>NW_027223039.1:0-315454 GCF_043380555.1 Nothobranchius furzeri
CCATGTCCGACCCAGGTTTCTGCCTCTCCACCCCGCAGGGGATTAAAGACACACGGCCATCAGCATCTGGGTGGTGATGGGCCCTGCTTTAGACCAGGTCCGACCCAGGTTTCAGCTCTCCCACCCCGCAGGGAATTAAAGACACACTGCCATCAGCTTCTGGAGGCTGCTGAGCTCCGCTGCGGGCCAGGTCCGACCCAGGTTTCTGCTCCTCCACCCCGCAGGGACTTAGAGGCACGCTGCCATCAACTGCTGGAGGGTGATGGGCCCTGCTACAGACCAGGTCCGACCCAGGCATCAGCTCTCCCACCAGGCAGAGACTTAAACATACACTGCCATCAGCTGCTGGATGCTGCTGAGCCCTGCTGCAGACCAGGTCGGACCCAGGTTATGGCTCCTGCACCCCGCAGGGAATTAAAAACACACCGCCGTCAGCTTCTGGATGGTGATGGGCCCTGCTGCAGACCAGGTCCGACCCAAGTTTCAGCTCTCCCACCCCGCAGGGGATCAAACACACACTGCCATCAGCTTCTGGAGGCTGCTGAGCCCTGCTTCAGACCAGGTCCGACCCAAGTTTCTGCTCCTGCACCCCGCACGGAACTAAACACACACTGCCATCAGGTTCTGGAGGCTGCTGAGCTCTGCTGTGGACAAGGTCCGACCCGGGTTTCTGCTCCTCCACCATGCAGGGCCTTAAACTCACACAGCCATCAGCTTCTGGAGGCTGCTGAGCCCTGCTGCAGACCGGGTCCGACCCAGGCTTCAGCTCTCCCACCAGGCAGGGACTTAAACACACACTGCCATCAGGTTCTGGAGGCTGCTGAGCTCTGCTGTGGACAAGGTCCGACCCGGGTTATGGCTCTCCCACCCCGCTGGGACTTAAACACACACTGCCATCAGCTTCTGGAGGGTGATGGGCCCTGCTGCAGACCAGGTGCGACCCAGGTTTCAGCTCACCCACCCCACAGGGACTTATAGAGGCACGCTGCCATCAGCTTCTGGAGGGTGATGGGCCCTGCTGCAGACCAGGTCCGACCCAGGTTTCAGCTCCTCCACCCCGCAGAGGATTAAAGAAACACTGCCATCAGCTTCTGGAGGCTGCTGAGCTCTGCTGTAGACCGGGTCCGACCCAGGCTTCAGCTCTCCCACCAGGCAGGGACTTAAACACACACTGCCATCAGGTTCTGGAGGCTGCTGAGCTCTGCTGTGGACAAGGTCCGACCCGGGTTATGGCTCTCCCACCCCGCTGGGACTTAAGCACACACTGCCATCAGCTTCTGGAGGGTGATGGGCCCTGCTGCAGACCAGGTGCGACCCAGGTTTCAGCTCACCCACCCCACAGGGACTTAGAGGCACGCTGCCATCAGCTTCTGGATGGTGATGGGCCCTGCTTTAGACCAGGTCCGACCCGGGATATAGCTCTCCCACCCCGCAGGGAATTAAAGACACACTGCCATCAGCTGCTGGAGGCTGCTGAGCTCCGCTATAGACTAGGTCCGACCCAGGTTTCTGCCTCTCCCACCCCGCAGGGGATTAAACACACACTGCCATCAGCTTCTGGAGGCTGCTGAGCTCCGCTGCAGACCAGGTCCGACCCAGGTTTCAGCTCATCCACCCCGCAGGGACTTGAACACACACTGCCATCAGCTTCTGGAGGGTGATGGGCCCTGCTGCAGACCAGGTGCGACTCAGGTTTCAGCTATCCCACCCCGCATGGACTTAAACCCACACTGCCATCGGATTCTGGAGGCTGCTGAGCCCTGATGCAAACCAGGTCCGACCCAGGTTTCTGCTCCTCCACCCTGCAGGGCCTTAAACTCACACTGCCATCAGCTTCTGGAGGCTGCTGAGCTCCGTTGCGGGCCAGGTCCGACCCAGGTTCCTGCTCCTGCACCCCGCAGAGGATTAAAGACACATTGCCATCAGCTTCTGGAGGCTGCTGAGCCCTGCTGCAGACCAGGTCCGACCCAGGTTACGGCTCTCTCACCCCACAGGGACTTAAACACACACCGCCATCAGCAACTGGAGGCTGCTGAGCTCTGCTAAAGACCAGGCCCGACCCAGGTTTCTGCTCCTGCACCCCGCCATCAGCTGCTGGAGGCTGGCTGCTGCTCCTGCACCCCGCCATCAGCTGCTGGAGGCTGGCTGCTGCTCCTGCACCCCGCCATCAGCTGCTGGAGGCCGGCTGCTGCTCCTCCACCCAACCATCAGCTGCTGGACGCTGGCTGCAGCTCCTCCACCCCGCCATCAGCCGCTTAAGGCTGCCTGCAGCTCCTGCATCCCGCCATCAGCTGCTGGAGGCTGCCTGCAGCTCCTGCACCCCGCCATCAGCTGCTGGAGGCTGGCTGCTGCTCCTGCACCCCACCATCAGCTGCTGGAGGCTGGCTTCTGCTCCTCCACCCCGCCACCAGCTGCTGGAGGCTGGCTGCTGCTCCTGCACCCCGCCATCAGCTGCTGGACGCTTCTGTTCCTCCACCCCGCCATCAGCAGCTGGAGGCTGGCTGCTGGAGGCTGGCTGCTGCTCCTCCACCCCGCCATCAGCTGCTGGAGGCTGCCTGCAGCTCCTGCACCCCGCCATCAGCTGCTGGAGGCTGGCTGCTGCTCCTGCACCCCGCCATCAGCTGCTGAAGGCTGGCTGCTGCTCCTCCACCCCACCATGACCTGCTGGAGGCTGGCTGCAGCTCCTCCACCCCGCCATCAGCTGCTGGAGGCTGCCTGCAGCTCCTGCACCCCGCCATCAGCTGCTGGAGGCTGCCTGCAGCTCCTGCACCCCGCCATCAGCTGCTGGAGGCTGGCTGCTGCTCCTGCACCCCGCCATCAGCTGCTGGAGGCTGGCTGCTGCTCCTGCACCCCGCCATCAGCTGCTGGAGGCTTCTGTTCCTCCACCCCGCCATCAGCAGCTGGAGGCTGGCTGCTGGAGGCTGGCTGCTGCTCCTCCACCCCGCCATCACCAGCTGGAGGCTGGCTGCAGCTCCTGCACCCCGCCATCAGCTGCTGGAGGCTGCCTGCAGCTCCTGCACCCCGCCATCAGCTGCTGGAGGCTGGCTGCTGCTCCTGCACCCCGCCATCAGCTGCTGGAGGCTGGCTGCTGCTCCTCCACCCCACCATGACCTGCTGGAGGCTGGCTGCATCTCCTCCACCCCGCCATCAGCTGCTGGAGGCTGCCTGCAGCTCCTGCACCCCGCCATCAGCTGCTGGAGGCTGCCTGCAGCTCCTGCACCCCGCCATCAGCTGCTGGAGGCTGGCTGCAGCTCCTCCACCCCGCCATCAGCTGCTGGAGGCTGGCTTCTGCTCCTCCACCCCGCCATCAGCTGCTGGAGGCTGGCTGCTGCTCCTGCACCCCGCCATCAGCTGCTGGAGGCTTCTGTTCCTCCACCCCGCCATCAGCAGCTGGAGGCTGGCTGCTGGAGGCTGGCTGCTGCTCCTCCACCCCGCCATCACCAGCTGGAGGCTGGCTGCAGCTCCTGCACCCCGCCATCAGCTGCTGGAGGCTGCCTGGAGCTCCTGCACCCCGCCATCAGCTGCTGGAGGCTTCTGTTCCTCCACCCCGCCATCAGCAGCTGGAGGCTGGCTGCTGGAGGCTGGCTGCTGCTCCTCCACCCCGCCATCACCAGCTGGCGGCTGGCTGCAGCTCTTGCACCCCGCCATCAGCTGCTGGAGGCTGCCTGCAGCTCCTGCACCCCGCCATCAGCTGCTGGAGGCTGGCTGCAGCTCCTCCACCCCGCCATCAGCTGCTGGAGGCTGGCTTCTGCTCCTCCACCCCGCCACCAGCTGCTGGAGGCTGGCTGCTGCTCCTGCACCCCGCCATCAGCTGCTGGAGGCTTCTGTTCCTCCACCCCGCCATCAGCAGCTGGAGGCTGTCTGCTGGAGGCTGGCTGCTGCTCCTCCACCCCGCCATCACCAGCTGGAGGCTGGCTGCAGCTCCTGCACCCCGCCATCAGCTGCTGGAGGCTGCCTGGAGCTCCTGCACCCCGCCATCAGCTGCTGGAGGCTTCTGTTCCTCCACCCCGCCATCAGCAGCTGGAGGCTGGCTGCTGGAGGCTGGCTGCTGCTCCTCCACCCCGCCATCACCAGCTGGAGGCTGGCTGCAGCTCCTGCACCCCGCCATCAGCTGCTGGAGGCTGCCTGCAGCTCCTGCACCCCGCCATCAGCTGCTGGAGGCTGGCTGCTGCTCCTGCACCCCGCCATCAGCTGCTGGAGGCTGGCTGCTGCTCCTCCACCCCACCATGACCTGCTGGAGGCTGGCTGCAGCTCCTCCACCCCGCCATCAGCTGCTGGAGGCTGCCTGCAGCTCCTGCACCCCGCCATCAGCTGCTGGAGGCTGCCTGCAGCTCCTGCACCCCGCCATCAGCTGCTGGAGGCTGGCTGCAGCTCCTCCACCCCGCCATCAGCTGCTGGAGGCTGGCTTCTGCTCCTCCACCCCGCCACCAGCTGCTGGAGGCTGGTTGCTGCTCCGGCACCCCGCCATCAGCTGCTGGAGGCTTCTGTTCCTCCACCCCAACATCAGCAGCTGGAGGCTGGCTGCTGGAGGCTGGCTGCTGCTCCACCACCCCGCCATCACCAGCTGGAGGCTGGCTGCAGCTCCTGCACCCCGCCATCAGCTGCTGGAGGCTGCCTGGAGCTCCTGCACCCCACCATCAGCTGCTGGAGGCTTCTGTTCCTCCACCCCGCCATCAGCAGCTGGAGGCTGGCTGCTGGAGGCTGGCTGCTGCTCCTCCACCCCGCCATCACCAGCTGGAGGCTGGCTGCAGCTCCTGCACCCCGCCATCAGCTGCTGGAGGCTGCCTGTGGCTCCTTCACCCCGCCATCAGCTGCTGGAGGCTGGCTGCTGCTCCTGCACCCCGCCATCAGCTGCTGGAGGCTGGCTGCTGCTCCTCCACCCCACCATGACCTGCTGGAGGCTGGCTGCAACTCCTCCAGCTCACCATCAGCTGCTGGAGGCTGCCTGCAGCTCCTGCACCCCGCCATCAGCTGCTGGAGGCTGCCTGCAGCTCCTGCACCCCGCCATCAGCTGCTGGAGGCTGGCTGCAGCTCCTCCACCCCGCCATCAGCTGCTGGAGGCTGGCTTCTGCTCCTCCACCCCGCCACCAGCTGCTGGAGGCTGGCTGCTGCTCCTGCAACCCGCCATCAGCTGCTGGAGGCTTCTGTTCCTCCACCCCGCCATCAGCAGATGGAGGCTGGCTGCTGGAGGCTGGCTGCTGCTCCTCCACCCCGCCATCACCAGCTGGAGGCTGGCTGCAGCTCCTGCACCCCGCCATCAGCTGCTGGAGGCTGCCTGGAGCTCCTGCACCCCGCCATCAGCTGCTGGAGGCTTCTGTTCCTCCACCCCGCCATCAGCAGCTGGAGGCTGGCTGCTGGAGGCTGGCTGCTGCTCCTCCACCCCGCCATCACCAGCTGGAGGCTGGCTGCAGCTCCTGCACCCCGCCATCAGCTGCTGGAGGCTGCCTGCAGCTCCTGCACCCCGCCATCAGCTGCTGGAGGCTGGCTGCCTCTCCTGCACCCCGCCATCAGCTGCTGGAGGCTGGCTGCTGCTCCTCCACCCCACCATGACCTGCTGGAGGCTGGCTGCAGCTCCTCCACCCCGCCATCAGCTGCTGGAGGCTGCCTGCAGCTCCTGCACCCCGCCATCAGCTGCTGGAGGCTGCCTGCAGCTCCTGCACCCCGCCATCAGCTGCTGGAGGCTGGCTGCAGCTCCTCCACCCCGCCATCAGCTGCTGGAGGCTGGCTTCTGCTCCTCCACCCCGCCACCAGCTGCTGGAGGCTGGCTGCTGCTCCTGCACCCCGCCATCAGCTGCTGGAGGCTTCTGTTCCTCCACCCCGCCATCAGCAGCTGGAGGCTGGCTGCTGGAGGCTGGCTGCTGCTCCTCCACCCCGCCATCACCAGCTGGAGGCTGGCTGCAGCTCCTGCACCCCGCCATCAGCTGCTGAAGGCTGCCTGAAGCTCCTGCACCCCGCCATCAGCTGCTGGAGGCTTCTGTTCCTCCACCCCGCCATCAGCAGCTGGAGGCTGGCTGCTGGAGGCTGGCTGCTGCTCCTCCACCCCGCCATCACCAGCTGGAGGCTGGCTGCAGCTCCTGCACCCCGCCATCAGCTGCTGGAGGCTGCCTGCAGCTCCTGCACCCCGCCATCAGCTGCTGGAGGCTGGCTGCTGCTCCTGCACCCCGCCATCAGCTGCTGGAGGCTGGCTGCTGCTCCTCCACCCCACCATGACCTGCTGGAGGCTGGCTGCAGCTCCTCCACCCCGCCATCAGCTGCTGGAGGCTGCTTGCAGCTCCTGCACCCCGCCATCAGCTGCTGGAGTCTGCCTGCAGCTCCTGCACCCCGCCATCAGCTGCTGGAGGCTGGCTGCAGCTCCTCCACCCCGCCATCAGCTGCTGGAGGCTGGCTGCTGCTCCTGCACCCCGCCATCAGCTGATGGAGGCTTCTGTTCCTCCACCCCGCCATCAGCAGATGGAGGCTGGCTGCTGGAGGCTGGCTGCTGCTCCTCCACCCCGCCATCACCAGCTGGAGGCTGGCTGCAGCTCCTGCACCCCGCCATCAGCTGCTGGAGGCTGCCTGCAGCTCCTGCACCCCGCCATCAGCTGCTGGAGGCTGGCTGCTGCTCCTGCACCCCGCCATCAGCTGCTGGAGGCTGGCCGCTGCTCCTCCACCCCACCATGACCTGCTGGAGGCTGGCTGCAGCTCCTCCACCCCGCCATCAGCTGCTGGAGGCTGCCTGCAGCTCCTGCACCCCGCCATCAGCTGCTGGAGGCTGCCTGCAGCTCCTGCACCCCGCCATCAGCTGCTGGAGGCTGGCTTCTGCTCCTCCACCACGCCACCAGCTGCTGGAGGCTGGCTGCTGCTCCTGCACCCCGCCATCAGCTGCTGGAGGCTTCTGTTCCTCCACCCCGCCATCAGCAGCTGGAGGCTGGCTGCTGGAGGCTGGCTGCTGCTCCTCCACCCCGCCATCACCAGCTGGAGGCTGGCTGCAGCTCCTGCACCCCGCCATCAGCTGCTGGAGGCTGGCTGCTGCTCCTGCACCCCGCCATCAGCTGCTGGAGGCTGGCCGCTGCTCCTCCACCCCACAATGACCTGCTGGAGGCTGGCTGCAGCTCCTCCACCCCGCCATCAGCTGCTGGAGGCTGCCTGCAGCTCCTGCACCCCGCCATCAGCTGCTGGAGGCTGCCTGCAGCTCCTGCACCCCGCCATCAGCTGCTGGAGGCTGGCTTCTGCTCCTCCACCCCGCCACCAGCTGCTGGAGGCTGGCTTCTGCTCCTCCACCCCGCCACCAGCTGCTGGAGGCTGGCTGCTGCTCCTGCAACCCGCCATCAGCTGCTGGAGGCTTCTGTTCCTCCACCCCGCCATCAGCAGATGGAGGCTGGCTGCTGGAGGCTGGCTGCTGCTCCTCCACCCCGCCATCACCAGCTGGAGGCTGGCTGCAGCTCCTGCACCCCGCCATCAGCTGCTGGAGGCTGCCTGGAGCTCCTGCACCCCGCCATCAGCTGCTGGAGGCTTCTGTTCCTCCACCCCGCCATCAGCAGCTGGAGGCTGGCTGCTGGAGGCTGGCTGCTGCTCCTCCACCCCGCCATCACCAGCTGGAGGCTGGCTGCAGCTCCTGCACCCCGCCATCAGCTGCTGGAGGCTGCCTGCAGCTCCTGCACCCCGCCATCAGCTGCTGGAGGCTGGCTGCCTCTCCTGCACCCCGCCATCAGCTGCTGGAGGCTGGCTGCTGCTCCTCCACCCCACCATGACCTGCTGGAGGCTGGCTGCAGCTCCTCCACCCCGCCATCAGCTGCTGGAGGCTGCCTGCAGCTCCTGCACCCCGCCATCAGCTGCTGGAGGCTGCCTGCAGCTCCTGCACCCCGCCATCAGCTGCTGGAGGCTGGCTGCAGCTCCTCCACCCCGCCATCAGCTGCTGGAGGCTGGCTTCTGCTCCTCCACCCCGCCACCAGCTGCTGGAGGCTGGCTGCTGCTCCTGCACCCCGCCATCAGCTGCTGGAGGCTTCTGTTCCTCCACCCCGCCATCAGCAGCTGGAGGCTGGCTGCTGGAGGCTGGCTGCTGCTCCTCCACCCCGCCATCACCAGCTGGAGGCTGGCTGCAGCTCCTGCACCCCGCCATCAGCTGCTGAAGGCTGCCTGAAGCTCCTGCACCCCGCCATCAGCTGCTGGAGGCTTCTGTTCCTCCACCCCGCCATCAGCAGCTGGAGGCTGGCTGCTGGAGGCTGGCTGCTGCTCCTCCACCCCGCCATCACCAGCTGGAGGCTGGCTGCAGCTCCTGCACCCCGCCATCAGCTGCTGGAGGCTGCCTGCAGCTCCTGCACCCCGCCATCAGCTGCTGGAGGCTGGCTGCTGCTCCTGCACCCCGCCATCAGCTGCTGGAGGCTGGCTGCTGCTCCTCCACCCCACCATGACCTGCTGGAGGCTGGCTGCAGCTCCTCCACCCCGCCATCAGCTGCTGGAGGCTGCTTGCAGCTCCTGCACCCCGCCATCAGCTGCTGGAGTCTGCCTGCAGCTCCTGCACCCCGCCATCAGCTGCTGGAGGCTGGCTGCAGCTCCTCCACCCCGCCATCAGCTGCTGGAGGCTGGCTGCTGCTCCTGCACCCCGCCATCAGCTGATGGAGGCTTCTGTTCCTCCACCCCGCCATCAGCAGATGGAGGCTGGCTGCTGGAGGCTGGCTGCTGCTCCTCCACCCCGCCATCACCAGCTGGAGGCTGGCTGCAGCTCCTGCACCCCGCCATCAGCTGCTGGAGGCTGCCTGCAGCTCCTGCACCCCGCCATCAGCTGCTGGAGGCTGGCTGCTGCTCCTGCACCCCGCCATCAGCTGCTGGAGGCTGGCCGCTGCTCCTCCACCCCACCATGACCTGCTGGAGGCTGGCTGCAGCTCCTCCACCCCGCCATCAGCTGCTGGAGGCTGCCTGCAGCTCCTGCACCCCGCCATCAGCTGCTGGAGGCTGCCTGCAGCTCCTGCACCCCGCCATCAGCTGCTGGAGGCTGGCTTCTGCTCCTCCACCACGCCACCAGCTGCTGGAGGCTGGCTGCTGCTCCTGCACCCCGCCATCAGCTGCTGGAGGCTTCTGTTCCTCCACCCCGCCATCAGCAGCTGGAGGCTGGCTGCTGGAGGCTGGCTGCTGCTCCTCCACCCCGCCATCACCAGCTGGAGGCTGGCTGCAGCTCCTGCACCCCGCCATCAGCTGCTGGAGGCTGGCTGCTGCTCCTGCACCCCGCCATCAGCTGCTGGAGGCTGGCCGCTGCTCCTCCACCCCACAATGACCTGCTGGAGGCTGGCTGCAGCTCCTCCACCCCGCCATCAGCTGCTGGAGGCTGCCTGCAGCTCCTGCACCCCGCCATCAGCTGCTGGAGGCTGCCTGCAGCTCCTGCACCCCGCCATCAGCTGCTGGAGGCTGGCTTCTGCTCCTCCACCCCGCCACCAGCTGCTGGAGGCTGGCTGCTGCTCCTGCACCCCGCCATCAGCTGCTGGAGGCTTCTGTTCCTCCACCCCGCCATCAGCAGCTGGAGGCTGGCTGCTGGAGGCTGGCTGCTGCTCCTCCACCCCGCCATTACCAGCTGGAGGCTGGCTGCAGCTCCTGCACCCCGCCATCAGCTGCTGGAGGCTGCCTGGAGCTCCTGCACCCCGCCATCAGCTACTGGAGGCTTCTGTTCCTCCACCCCGCCATCAGCAGCTGGATGCTGGCTGCTGGAGGCTGGCTGCTGCTCCTCCACCCCGCCATCACCAGCTGGAGGCTGGCTGCAGCTCCTGCACCCCGCCATCAGCTGCTGGAGGCTGGCTGCTGCTCCTGCACCCCGCCATCAGCTGCTGGAGGCTGGCTGCTGCTCCTCCACCCCGCCATGACCTGCTGGAGGCTGGCTGCAGCTCCTCCACCCCGCCATCAGCTGCTGGAGGCTGCCTGCAGCTCCTGCACCCCGCCATCAGCTGCTGGAGGCTGGCTGCAGCTCCTCCACCCCGCCATCAGCTGCTGGAGGCTGGCTTCTGCTCCTCCACCCCGCCACCAGCTGCTGGAGGCTGGCTGCTGCTCCTGCACCCCGCCATCAGCTGCTGGAGGCTTCTGTTCCTCCACCCCGCCATCAGCAGCTGGAGGCTGGCTGCTGGAGGATGGCTGCTGCTCCTCCACCCCGCCATCACCAGCTGGAGGCTGGCTGCAGCTCCTGCACCCCGCCATCAGCTGCTGGAGGCTGGCTTCTGCTCCTCCACCCCGCCACCAGCTGCTGGAGGCTGGCTGCTGCTCCTGCACCCCGCCATCAGCTGCTGGAGGCTTCTGTTCCTCCACCCCGCCATCAGCAGCTGGAGGCTGGCTGCTGGAGGCTGGCTGCTGCTCCTCCACACCGCCATCACCAGCTGGAGGCTGGCTGCAGCTCCTGCACCCCGCCATCAGCTGCTGGAGGCTGCCTGCAGCTCCTGCACCCCGCCATCAGCTGCTGGAGGCTGGCTGCCTCTCCTGCACCCCGCCATCAGCTGCTGGAGGCTGGCTGCTGCTCCTCCACCCCACCATGACCTGCTGGAGGCTGGCTGCAGCTCCTCCACCCCGCCATCAGCTGCTGGAGGCTGCCTGCAGCTCCTGCACCCCGCCATCAGCTGCTGGAGGCTGCCTGCAGCTCCTGCACCCGGCCATCAGCTGCTGGAGGCTGGCTGCAGCTCCTCCACCCCGCCATCAGCTGCTGGAGGCTGGCTTCTGCTCCTGCACCCCGCCACCAGCTGCTGGAGGCTGGCTGCTGCTCCTGCACCCCGCCATCAGCTGCTGGAGGCTTCTGTTCCTCCACCCCGCCATCAGCAGCTGGAGGCTGGCTGCTGGAGGCTGGCTGCTGCTCCTCCACCCCGCCATCACCAGCTGGAGGCTGGCTGCAGCTCCTGCACCCCGCCATCAGCTGCTGGAGGCTGCCTGGAGCTCCTGCACCCCGCCATCAGCTGCTGGAGGCTTCTGTTCCTCCACCCCGCCATCAGCAGCTGGAGGCTGGCTGCTGGAGGCTGGCTGCTGCTCCTCCACCCCGCCATCACCAGCTGGAGGCTGGCTGCAGCTCCTGCACCCCGCCATCAGCTGCTGGAGGCTGGCTGCTGCTCCTGCACCCCGCCATCAGCTGCTGGAGGCTGGCTGCTGCTCCTGCACCCCGCCATCAGCTGCTGGAGGCTGGCTGCTGCTCCTCCACCCCACCATGACCTGCTGGAGGCTGGCTGCAGCTCCTCCACCCCGCCATCAGCTGCTGGAGGCTGCCTGCAGCTCCTGCACCCCGCCATCAGCTGCTGGAGTCTGCCTGCAGCTCCTGCACCCCGCCATCGGCTGCTGGAGGCTGGCTGCAGCTCCTCCACCCCGCCATCAGCTGCTGGAGGCTGGCTGCTGCTCCTGCACCCCGCCATCAGCTGATGGAGGCTTCTGTTCCTCCACCCCGCCATCAGCAGATGGAGGCTGGCTGCTGGAGGCTGGCTGCTGCTCCTCCACCCCGCCATCACCAGCTGGAGGCTGGCTGCAGCTCCTGCACCCCGCCATCAGCTGCTGGAGGCTGCCTGCAGCTCCTGCACCCCGCCATCAGCTGCTGGAGGCTGGCTGCTGCTCCTGCACCCCGCCATCAGCTGCTGGAGGCTGGCCGCTGCTCCTCCACCCCACCATGACCTGCTGGAGGCTGGCTGCAGCTCCTCCACCCCGCCATCAGCTGCTGGAGGCTGCCTGCAGCTCCTGCACCCCGCCATCAGCTGCTGGAGGCTGCCTGCAGCTCCTGCACCCCGCCATCAGCTGCTGGAGGCTGGCTTCTGCTCCTCCACCCCGCCACCAGCTGCTGGAGGCTGGCTGCTGCTCCTGCACCCCGCCATCAGCTGCTGGAGGCTTCTGTTCCTCCACCCCGCCATCAGCAGCTGGAGGCTGGCTGCTGGAGGCTGGCTGCTGCTCCTCCACCCCGCCATCACCAGCTGGAGGCTGGCTGCATCTCCTGCACCCCGCCATCAGCTGCTGGAGGCTGGCTGCTGCTCCTGCACCCCGCCATCAGCTGCTGGAGGCTGCCTGCAGCTCCTGCACCCCGCCATCAGCTGCTGGAGGCTGCCTGCAGCTCCTGCACCCCGCCATCAGCTGCTGGAGGCTGGCTTCTGCTCCTCCACCCCGCCACCAGCTGCTGGAGGCTGGCTGCTGCTCCTGCACCCCGCCATCAGCTGCTGGAGGCTTCTGTTCCTCCACCCCGCCATCAGCAGCTGGAGGCTGGCTGCTGGAGGCTGGCTGCTGCTCCTCCATCCCGCCATTACCAGCTGGAGGCTGGCTGCAGCTCCTGCACCCCGCCATCAGCTGCTGGAGGCTGCCTGGAGCTCCTGCACCCCGCCATCAGCTACTGGAGGCTTCTGTTCCTCCACCCCGCCATCAGCAGCTGGAGGCTGGCTGCTGGAGGCTGGCTGCTGCTCCTCCACCCCGCCATCACCAGCTGGAGGCTGGCTGCAGCTCCTGCACCCCGCCATCAGCTGCTGGAGGCTGGCTGCTGCTCCTGCACCCCGCCATCAGCTGCTGGAGGCTGGCTGCTGCTCCTCCACCCCGCCATGACCTGCTGGAGGCTGGCTGCAGCTCCTCCACCCCGCCATCAGCTGCTGGAGGCTGCCTGCAGCTCCTGCACCCCGCCATCAGCTGCTGGAGGCTGGCTGCAGCTCCTCCACCCCGCCATCAGCTGCTGGAGGCTGGCTTCTGCTCCTCCACCCCGCCACCAGCTGCTGGAGGCTGGCTGCTGCTCCTGCACCCCGCCATCAGCTGCTGGAGGCTTCTGTTCCTCCACCCCGCCATCAGCAGCTGGAGGCTGGCTGCTGGAGGCTGGCTGCTGCTCCTCCACCCCGCCATCACAAGCTGGAGGCTGGCTGCAGCTCCTGCACCCCGCCATCAGCTGCTGGAGGCTGCCTGGAGCTCCTGCACCCCGCCATCAGCTGCTGGAGGCTTCTGTTCCTCCACCCCGCCATCAGCAGCTGGAGGCTGGCTGCTGGAGGATGGCTGCTGCTCCTCCACCCCGCCATCACCAGCTGGAGGCTGGCTGCAGCTCCTGCACCCCGCCATCAGCTGCTGGAGGCTGCATGCAGCTCCTGCACCCCGCCATCAGCTGCTGGAGGCTGGCTGCTGCTCCTGCACCCCGCCATCAGCTGCTGGAGGCTGGCTGCTGCTCCTCCACCCCACCATGACCTGCTGGAGGCTGGCTGCAGCTCCTCCACCCCGCCATCAGCTGCTGGAGGCTGCCTGCAGCTCCTGCACCCCGCCATCAGCTGCTGGAGGCTGCCTGCAGCTCCTGCACCCCGCCATCAGCTGCTGGAGGCTGGCTGCAGCTCCTCCACCCCGCCATCAGCTGCTGGAGGCTGGCTTCTGCTCCTCCACCCCGCCACCAGCTGCTGGAGGCTGGCTGCTGCTCCGGCACCCCGCCATCAGCTGCTGGAGGCTTCTGTTCCTCCACCCCACCATCAGCAGCTGGAGGCTGGCTGCTGGAGGCTGGCTGCTGCTCCACCACCCCGCCATCACCAGCTGGAGGCTGGCTGCAGCTCCTGCACCCCGCCATCAGCTGCTGGAGGCTGCCTGGAGCTCCTGCACCCCGCCATCAGCTGCTGGAGGCTTCTGTTCCTCCACCCCGCCATCAGCAGCTGGAGGCTGGCTGCTGCTCCTCCACCCCGCCATCACCAGCTGGAGGCTGCCTGCAGCTCCTTCACCCCGCCATCAGCTGCTGGAGGCTGGCTGCTGCTCCTGCACCCCGCCATCAGCTGCTGGAGGCTGGCTGCTGCTCCTCCACCCCACCATGACCTGCTGGAGGCTGGCTGCAACTCCTCCAGCTCACCATCAGCTGCTGGAGGCTGCCTGCAGCTCCTGCACCCCGCCATCAGCTGCTGGAGGCTGCCTGCAGCTCCTGCACCCCGCCATCAGCTGCTGGAGGCTGGCTGCAGCTCCTCCACCCCGCCATCAGCTGCTGGAGGCTGGCTTCTGCTCCTCCACCCCGCCACCAGCTGCTGGAGGCTGGCTGCTGCTCCTGCAACCCGCCATCAGCTGCTGGAGGCTTCTGTTCCTCCACCCCGCCATCAGCAGCTGGAGGCTGGCTGCTGGAGGCTGGCTGCTGCTCCTCCACCCCGCCATCACCAGCTGGAGGCTGGCTGCAGCTCCTGCACCCCGCCATCAGCTGCTGGAGGCTGCCTGGAGCTCCTTCACCCCGCCATCAGCTGCTGGAGGCTTCTGTTCCTCCACCCCGCCATCAGCAGCTGGAGGCTGGCTGCTGCTCCTCCACCCCGCCATCACCAGCTGGAGGCTGGCTGCAGCTCCTGCACCCCGCCATCAGCTGCTGGAGGCTGCCTGCAGCTCCTGCACCCCGCCATCAGCTGCTGGAGGCTGGCTGCCTCTCCTGCACCCCGCCATCAGCTGCTGGAGGCTGGCTGCTGCTCCTCCACCCCACCATGACCTGCTGGAGGCTGGCTGCAGCTCCTCCACCCCGCCATCAGCTGCTGGAGGCTGCCTGCAGCTCCTGCACCCCGCCATCAGCTGCTGGAGGCTGCCTGCAGCTCCTGCACCCCGCCATCAGCTGCTGGAGGCTGGCTGCAGCTCCTCCACCCCGCCATCAGCTGCTGGAGGCTGGCTTCTGCTCCTCCACCCCGCCACCAGCTGCTGGAGGCTGGCTGCTGCTCCTGCACCCCGCCATCAGCTGCTGGAGGCTTCTGTTCCTCCACCCCGCCATCAGCAGCTGGAGGCTGGCTGCTGGAGGCTGGCTGCTGCTCCTCCACCCCGCCATCACCAGCTGGAGGCTGGCTGCAGCTCCTGCACCGCGCCATCAGCTGCTGAAGGCTGCCTGGAGCTCCTGCACCCCGCCATCAGCTGCTGGAGGCTTCTGTTCCTCCACCCCGCCATCAGCAGCTGGAGGCTGGCTGCTGGAGGCTGGCTGCTGCTCCTCCACCCCGCCATCACCAGCTGGAGGCTGGCTGAAGCTCCTGCACCCCGCCATCAGCTGCTGGAGGCTGCCTGCAGCTCCTGCATCCCGCCATCAGCTGCTGGAGGCTGGCTGCTGCTCCTGCACCCCGCCATCAGCTGCTGGAGGCTGGCTGCTGCTCCTCCACCCCACCATGACCTGCTGGAGGCTGGCTGCAGCTCCTCCACCCCGCCATCAGCTGCTGGAGGCTGCCTGCAGCTCCTGCACCCCGCCATCAGCTGCTGGAGTCTGCCTGCAGCTCCTGCACCCCGCCATCAGCTGCTGGAGGCTGGCTGCAGCTCCTCCACCCCGCCATCAGCTGCTGGAGGCTGGCTGCTGCTCCTGCACCCCGCCATCAGCTGCTGGAGGCTTCTGTTCCTCCACCCCGCCATCAGCAGCTGGAGGCTGGCTGCTGGAGGCTGGCTGCTGCTCCTCCACCCCGCCATCACCAGCTGGAGGCTGGCTGCAGCTCCTGCACCCTGCCATCAGCTGCTGGAGGCTGCCTGCAGCTCCTGCACCCCGCCATCAGCTGCTGGAGGCTGGCTGCTGCTCCTGCACCCCGCCATCAGCTGCTGGAGGCTGGCCGCTGCTCCTCCACCCCACCATGACCTGCTGGAGGCTGGCTGCAGCTCCTCCACCCCGCCATCAGCTGCTGGAGGCTGCCTGCAGCTCCTGCACCCTGCCATCAGCTGCTGGAGGCTGCCTGCAGCTCCTGCACCCCGCCATCAGCTGCTGGAGGCTGCCTGGAGCTCCTGCACCCCGCCATCAGCTGCTGGAGGCTTCTGTTCCTCCACCCCGCCATCAGCAGCTGGAGGCTGGCTGCTGGAGGCTGGCTGCTGCTCCTCCATCCCGCCATCACCAGCTGGAGGCTGGCTGCAGCTCCTCCACCCCGCCGTCAGCTGCTGGAGGCTGCCTGCAGCTCCTGCACCCCGCCATCAGCTGCTGGAGGCTGCCGGCAGCTCCTGCACCCCGCCATCAGCTGCTGGAGGCTGGCTGCAGCTCCTCCACCCCGCCATCAGCTGCTGGAGGCTGGCTTCTGCTCCTCCACCCCGCCACCAGCTGCTGGAGGCTGGCTGCTGCTCCGGCACCCCGCCATCAGCTGCTGGAGGCTTCTGTTCCTCCACCCCGCCATCAGCAGCTGGAGGCTGGCTGCTGGAGGCTGGCTGCTGCTCCTCCACCCCGCCATCAACAGCTGGAGGCTGGCTGCAGCTCCTGCACCCCGCCATCAGCTGCTGGAGGCTGCCTGGAGCTCCTGCACCCCGCCATCAGCTGCTGGAAGTTTCTGTTCCTCCACCCCGCCATCAGCAGCTGGAGGCTGGCTGCTGGAGGCTGGCTGCTGCTCCTCCACCCCGCCATCACCAGCTGGAGGCTGGCTGCAGCTCCTGCACCCCGCCATCAGCTGCTGGAGGCTGGCTGCTGCTCCTGCACCCCGCCATCAGCTGCTGGAGGCTGGCTGCTGCTCCTCCACCCCACCATGACCTGCTGGAGGCTGGCTGCAGCTCCTCCAGCTCGCCATCAGCTGCTGGAGGCTGCCAGCAGCTCCTGCACCCCGCCATCAGCTGCTGGAGGCTGCCTGCAGCTCCTGCACCCCGCCATCAGCTGCTGGAGGCTGGCTGCAGCTCCTCCACCCCGCCATCAGCTGCTGGAGGCTGGCTTCTGCTCCTTCACCCCGCCACCAGCTGCTGGAGGCTGGCTGCTGCTCCTGCACCCCGCCATCAGCTGCTGGAGGCTTCTGTTCCTCCACCCCGCCATCAGCAGATGGAGGCTGGCTGCTGGAGGCTGGCTGCTGCTCCTCCACCCCGCCATCACCAGCTGGAGGCTGGCTGCAGCTCCTGCACCCCGCCATCAGCTGCTGGAGGCTGCCTGGAGCTCCTGCACCCCGCCATCAGCTGCTGGAGGCTTCTGTTCCTCCACCCCGCCATCAGCAGCTGGAGGCTGGCTGCTGGAGGCTGGCTGCTGCTCCTCCACCCCGCCATCACCAGCTGGAGGCTGGCTGCAGCTCCTGCACCCCGCCATCAGCTGCTGGAGGCTTCTGTTCCTCCACCCCGCCATCAGCTGCTGGAGGCTGGCTGCAGCTCCTGCACCCCGCCATCAGCTGCTGGAGGCTGGCTGCAGCTCCTCCACCCCGCCATCAGCTGCTGGAGGCTGGCTGCTGCTCCTGCACCCCGCCATCAGCTGATGGAGGCTTCTGTTCCTCCACCCCACCATCAGCAGCTGGAGGCTGGCTGCTGGAGGCTGGCTGCTGCTCCTCCACCCCGCCATCACCAGCTGGAGGCTGGCTGCAGCTCCTGCACCCCGCCATCAGCTGCTGGAGGCTGCCTGCAGCTCCTGCACCCCGCCATCAGCTGCTGGAGGCTGGCTGCTGCTCCTGCACCCCGCCATCAGCTGCTGGAGGCTGGCCGCTGCTCCTCCACCCCACCATGACCTGCTGGAGGCTGGCTGCAGCTCCTCCACCCCGCCATCAGCTGCTGGAGGCTGCCTGCAGCTCCTGCACCCCGCCATCAGCTGCTGGAGGCTGCCTGCAGCTCCTGCACCCCGCCATCAGCTGCTGGAGGCTGGCTTCTGCTCCTCCACCCCGCCACCAGCTGCTGGAGGCTGGCTGCTGCTCCTGCACCCCGCCATCAGCTGCTGGAGGCTTCTGTTCCTCCACCCCGCCATCAGCAGCTGGAGGCTGGCTGCTGGAGGCTGGCTGCTGCTCCTCCACCCCGCCATTACCAGCTGGAGGCTGGCTGCAGCTCCTGCACCCCGCCATCAGCTGCTGGAGGCTGCCTGGAGCTCCTGCACCCCGCCATCAGCTACTGGAGGCTTCTGTTCCTCCACCCCGCCATCAACAGCTGGAGGCTGGCTGCAGCTCCTGCACCCCGCCATCAGCTGCTGGAGGCTGCCTGGAGCTCCTGCACCCCGCCATCAGCTGCTGGAAGTTTCTGTTCCTCCACCCCGCCATCAGCAGCTGGAGGCTGGCTCCTGGAGGCTGGCTGCTGCTCCTCCACCCTGCCATCACCAGCTGGAGGCTGGCTGCAGCTCCTGCACCCCGCCATCAGCTGCTGGAGGCTTCTGTTCCTCCACCCCGCCATCAGCAGCTGGAGGCTGGCTGCTGGAGGCTGGCTGCTGCTCCTCCACCCTGCCATCACCAGCTGGAGGCTGGCTGCAGCTCCTGCACCCCGCCATCAGCTGCTGGAGGCTGCCTACAGATCCTGCACCCCGCCATCAGCCGCTGGAGGCTGGCTGCTGCTCCTGCACCCCGCCATCAGCTGCTGGAGGCTGGCTGCTGCTCCTCCACCCCACCATGACCTGCTGGAGGCTGGCTGCAGCTCCTCCACCCCGCCATCAGCTGCTGGAGGCTGCCTGCAGCTCCTGCACTCCGCCATCAGCTGCTGGAGGCTGCCTGCAGCTCCTGCACCCCGCCATCAGCTGCTGGAGGCTGACTGCAGCTCCTCCACCCCGCCATCAGCTGCTGGAGGCTGGCTTCTGCTCCTCCACCCCGCCACCAGCTGCTGGAGGCTGGCTGCTGCTCCTGCACCCCGCCATCAGCTGCTGGAGGCTTCTGTTCCTCCACCCCGCCATCAGCAGCTGGAGGCTGGCTGCTGGAGGCTGGCTGCTGCTCCTCCACCCCGCCATCACCAGCTGGAGGCTGGCTGCAGCTCCTGCACCCCGCCATCAGCTGCTGGAGGCTGCCTGGAGCTCCTGCACCCCGCCATCAGCTGCTGGAGGCTTCTGTTCCTCCACCCCGCCATCAGCAGCTGGAGGCTGGCTGCTGGAGGCTGGCTGCTGCTCCTCCACAACGCCATCACCAGCTGGAGGCTGGCTGTAGCTCCTGCACCCCGCCATCAGCTGCTGGAGGCTGGCTGCTGCTCCTCCACCCCACCATGACCTGCTGGAGGCTGGCTGCAGCTCCTCCACCCCGCCATCAGCTGCTGGAGGCTGTCTGCAGCTCCTGCACCCCGCCATCAGCTGCTGGAGTCTGCCTGCAGCTCCTGCACCCCGCCATCAGCTGCTGGAGGCTGGCTGCAGCTCCTCCACCCCGCCATCAGCTGCTGGAGGCTGGCTGATGCTCCTGCACCCCGCCATCAGCTGCTGGAGGCTTCTGTTCCTCCACCCCGCCATCAGCAGCTGGAGGCTGGCTGCTGGAGGCTGGCTGCTGCTCCTCCACCCCGCCATCACCAGCTGGAGGCTGGCTGCAGCTCCTGCACCCCGCAATCAGCTGCTGGAGGCTGCCTGCAGCTCTGCACCCCGCCATCAGCTGCTGGAGGCTGGTTGCTGCTCCTGCACCCCGCCATCAGCTGCTGGAGGCTGGCTGCTGCTCCTCCACCCCACCATGACCTGCTGGAGGCTGGCTGCAGCTCCTCCACCCCACCATCAGCTGCTGGAGGCTGCCTGCAGCTCCTGCACCACGCCATCAGCTGCTGGAGGCTGCCTGCAGCTCCTGCACCCCGCCATCAGCTGCTGGAGGCTGGCTTCTGCTCCTCCACCCCGCCACCAGCTGCTGGAGGCTGGCTGCTGCTCCTGCACCCCGCCATCAGCTGCTGGAGGCTTCTGTTCCTCCACCCCGCCATCAGCAGCTGGAGGATGGCTGCTGGAGGCTGGCTGCTGCTCCTCCACCCCGCCATCACCAGCTGGAGGCTGGCTGCAGCTCCTGCACCCCGCCATCAGCTGCTGGAGGCTGCCTGGAGCTCCTGCACCCCGCCATCAGCTACTGGAGGCTTCTGTTCCTCCACCCCGCCATCAGCAGATGGAGGCTGGCTGCTGGAGGCTGGCTGCTGCTCCTCCACCCCGCCATCACCAGCTGGAGGCTGGCTGCAGCTCCTGCACCCCGCCATCAGCTGCTGGAGGCTGCCTGGAGCTCCTGCACCCCGCCATCAGCTGCTGGAGGCTTCTGTTCCTCCACCCCGCCATCAGCAGCTGGAGGCTGGCTGCTGGAGGCTGGCTGCTGCTCCTCCACCCCGCCATCACCAGCTGGAGGCTGGCTGCAGCTCCTGCACCCCGCCATCAGCTGCTGGAGGCTGCCTGCAGCTCCTGCACCCCGCCATCAGCTGCTGGAGGCTGGCTGCCTCTCCTGCACCCCGCCATCAGCTGCTGGAGGCTGCCTGCAGCTCCTGCACCCCGCCATCAGCTGCTGGAGGCTGGCTGCCTCTCCTGCACCCCGCCATCAGCTGCTGGAGGCTGGCTGCTGCTCCTCCACCCCACCATGACCTGCTTGAGGCTGGCTGCAGCTCCTCCACCCCGCCATCAGCTGCTGGAGGCTGCCTGCAGCTCCTGCACCCCGCCATCAGCTGCTGGAGGCTGCCTGCAGCTCCTGCACACCGCCATCAGCTGCTGGAGGCTGGCTGCAGCTCCTCCACCCCGCCATCAGCTGCTGGAGGCTGGCTTCTGCTCCTCCACCCCGCCACCAGCTGCTGGAGGCTGGCTGCTGCTCCTGCACCCCGCCATCAGCTGCTGGAGGCTTCTGTTCCTCCACCCCGCCATCAGCAGCTGGAGGCTGGCTGCTGGAGGCTGGCTGCTGCTCCTCCACCCCGCCATCACCAGCTGGAGGCTGGCTGCAGCTCCTGCACCCCGCCATCAGCTGCTGAAGGCTGCCTGGAGCTCCTGCACCCCGCCATCAGCTGCTGGAGGCTTCTGTTCCTCCACCCCGCCATCAGCAGCTGGAGGTTGGCTGCTGGAGGCTGGCTGCTGCTCCTCCACCCCGCCATCACCAGCTGGAGGCTGGCTGCAGCTCCTGCACCCCGCCATCAGCTGCTGGAGGCTGCCTGCAGCTCCTGCACCCCGCCATCAGCTGCTGGAGGCTGGCTGCTGCTCCTGCACCCCGCCATCAGCTGCTGGAGGCTGGCTGCTGCTCCTCCACCCCACCATGACCTGCTGGAGGCTGGCTGCAGCTCCTCCACCCCGCCATCAGCTGCTGGAGGCTGCCTGCAGCTCCTGCACCCCGCCATCAGCTGCTGGAGTCTGCCTGCAGCTCCTGCACCCCGCCATCAGCTGCTGGAGGCTGGCTGCAGCTCCTCCACCCCGCCATCAGCTGCTGGAGGCTGGCTGCTGCTCCTGCACCCCGCCATCAGCTGATGGAGGCTTCTGTTCCTCCACCCCACCATCAGCAGCTGGAGGCTGGCTGCTGCTCCTCCACCCCGCCATCACCAGCTGGAGGCTGGCTGCAGCTCCTGCACCCCGCCATCAGCTGCTGGAGGCTGCCTGCAGCTCCTGCACCCCGCCATCAGCTGCTGGAGGCTGGCTGCTGCTCCTGCACCCCGCCATCAGCTGCTGGAGGCTGGCCGCTGCTCCTCCACCCCACCATGACCTGCTGGAGGCTGGCTGCAGCTCCTCCACCCCGCCATCAGCTGCTGGAGGCTGGCTGCTGCTCCTGCACCCCGCCATCAGCTGCTGGAGGCTTCTGTTCCTCCACCCCGCCATCAGCAGCTGGAGGCTGGCTGCTGGAGGCTGGCTGCTGCTCCTCCACCCCGCCATTACCAGCTGGAGGCTGGCTGCAGCTCCTGCACCCCGCCATCAGCTGCTGGAGGCTGCCTGGAGCTCCTGCACCCCGCCATCAGCTACTGGAGGCTTCTGTTCCTCCACCCCGCCATCAGCAGCTGGAGGCTGGCTGCTGGAGGCTGGCTGCTGCTCCTCCACCCCGCCATCACCAGCTGGAGGCTGGCTGCAGCTCCTGCACCCCGCCATCAGCTGCTGGAGGCTGGCTGCTGCTCCTGCACCCCGCCATCAGCTGCTGGAGGCTGGCTGCTGCTCCTCCACCCCACCATGACCTGCTGGAGGCTGGCTGCAGCTCCTCCACCCCGCCATCAGCTGCTGGAGGCTGCCTGCAGCTCCTGCACCCCGCCATCAGCTGCTGGAGGCTGGCTGCAGCTCCTCCACCCCGCCATCAGCTGCTGGAGGCTGGCTTCTGCTCCTCCACCCCGCCACCAGCTGCTGGAGGCTGGCTGCTGCTCCTGCACCCCGCCATCAGCTGCTGGAGGCTTCTGTTCCTCCACCCCGCCATCAGCAGCTGGAGGCTGGCTGCTGGAGGCTGGCTGCTGCTCTTCACCCCGCCATCACCAGCTGGAGGCTGGCTGCAGCTCCTGCACCCCGCCATCAGCTGCTGGAGGCTGCCTGGAGCTCCTGCACCCCGCCATCAGCTGCTGGAGGCTTCTGTTCCTCCACCCCGCCATCAGCAGCTGGAGGCTGGCTGCTGGAGGCTGGCTGCTGCTCCTCCATCCCGCCATCACCAGCTGGAGGCTGGCTACAGCTCCTGCACCCCGCCATCAGCTGCTGGAGGCTGCCTGCAGCTCCTGCACCCCGCCATCAGCTGCTGGAGGCTGGCTGCTGCTCCTGCACCCCGCCATCAGCTGCTGGAGGCTGGCTGCTGCTCCTCCACCCCACCATGACCTACTGGAGGCTGGCTGCAGCTCCTCCACCCCGCCATCAGCTGCTGGAGGCTGCCTGCAGCTCCTGCACCCCGCCATCAGCTGCTGGAGGCTGCCTGCAGCTCCTGCACCCCGCCATCAGCTGCTGGAGGCTGGCTGCAGCTCCTCCACCCCGCCATCAGCTGCTGGAGGCTGGCTTCTGATCCTCCACCCCGCCACCAGCTGCTGGAGGCTGGCTGCTGCTCCTGCACCCCGCCATCAGCTGCTGGAGGCTTCTGTTCCTCCAACCCGCCATCAGCAGCTGGAGGCTGGCTGCTGGAGGCTGGCTGCTGCTCCTCCACCCCGCCATCACCAGCTGGAGGCTGGCTGCAGCTCCTGCACCCCGCCATCAGCTGCTGGAGGTTGCCTGCAGCTCCTGCACCCCGCCATCAGCTGCTGGAGGCTGGCTGCTGCTCCTGCACCCCGCCATCAGCTGCTGGAGGCTGGCTGCTGCTCCTCCACCTCACCATGACCTGCTGGAGGCTGGCTGCAGCTCCTCCACCCCGCCGTCAGCTGCTGGAGGCTGGCTGCTGCTCCTGCACCCCGCCATCAGCTGCTGGAGGCTGGCTGCAGCTCCTCCACCCCGCCATCAGCTGCTGGAGGCTGGCTTCTGCTCCTCCACCCCGCCACCAGCTGCTGGAGGCTGGCTGCTGCTCCGGCACCCCGCCATCAGCTGCTGGAGGCTTCTGTTCCTCCACCCCGCCATCAGCAGCTGGAGGCTGGCTGCTGGAGGCTGGCTGCTGCTCCTCCACCCCGCCATCACCAGCTGGAGGCTGGCTGCAGCTCCTGCACCCCGCCATCAGCTGCTGGAGGCTGCCTGCAGCTCCTGCACCCCGCCATCAGCTGTGGGAGGCTGGCTGCTGCTCCTGCACCCCGCCATCAGCTGCTGGAGGCTGGCCGCTGCTCCTCCACCCCACCATGACCTGCTGGAGGCTGGCTGCAGCTCCTCCACCCCGCCATCAGCTGCTGGAGGCTGCCTGCAGCTCCTGCACCCCGCCATCAGCTGCTGGAGGCTGCCTGCAGCTCCTGCACCCCGCCATCAGCTGCTGGAGGCTGGCTTCTGCTCCTCCACCCCGCCACCAGCTGCTGGAGGCTGGCTGCTGCTCCTGCACCCCGCCATCAGCTGCTGGAGGCTTCTGTTCCTCCACCCCGCCATCAGCAGCTGGAGGCTGGCTGCTGGAGGCTGGCTGCTGCTCCTCCACCCCGCCATTACCAGCTGGAGGCTGGCTGCAGCTCCTGCACCCCGCCATCAGCTGCTTGAGGCTGCCTGGAGCTCCTGCACCCCGCCATCAGCTACTAGAGGCTTCTGTTCCTCCACCCCGCCATCAGCAGCTGGAGGCTGGCTGCTGGAGGCTGGCTGCTGCTCCTCCACCCCGCCATCACCAGCTGGAGGCTGGCTGCAGCTCCTGCACCCCGCCATCAGCTGCTGGAGGCTGGCTGCTGCTCCTGCACCCCGCCATCAGCTGCTGGAGGCTGGCTGCTGCTCCTCCACCCCACCATGACCTGCTGGAGGCTGGCTGCAGCTCCTCCACCCCGCCATCAGCTGCTGGAGGCTGCCTGCAGCTCCTGCACCCCGCCATCAGCTGCTGGAGGCTGGCTGCAGCTCCTCCACCCCGCCATCAGCTGCTGGAGGCTGGCTTCTGCTCCTCCACCCCGCCACCAGCTGCTGGAGGCTGGCTGCTGCTCCTGCACCCCGCCATCAGCTGCTGGAGGCTTCTGTTCCTCCACCCCGCCATCAGCAGCTGGAGGCTGGCTGCTGGAGGCTGGCTGCTGCTCCTCCACCCCGCCATCACCAGCTGGAGGCTGGCTGCAGCTCCTGCACCCCGCCATCAGCTGCTGGAGGCTGCCTGCAGCTCCTGCACCCCACCATCAGCTGCTGGAGGCTGGCTGCTGCTCCTGCACCCCGCCATCAGCTGCTGGAGGCTGGCTGCTGCTCCTCCACCTCACCATGACCTGCTGGAGGCTGGCTGCAGCTCCTCCACCCCGCCGTCAGCTGCTGGAGGCTGCCTGCAGCTCCTGCACCCCGCCATCAGCTGCTGGAGGCTGCCTGCAGCTCCTGCACCCCGCCATCAGCTGCTGGAGGCTGGCTGCAGCTCCTCCACCCCGCCATCAGCTGCTGGAGGCTGGCTTCTGCTCCTCCACCCCGCCACCAGCTGCTGGAGGCTGGCTGCTGCTCCGGCACCCCGCCATCAGCTGCTGGAGGCTTCTGTTCCTCCACCCCGCCATCAGCAGCTGGAGGCTGGCTGCTGGAGGCTGGCTGCTGCTCCTCCACCCCGCCATCACCAGCTGGAGGCTGGCTGCAGCTCCTGCACCCCGCCATCAGCTGCTGGAGGCTGCCTGCAGCTCCTGCACCCCGCCATCAGCTGCTGGAGGCTGGCTGCTGCTCCTGCACCCCGCCATCAGCTGCTGGAGGCTGGCTGCTGCTCCTCCACCCCACCATGACCTGCTGGAGGCTGGCTGCTGCTCCTGCACCCCGCCATCAGCTGCTGGAGGCTGGCTGCTGCTCCTCCACCCCACCATGACCTGCTGGAGGCTGGCTGCAGCTCCTCCAGCTCGCCATCAGCTGCTGGAGGCTGCCAGCAGCTCCTGCACCCCGCCATCAGCTGCTGGAGGCTGCCTGCAGCTCCTGCACCCCGCCATCAGCTGCTGTAGGCTGGCTGCAGCTCCTCCACCCCGCCATCAGCTGCTGGAGGCTGGCTTCTGCTCCTTCACCCCGCCACCAGCTGCTGGAGGCTGGCTGCTGCTCCTGCACCCCGCCATCAGCTGCTGGAGGCTTCTGTTCCTCCACCCCGCCATCAGCAGATGGAGGCTGGCTGCTGCTCCTCCACCCCGCCATCACCAGCTGGAGGCTGGCTGCAGCTCCTGCACCCCGCCATCAGCTGCTGGAGGCTGCCTGGAGCTCCTGCACCCCGCCATCAGCTGCTGGAGGCTTCTGTTCCTCCACCCCGCCATCAGCAGCTGGAGGCTGCCTGCTGGAGGCTGGCTGCTGCTCCTCCACCCCGCCATCACCAGCTGGAGGCTGGCTGCAGCTCCTGCACCCCGCCATCAGCTGCTGGAGGCTGCCTACAGCTCCTGCACCCCGCCATCAGCCGCTGGAGGCTGGCTGCTGCTCCTGCACCCCGCCATCAGCTGCTGGAGGCTGGCTGCTGCTCCTCCACCCCACCATGACCTGCTGGAGGCTGGCTGCAGCTCCTCCACCCCGCCATCAGCTGCTGGAGGCTGCCTGCAGCTCCTGCACTCCGCCATCAGCTGCTGGAGGCTGCCTGCAGCTCCGGCACCCCGCCATCAGCTGCTGGAGGCTGGCTGCAGCTCCTCCACCCCGCCATCAGCTGCTGGAGGCTGGCTTCTGCTCCTCCACCCCGCCACCAGCTGCTGGAGGCTGGCTGCTGCTCCTGCACCCCGCCATCAGCTGCTGGAGGCTTCTCTTCCTCCACCCCGCCATCAGCAGCTGGAGGCTGGCTGCTGGAGGCTGGCTGCTGCTCCTCCACCCCGCCATCACCAGCTGGAGGCTGGCTGCAGCTCCTGCACCCCGCCATCAGCTGCTGGAGGCTGCCTGGAGCTCCTGCACCCCGCCATCAGCTGCTGGAGGCTTCTGTTCCTCCACCCCGCCATCAGCAGCTGGAGGCTGGCTGCTGGAGGCTGGCTGCTGCTCCTCCACCCCGCCATCACCAGCTGGAGGCTGGCTGCAGCTCCTGCACCCCGCCATCAGCTGCTGGAGGCTGCCTGCAGCTCCTGCACCCCGCCATCAGCTGCTGGAGGCTGGCTGCTGCTCCTCCACCCCACCATGACCTGCTGGAGGCTGGCTGCAGCTCCTCCACCCCGCCATCAGCTGCTGGAGGCTGTCTGCAGCTCCTGCACCCCGCCATCAGCTGCTGGAGTCTGCCTGCAGCTCCTGCACCCCGCCATCAGCTGCTGGAGGCTGGCTGCAGCTCCTCCACCCCGCCATCAGCTGCTGGAGGCTGGCTGATGCTCCTGCACCCCGCCATCAGCTGCTGGAGGCTTCTGTTCCTCCACCCCGCCATCAGCAGCTGGAGGCTGGCTGCTGGAGGCTGGCTGCTGCTCCTCCACCCCGCCATCACCAGCTGGAGGATGGCTTCTGCTCCTCCACCCCGCCACCAGCTGCTGGAGGCTGGCTGCTGCTCCTGCACCCCGCCATCAGCTGCTGGAGGCTTCTGTTCCTCCAACCCGCCATCAGCAGCTGGAGGCTGGCTGCTGGAGGCTGGCTGCTGCTCCTCCACCCCGCCATCACCAGCTGGAGGCTGGCTGCAGCTCCTGCACCCCGCCATCAGCTGCTGGAGGCTGCCTGCAGCTCCTGCACCCCGCCATCAGCTGCTGGAGGCTGGCTGCTGCTCCTGCACCCCGCCATCAGCTGCTGGAGGCTGGCTGCTGCTCCTCCACCTCACCATGACCTGCTGGAGGCTGGCTGCAGCTCCTCCACCCCGCCGTCAGCTGCTGGAGGCTGCCTGCAGCTCCTGCACCCCGCCATCAGCTGCTGGAGGCTGCCTGCAGCTCCTGCACCCCGCCATCAGCTGCTGGAGGCTGGCTGCAGCTCCTCCACCCCGCCATCAGCTGCTGGAGGCTGGCTTCTGCTCCTCCACCCCGCCACCAGCTGCTGGAGGCTGGCTGCTGCTCCGGCACCCCGCCATCAGCTGCTGGAGGCTTCTGTTCCTCCACCCCGCCATCAGCAGCTGGAGGCTGGCTGCTGGAGGCTGGCTGCTGCTCCTCCACCCCGCCATCACCAGCTGGAGGCTGGCTGCAGCTCCTGCACCCCGCCATCAGCTGCTGGAGGCTGCCTGCAGCTCCTGCACCCCGCCATCAGCTGTGGGAGGCTGGCTGCTGCTCCTGCACCCCGCCATCAGCTGCTGGAGGCTGGCCGCTGCTCCTCCACCCCACCATGACCTGCTGGAGGCTGGCTGCAGCTCCTCCACCCCGCCATCAGCTGCTGGAGGCTGCCTGCAGCTCCTGCACCCCGCCATCAGCTGCTGGAGGCTGCCTGCAGCTCCTGCACCCCGCCATCAGCTGCTGGAGGCTGGCTTCTGCTCCTCCACCCCGCCACCAGCTGCTGGAGGCTGGCTGCTGCTCCTGCACCCCGCCATCAGCTGCTGGAGGCTTCTGTTCCTCCACCCCGCCATCAGCAGCTGGAGGGTGGCTGCTGGAGGCTGGCTGCTGCTCCTCCACCCCGCCATTACCAGCTGGAGGCTGGCTGCAGCTCCTGCACCCCGCCATCAGCTGCTGGAGGCTGCCTGGAGCTCCTGCACCCCGCCATCAGCTACTGGAGGCTTCTGTTCCTCCACCCCGCCATCAGCAGCTGGAGGCTGGCTGCTGGAGGCTGGCTGCTGCTCCTCCACCCCGCCATCACCAGCTGGAGGCTGGCTGCAGCTCCTGCACCCCGCCATCAGCTGCTGGAGGCTGGCTGCTGCTCCTGCACCCCGCCATCAGCTGCTGGAGGCTGGCTGCTGCTCCTCCACCCCACCATGACCTGCTGGAGGCTGGCTGCAGCTCCTCCACCCCGCCATCAGCTGCTGGAGGCTGCCTGCAGCTCCTGCACCCCGCCATCAACTGCTGGAGGCTGGCTGCAGCTCCTCCACCCCGCCATCAGCTGCTGGAGGCTGGCTTCTGCTCCTCCACCCCGCCACCAGCTGCTGGAGGCTGGCTGCTGCTCCTGCACCCCGCCATCAGCTGCTGGAGGCTTCTGTTCCTCCACCCCGCCATCAGCAGCTGGAGGCTGGCTGCTGCTCCTCCACCCCGCCATCACCAGCTGGAGGCTGGCTGCAGCTCCTGCACCCCGCCATCAGCTGCTGGAGGCTGCCTGGAGCTCCTGCACCCCGCCATCAGCTGCTGGAGGCTTCTGTTCCTCCACCCCGCCATCAGCAGCTGGAGGCTGGCTGCTGGAGGCTGGCTGCTGCTCCTCCATCCCGCCATCACCAGCTGGAGGCTGGCTACAGCTCCTGCACCCCGCCATCAGCTGCTGGAGGCTGCCTGCAGCTCCTGCACCCCGCCATCAGCTGCTGGAGGCTGGCTGCTGCTCCTGCACCCCGCCATCAGCTGCTGGAGGCTGGCTGCTGCTCCTCCACCCCACCATGACCTGCTGGAGGCTGGCTGCAGCTCCTCCACCCCGCCATCAGCTGCTGGAGGCTGCCTGCAGCTCCTGCACCCCGCCATCAGCTGCTGGAGGCTGCCTGCAGCTCCTGCACCCCGCCATCAGCTGCTGGAGGCTGGCTGCAGCTCCTCCACCCCGCCATCAGCTGCTGGAGGCTGGCTTCTGCTCCTCCACCCCGCCACCAGCTGCTAGAGGCTGGCTGCTGCTCCTGCACCCCGCCATCAGCTGCTGGAGGCTTCTGTTCCTCCACCCCGCCATCAGCAGCTGGAGGCTGGCTGCTGCTCCTCCACCCCGCCATCACCAGCTGGAGGCTGGCTGCAGCTCCTGCACCCCGCCATCAGCTGCTGGAGGCTGCCTGCAGCTCCTGCACCCCGCCATCAGCTGCTGGAGGCTGGCTGCTGCTCCTGCACCCCGCCATCAGCTGCTGGAGGCTGGCTGCTGCTCCTCCACCCCACCATGACCTACTGGAGGCTGGCTGCAGCTCCTCCACCCCGCCATCAGCTGCTGGAGGCTGCCTGCAGCTCCTGCACCCCGCCATCAGCTGCTGGAGGCTGCCTGCAGCTCCTGCACCCCGCCATCAGCTGCTGGAGGCTGGCTGCAGCTCCTCCAACCCGCCATCAGCTGCTGGAGGCTGGCTTCTGCTCCTCCACCCCGCCACCAGCTGCTGGAGGCTGGCTGCTGCTCCTGCACCCCGCCATCAGCTGCTGGAGGCTTCTGTTCCTCCACCCCGCCATCAGCAGCTGGAGGCTGGCTGCTGGAGGCTGGCTGCTGCTCCTCCACCCCGCCATCACCAGCTGGAGGCTGGCTGCAGCTCCTGCACCCCGCCATCAGCTGCTGGAGGCTGCCTGCAGCTCCTGCACCCCACCATCAGCTGCTGGAGGCTGGCTGCTGCTCCTGCACCCCGCCATCAGCTGCTGGAGGCTGGCTGCTGCTCCTCCACCTCACCATGACCTGCTGGAGGCTGGCTGCAGCTCCTCCACCCCGCCGTCAGCTGCTGGAGGCTGCCTGCAGCTCCTGCACCCCGCCATCAGCTGCTGGAGGCTGCCTGCAGCTCCTGCACCCCGCCATCAGCTGCTGGAGGCTGGCTGCAGCTCCTCCACCCCGCCATCAGCTGCTGGAGGCTGGCTTCTGCTCCTCCACCCCGCCACCAGCTGCTGGAGGCTGGCTGCTGCTCCGGCACCCCGCCATCAGCTGCTGGAGGCTTCTGTTCCTCCACCCCGCCATCAGCAGCTGGAGGCTGGCTGCTGGAGGCTGGCTGCTGCTCCTCCACCCCGCCATCACCAGCTGGAGGCTGGCTGCAGCTCCTGCACCCCGCCATCAGCTGCTGGAGGCTGCCTGCAGCTCCTGCACCCCGCCATCAGCTGCTGGAGGCTGGCTGCTGCTCCTGCACCCCGCCATCAGCTGCTGGAGGCTGGCTGCTGCTCCTCCACCCCACCATGACCTGCTGGAGGCTGGCTGCTGCTCCTGCACCCCGCCATCAGCTGCTGGAGGCTGGCTGCTGCTCCTCCACCCCACCATGACCTGCTGGAGGCTGGCTGCAGCTCCTCCAGCTCGCCATCAGCTGCTGGAGGCTGCCAGCAGCTCCTGCACCCCGCCATCAGCTGCTGGAGGCTGCCTGCAGCTCCTGCACCCCGCCATCAGCTGCTGTAGGCTGGCTGCAGCTCCTCCACCCCGCCACCAGCTGCTGGAGGCTGGCTGCTGCTCCTGCACCCCGCCATCAGCTGCTGGAGGCTTCTGTTCCTCCACCCCGCCATCAGCAGATGGAGGCTGGCTGCTGCTCCTCCACCCCGCCATCACCAGCTGGAGGCTGGCTGCAGCTCCTGCACCCCGCCATCAGCTGCTGGAGGCTGCCTGGAGCTCCTGCACCCCGCCATCAGCTGCTGGAGGCTTCTGTTCCTCCACCCCGCCATCAGCAGCTGGAGGCTGCCTGCTGGAGGCTGGCTGCTGCTCCTCCACCCCGCCATCACCAGCTGGAGGCTGGCTGCAGCTCCTGCACCCCGCCATCAGCTGCTGGAGGCTGCCTACAGCTCCTGCACCCCGCCATCAGCCGCTGGAGGCTGGCTGCTGCTCCTGCACCCCGCCATCAGCTGCTGGAGGCTGGCTGCTGCTCCTCCACCCCACCATGACCTGCTGGAGGCTGGCTGCAGCTCCTCCACCCCGCCATCAGCTGCTGGAGGCTGCCTGCAGCTCCTGCACTCCGCCATCAGCTGCTGGAGGCTGCCTGCAGCTCCGGCACCCCGCCATCAGCTGCTGGAGGCTGGCTGCAGCTCCTCCACCCCGCCATCAGCTGCTGGAGGCTGGCTTCTGCTCCTCCACCCCGCCACCAGCTGCTGGAGGCTGGCTGCTGCTCCTGCACCCCGCCATCAGCTGCTGGAGGCTTCTGTTCCTCCACCCCGCCATCAGCAGCTGGAGGCTGGCTGCTGGAGGCTGGCTGCTGCTCCTCCACCCCGCCATCACCAGCTGGAGGCTGGCTGCAGCTCCTGCACCCCGCCATCAGCTGCTGGAGGCTGCCTGGAGCTCCTGCACCCCGCCATCAGCTGCTGGAGGCTTCTGTTCCTCCACCCCGCCATCAGCAGCTGGAGGCTGGCTGCTGGAGGCTGGCTGCTGCTCCTCCACCCCGCCATCACCAGCTGGAGGCTGGCTGCAGCTCCTGCACCCCGCCATCAGCTGCTGGAGGCTGGCTGCTGCTCCTCCACCCCACCATGACCTGCTGGAGGCTGGCTGCAGCTCCTCCACCCCGCCATCAGCTGCTGGAGGCTGTCTGCAGCTCCTGCACCCCGCCATCAGCTGCTGGAGTCTGCCTGCAGCTCCTGCACCCCGCCATCAGCTGCTGGAGGCTGGCTGCAGCTCCTCCACCCCGCCATCAGCTGCTGGAGGCTGGCTGATGCTCCTGCACCCCGCCATCAGCTGCTGGAGGCTTCTGTTCCTCCACCCCGCCATCAGCAGCTGGAGGCTGGCTGCTGGAGGCTGGCTGCTGCTCCTCCACCCCGCCATCACCAGCTGGAGGCTGGCTGCAGCTCCTGCACCCCGCCATCAGCTGCTGGAGGCTGCCTGCAGCTCTGCACCCCGCCATCAGCTGCTGGAGGCTGGCTGCTGCTCCTGCACCCCGCCATCAGCTGCTGGAGGCTGGCTGCTGCTCCTCCACCCCGCCATCAGCTGCTGGAGGCTGCCTGCAGCTCCTGCACCCCGCCATCAGCTGCTGGAGGCTGCCTGCAGCTCCTGCACCCCGCCATCAGCTGCTGGAGGCTGGCTTCTGCTCCTCCACCCCGCCACCAGCTGCTGGAGGCTGGCTGCTGCTCCTGCACCCCGCCATCAGCTGCTGGAGGCTTCTGTTCCTCCACCCCGCCATCAGCAGCTGGAGGATGGCTGCTGGAGGCTGGCTGCTGCTCCTCCACCCCGCCATCACCAGCTGGAGGCTGGCTGCAGCTCCTGCACCCCGCCATCAGCTGCTGGAGGCTGCCTGGAGCTCCTGCACCCCGCCATCAGCTACTGGAGGCTTCTGTTCCTCCACCCCGCCATCAGCAGATGGAGGCTGGCTGCTGGAGGCTGGCTGCTGCTCCTCCACCCCGCCATCACCAGCTGGAGGCTGGCTGCAGCTCCTGCACCCCGCCATCAGCTGCTGGAGGCTGCCTGGAGCTCCTGCACCCCGCCATCAGCTGCTGGAGGCTTCTGTTCCTCCACCCCGCCATCAGCAGCTGGAGGCTGGCTGCTGGAGGCTGGCTGCTGCTCCTCCACCCCGCCATCACCAGCTGGAGGCTGGCTGCAGCTCCTGCACCCCGCCATCAGCTGCTGGAGGCTGGCTGCCTCTCCTGCACACCGCCATCAGCTGCTGGAGGCTGCCTGCAGCTCCTGCACCCCGCCATCAGCTGCTGGAGGCTGGCTGCCTCTCCTGCACCCCGCCATCAGCTGCTGGAGGCTGGCTGCTGCTCCTCCACCCCACCATGACCTGCTGGAGGCTGGCTGCAGCTCCTCCACCCCGCCATCAGCTGCTGGAGGCTGCCTGCAGCTCCTGCACCCCGCCATCAGCTGCTGGAGGCTGCCTGCAGCTCCTGCACCCCGCCATCAGCTGCTGGAGGCTGGCTGCAGCTCCTCCACCCCGCCATCAGCACTGGAGGCTGGCTTCTGCTCCTCCACCCCGCCACCAGCTGCTGGAGGCTGGCTGCTGCTCCTGCACCCCGCCATCAGCTGCTGGAGGCTTCTGTTCCTCCACCCCGCCATCAGCAGCTGGAGGCTGGGTGCTGGAGGCTGGCTGCTGCTCCTCCACCCCGCCATCACCAGCTGGAGGCTGGCTGCAGCTCCTGCACCCCGCCATCAGCTGCTGAAGGCTGCCTGGAGCTCCTGCACCCCGCCATCAGCTGCTGGAGGCTTCTGTTCCTCCACCCCGCCATCAGCAGCTGGAGGCTGGCTGCTGGAGGCTGGCTGCTGCTCCTCCACCCCGCCATCACCAGCTGGAGGCTGGCTGCAGCTCCTGCACCCCGCCATCAGCTGCTGGAGGCTGCCTGCAGCTCCTGCACCCCGCCATCAGCTGCTGGAGGCTGGCTGCCTCTCCTGCACACCGCCATCAGCTGCTGGAGGCTGCCTGCAGCTCCTGCACCCCGCCATCAGCTGCTGGAGGCTGGCTGCCTCTCCTGCACCCCGCCATCAGCTGCTGGAGGCTGGCTGCTTCTCCTCCACCCCACCATGACCTGCTGGAGGCTGGCTGCAGCTCCTCCACCCCGCCATCAGCTGCTGGAGGCTGCCTGCAGCTCCTGCACCCCGCCATCAGCTGCTGGAGGCTGCCTGCAGCTCCTGCACCCCGCCATCAGCTGCTGGAGGCTGGCTGCAGCTCCTCCACCCCGCCATCAGCACTGGAGGCTGGCTTCTGCTCCTCCACCCCGCCACCAGCTGCTGGAGGCTGGCTGCTGCTCCTGCACCCCGCCATCAGCTGCTGGAGGCTTCTGTTCCTCCACCCCGCCATCAGCAGCTGGAGGCTGGGTGCTGGAGGCTGGCTGCTGCTCCTCCACCCCGCCATCACCAGCTGGAGGCTGGCTGCAGCTCCTGCACCCCGCCATCAGCTGCTGAAGGCTGCCTGGAGCTCCTGCACCCCGCCATCAGCTGCTGGAGGCTTCTGTTCCTCCACCCCGCCATCAGCAGCTGGAGGCTGGCTGCTGGAGGCTGGCTGCTGCTCCTCCACCCCGCCATCACCAGCTGGAGGCTGGCTGCAGCTCCTGCACCCCGCCATCAGCTGCTGGAGGCTAACTGCAGCTCCTGCACCCCGCCATCAGCTGCTGGAGGCTGGCTGCTGCTCCTGCACCCCGCCATCAGCTGCTGGAGGCTGGCTGCTGCTCCTCCACCCCACCATGACCTGCTGGAGGCTGGCTGCAGCTCCTCCACCCCGCCATCAGCTGCTGGAGGCTGCCTGCAGCTCCTGCACCCCGCCATCAGCTGCTGGAGTCTGCCTGCAGCTCCTGCACCCCGCCATCAGCTGCTGGAGGCTGGCTGCAGCTCCTCCACCCCGCCATCAGCTGCTGGAGGCTGCCTGCAGCTCCTGCACCCCGCCATCAGCTGCTGGAATCTGCCTGCAGCTCCTCCACCCCGCCATCAGCTGCTGGAGGCTGGCTGCTGCTCCTGCACCCCGCCATCAGCTGATGGAGGCTTCTGTTCCTCCACCCCGCCATCAGCAGCTGGAGGCTGGCTGCTGGAGGCTGGCTGCTGCTCCTCCACCCCGCCATCACCAGCTGGAGGCTGGCTGCAGCTCCTGCACCCCGCCATCAGCTGCTGGAGGCTGCCTGCAGCTCCTGCACCCCGCCATCAGCTGCTGGAGGCTGGCTGCTGCTCCTGCACCCCGCCATCAGCTGCTGGAGGCTGGCCGCTGCTCCTCCACCCCACCATGACCTGCTGGAGGCTGGCTGCAGCTCCTCCACCCCGCCATCAGCTGCTGGAGGCTGCCTGCAGCTCCTGCACCCCGCCATCAGCCGCTGGAGGCTGCCTGCAGCTCCTGCACCCCGCCATCAGCTGCTGGAGGCTGGCTTCTGCTCCTCCACCCCGCCACCAGCTGCTGGAGGCTGGCTGCTGCTCCTGCACCCCGCCATCAGCTGCTGGAGGCTTCTGTTCCTCCACCCCGCCATCAGCAGCTGGAGGCTGGCTGCTGGAGGCTGGCTGCTGCTCCTCCACCCCGCCATTACCAGCTGGAGGCTGGCTGCAGCTCCTGCACCCCGCCATCAGCTGCTGGAGGCTGCCTGGAGCTCCTGCACCCCGCCATCAGCTACTGGAGGCTTCTGTTCCTCCACCCCGCCATCAGCAGATGGAGGCTGGCTGCTGCTCCTCCACCCCGCCATCACCAGCTGGAGGCTGGCTGCAGCTCCTGCACCCCGCCATCAGCTGCTGGAGGCTGGCTGCTGCTCCTGCACCCCGCCATCAGCTGCTGGAGGCTGGCTGCTGCTCCTCCACCCCACCATGACCTGCTGGAGGCTGGCTGCAGCTCCTCCACCCCGCCATCAGCTGCTGGAGGCTGCCTGCAGCTCCTGCACCCCGCCATCAGCTGCTGGAGGCTGGCTGCAGCTCCTCCACCCCGCCATCAGCTGCTGGAGGCTGGCTTCTGCTCCTCCACCCCGCCACCAGCTGCTGGAGGCTGGCTGCTGCTCCTGCACCCCGCCATCAGCTGCTGGAGGCTTCTGTTCCTCCACCCCGCCATCAGCAGCTGGAGGCTGGCTGCTGGAGGCTGGCTGCTGCTCCTCCATCCCGCCATCACCAGCTGGAGGCTGGCTGCAGCTCCTGCACCCCGCCATCAGCTGCTGGAGGCTGCCTGGAGCTCCTGCACCCCGCCATCAGCTGCTGGAGGCTTCTGTTCCTCCACCCCGCCATCAGCAGCTGGAGGCTGGCTGCTGGAGGCTGGCTGCTGCTCCTCCATCCCGCCATCACCAGCTGGAGGCTGGCTACAGCTCCTGCACCCCGCCATCAGCTGCTGGAGGCTGCCTGCAGCTCCTGCACCCCGCCATCAGCTGCTGGAGGCTGGCTGCTGCTCCTGCACCCCGCCATCAGCTGCTGGAGGCTGGCTGCTGCTCCTCCACCCCACCATGACCTGCTGGAGGCTGGCTGCAGCTCCTCCACCCCGCCATCAGCTGCTGGAGGCTGCCTGCAGCTCCTGTACCCCGCCATCAGCTGCTGGAGGCTGCCTGCAGCTCCTGCACCCCGCCATCAGCTGCTGGAGGCTGGCTGCAGCTCCTCCACCCCGCCATCAGCTGCTGGAGGCTGGCTTCTGCTCCTCCACCCCGCCACCAGCTGCTAGAGGCTGGCTGCTGCTCCTGCACCCCGCCATCAGCTGCTGGAGGCTTCTGTTCCTCCACCCCGCCATCAGCAGCTGGAGGCTGGCTGCTGGAGGCTGGCTGCTGCTCCTCCACCCCGCCATCACCAGCTGGAGGCTGGCTGCAGCTCCTGCACCCCGCCATCAGCTGCTGGAGGCTGCCTGCAGCTCCTGCACCCCGCCATCAGCTGCTGGAGGCTGGCTGCTGCTCCTGCACCCCGCCATCAGCTGCTGGAGGCTGGCTGCTGCTCCTCCACCCCACCATGACCTACTGGAGGCTGGCTGCAGCTCCTCCACCCCGCCATCAGCTGCTGGAGGCTGCCTGCAGCTCCTGCACCCCGCCATCAGCTGCTGGAGGCTGCCTGCAGCTCCTGCACCCCGCCATCAGCTGCTGGAGGCTGGCTGCAGCTCCTCCACCCCGCCATCAGCTGCTGGAGGCTGGCTTCTGCTCCTCCACCCCGCCACCAGCTGCTGGAGGCTGGCTGCGTCTCCTGCACCCCGCCATCAGCTGCTGGAGGCTTCTGTTCCTCCACCCCGCCATCAGCAGCTGGAGGCTGGCTGCTGGAGGCTGGCTGCTGCTCCTCCAACCCGCCATCACCAGCTGGAGGCTGGCTGCAGCTCCTGCACCCCGCCATCAGCTGCTGGAGGCTGCCTGCAGCTCCTGCACCCCGCCATCAGCTGCTGGAGGCTGGCTGCTGCTCCTGCACCCCGCCATCAGCTGCTGGAGGCTGGCTGCTGCTCCTCCACCTCACCATGACCTGCTGGAGGCTGGCTGCAGCTCCTCCACCCCGCCGTCAGCTGCTGGAGGCTGCCTGCAGCTCCTGCACCCCGCCATCAGCTGCTGGAGGCTGCCTGCAGCTCCTGCACCCCGCCATCAGCTGCTGGAGGCTGGCTGCAGCTCCTCCACCCCGCCATCAGCTGCTGGAGGCTGGCTTCTGCTCCTCCACCCCGCCACCAGCTGCTGGAGGCTGGCTGCTGCTCCGGCACCCCGCCATCAGCTGCTGGAGGCTTCTGTTCCTCCACCCCGCCATCAGCAGCTGGAGGCTGGCTGCTGGAGGCTGGCTGCTGCTCCTCCACCCCACCATCACCAGCTGGAGGCTGGCTGCAGCTCCTGCACCCCGCCATCAGCTGCTGGAGGCTGCCTGGAGCTCCTGCACCCCGCCATCAGCTGCTGGAGGCTTCTGTTCCTCCACCCCGCCATCAGCAGCTGGAGGCTGGCTGCTGGAGGCTGGCTGCTGCTCCTCCACCCCGCCATCACCAGCTGGAGGCTGGCTGCAGCTCCTGCACCCCGCCATCAGCTGCTGGAGGCTGCCTGCAGCTCCTGCACCCCGCCATCAGCTGCTGGAGGCTGGCTGCTGCTCCTGCACCCCGCCATCAGCTGCTGGAGGCTGGCTGCTGCTCCTCCACCCCACCATGACCTGCTGGAGGCTGGCTGCAGCTCCTCCAGCTCGCCATCAGCTGCTGGAGGCTGCCAGCAGCTCCTGCACCCCGCCATCAGCTGCTGGAGGCTGCCTGCAGCTCCTGCACCCCGCCATCAGCTGCTGGAGGCTGGCTGCAGCTCCTCCACCCCGCCATCAGCTGCTGGAGGCTGGCTTCTGCTCCTTCACCCCGCCACCAGCTGCTGGAGGCTGGCTGCTGCTCCTGCACCCCGCCATCAGCTGCTGGAGGCTTCTGTTCCTCCACCCCGCCATCAGCAGATGGAGGCTGGCTGCTGGAGGCTGGCTGCTGCTCCTCCACCCCGCCATCACCAGCTGGAGGCTGGCTGCAGCTCCTGCACCCCGCCATCAGCTGCTGGAGGCTGCCTGGAGCTCCTGCACCCCGCCATCAGCTGCTGGAGGCTTCTGTTCCTCCACCCCGCCATCAGCAGCTGGAGGCTGGCTGCTGGAGGCTGGCTGCTGCTCCTCCACCCCGCCACCACCAGCTGGAGGCTGGCTGCAGCTCCTGCACCCCGCCATCAGCTGCTGGAGGCTGCCTACAGCTCCTGCACCCCGCCATCAGCCGCTGGAGGCTGGCTGCTGCTCCTGCACCCCGCCATCAGCTGCTGGAGGCTGGCTGCTGCTCCTCCACCCCACCATGACCTGCTGGAGGCTGGCTGCAGCTCCTCCACCCCGCCATCAGCTGCTGGAGGCTGCCTGCAGCTCCTGCACTCCGCCATCAGCTGCTGGAGGCTGCCTGCAGCTCCTGCACCCCGCCATCAGCTGCTGGAGGCTGGCTGCAGCTCCTCCACCCCGCCATCAGCTGCTGGAGGCTGGCTTCTGTTCCTCCACCCCGCCACCAGCTGCTGGAGGCTGGCTGCTGCTCCTGCACCCCGCCATCAGCTGCTGGAGGCTTCTGTTCCTCCACCCCGCCATCAGCAGCTGGAGGCTGGCTGCTGGAGGCTGGCTGCTGCTCCTCCACCCCGCCATCACCAGCTGGAGGCTGGCTGCAGCTCCTGCACCCCGCCATCAGCTGCTGGAGGCTGCCTGGAGCTCCTGCACCCCGCCATCAGCTGCTGGAGGCTTCTGTTCCTCCACCCCGCCATCAGCAGCTGGAGGCTGGCTGCTGGAGGCTGGCTGCTGCTCCTCCACCCCGCCATCACCAGCTGGAGGCTGGCTGCAGCTCCTGCACCCCGCCATCAGCTGCTGGAGGTTGCCTGCAGCTCCTGCACCCCGCCATCAGCTGCTGGAGGCTGGCTGCTGCTCCTCCACCCCACCATGACCTGCTGGAGGCTGGCTGCAGCTCCTCCACCCCGCCATCAGCTGCTGGAGGCTGTCTGCAGCTCCTGCACCCCGCCATCAGCTGCTGGAGTCTGCCTGCAGCTCCTGCACCCCGCCATCAGCTGCTGGAGGCTGGCTGCAGCTCCTCCACCCCGCCATCAGCTGCTGGAGGCTGGCTGATGCTCCTGCACCCCGCCATCAGCTGCTGGAGGCTTCTGTTCCTCCACCCCGCCATCAGCAGCTGGAGGCTGGCTGCTGGAGGCTGGCTGCTGCTCCTCCACCCCGCCATCACCAGCTGGAGGCTGGCTGCAGCTCCTGCACCCCGCCATCAGCTGCTGGAGGCTGCCTGCAGCTCTGCACCCCGCCATCAGCTGCTGGAGGCTGGCTGCTGCTCCTGCACCCCGCCATCAGCTGCTGGAGGCTGGCTGCTGCTCCTCCACCCCACCATGACCTGCTGGAGGCTGGCTGCAGCTCCTCCACCCCGCCATCAGCTGCTGGAGGCTGCCTGCAGCTCCTGCACCCCGCCATCAGCTGCTGGAGGCTGCCTGCAGCTCCTGCACCCCGCCATCAGCTGCTGGAGGCTGGCTTCTGCTCCTCCACCCCGCCACCAGCTGCTGGAGGCTGGCTGCTGCTCCTGCACCCCGCCATCAGCTGCTGGAGGCTTCTGTTCCTCCACCCCGCCATCAGCAGCTGGAGGATGGCTGCTGGAGGCTGGCTGCTGCTCCTCCACCCCGCCATCACCAGCTGGAGGCTGGCTGCAGCTCCTGCACCCCGCCATCAGCTGCTGGAGGCTGCCTGGAGCTCCTGCACCCCGCCATCAGCTACTGGAGGCTTCTGTTCCTCCACCCCGCCATCAGCAGCTGGAGGCTGGCTGCTGGAGGCTGGCTGCTGCTCCTCCACCCCGCCATCACCAGCTGGAGGCTGGCTGCAGCTCCTGCACCCCGCCATCAGCTGCTGGAGGCTGCCTGCAGCTCCTGCACCCCGCCATCAGCTGCTGGAGGCTGGCTGCTGCTCCTGCACCCCGCCATCAGCTGCTGGAGGCTGGCTGCTGCTCCTCCACCCCACCATGACCTGCTGGAGGCTGGCTGCAGCTCCTCCACCCCGCCATCAGCTGCTGGAGGCTGCCTGCAGCTCCTGCACCCCGCCATCAGCTGCTGGAGGCTGCCTGCAGCTCCTGCACCCCGCCATCAGCTGCTGGAGGCTGGCTGCAGCTCCTCCACCCCGCCATCAGCTGCTGGAGGCTGGCTTCTGCTCCTCCACCCCGCCACCAGCTGCTGGAGGCTGGCTGCTGCTCCTGCACCCCGCCATCAGCTGCTGGAGGCTTCTGTTCCTCCACCCCGCCATCAGCAGCTGGAGGCTGGCTGCTGGAGGCTGGCTGCTGCTCCTCCACCCCGCCATCACCAGCTGGAGGCTGGCTGAAGCTCCTGCACCCCGCCATCAGCTGCTGGAGGCTGCCTGCAGCTCCCGCACCCCGCCATCAGCTGCTGGAGGCTGGCTGCTGCTCCTGCACCCCGCCATCAGCTGCTGGAGGCTGGCTGCTGCTCCTCCACCCCACCATGACCTACTGGAGGCTGGCTGCAGCTCCTCCACCCCGCCATCAGCTGCTGGAGGCTGCCTGCAGCTCCTGCACCCCGCCATCAGCTGCTGGAGGCTGCCTGCAGCTCCTGCACCCCGCCATCAGCTGCTGGAGGCTGGCTGCAGCTCCTCCACCCCGCCATCAGCTGCTGGAGGCTGGCTTCTGCTCCTCCACCCCGCCACCAGCTGCTGGAGGCTGGCTGCTGCTCCTGCACCCCACCATGACCTACTGGAGGCTGGCTGCAGCTCCTCCACCCCGCCATCAGCTGCTGGAGGCTGCCTGCAGCTCCTGCACCCCGTCATCAGCTGCTGGAGGCTGCCTGCAGCTCCTGCACCCCGCCATCAGCTGCTGGAGGCTGGCTGCAGCTCCTCCACCCCGCCATCAGCTGCTGGAGGCTGGCTTCTGCTCCTCCACCCCGCCACCAGCTGCTGGAGGCTGGATGCTGCTCCTGCACCCCGCCATCAGCTGCTGGAGGCTTCTGTTTTTCCACCCCGCCATCAGCAGCTGGAGGCTGGCTGCTGGAGGCTGGCTGCTGCTCCTCCACCCCGCCATCAGCTGCTGGAGGCTGCCTGCAGCTCCTGCACCCCGCCATCAGCTGCTGGAGGCTGGCTGCTGCTCCTGCACCCCGCCATCAGCTGCTGGAGGCTGGCTGCTGCTCCTCCATCCCACCATGACCTGCTGGAGGCTGGCTGCAGCTCCTGCACCCCGCCATCAGCTGCTGGAGGCTTCTGTTCCTCCACCCCGCCATCAGCAGATGGAGGCTGGCTGCTGGAGGCTGGCTGCTGCTCCTCCACCCCGCCATCACCAGCTGGAGGCTGGCTGCAGCTCCTGCACCCCGCCATCAGCTGCTGGAGGCTGCCTGGAGCTCCTGCACCCCGCCATCAGCTGCTGGAGGCTTCTGTTCCTCCACCCCGCCATCAGCAGCTGGAGGCTGGCTGCTGGAGGCTGGCTGCTGCTCCTCCACCCCGCCATCACCAGCTGGAGGCTGGCTGCAGCTCCTGCACCCCGCCATCAGCTGCTGGAGGCTGCCTGCAGCTCCTGCACCCCGCCATCAGCTGCTGGAGGCTGGCTGCTGCTCCTGCACCCCGCCATCAGCTGCTGGAGGCTGGCTGCTGCTCCTCCACCCCACCATGACCTGCTGGAGGCTGGCTGCAGCTCCTCCACCCCGCCATCAGCTGCTGGAGGCTGCCTGCAGCTCCTGCACCCCGCCATCAGCTGCTGGAGGCTGCCTGCAGCTCCTGCACCCCGCCATCAGCTGCTGGAGGCTGGCTGCAGCTCCTCCACCCCGCCATCAGCTGCTGGAGGCTGGCTTCTGCTCCTCCACCCCGCCACCAGCTGCTAAGGGCTGGCTGCTGCTCCTGCACCCCGCCATCAGCTGCTGGAGGCTTCTGTTCCTCCACCCCGCCATCAGCTGCTGGAGGCTGCCTGGAGCTCCTGCACCCCGCCATCAGCTGCTGGATGCTTCTGTTCCTCCACCCCGCCATCAGCAGCTGGAGGCTGGCTGCTGGAGGCTGGCTGCTGCTCCTCCACCCCGCCATCACCAGCTGGAGGCTGGCTGCAGCTCCTGCACCCCGCCATCAGCTGCTGGAGGCTGCCTGCAGCTCCTGCACCCCGCCATCAGCTGCTGGAGGCTGGCTGCTGCTCCTGCACCCCGCCATCAGCTGCTGGAGGCTGGCTGCTGCTCCTCCACCCCACCATGACCTGCTGGAGGCTGGCTGCAGCTCCTCCACCCCGCCATCAGCTGCTGGAGGCTGCCTGCAGCTCCTGCACCCCGCCATCAGCTGCTGGAGGCTGCCTGCAGCTCCTGCACCCCGCCATCAGCTGCTGGAGGCTGCCTGCAGCTCCTGCACCCCGCCATCAGCCGCTGGAGGCTGCCTGCAGCTCCTGCACCCCGCCATCAGCTGCTGGAGGCTGGCTTCTGCTCCTCCACCCCGCCACCAGCTGCTGGAGGCTGGCTGCTGCTCCTGCACCCCGCCATCAGCTGCTGGAGGCTTCTGTTCCTCCACCCCGCCATCAGCAGCTGGAGGCTGGCTGCTGGAGGCTGGCTGCTGCTCCTCCACCCCGCCATTACCAGCTGGAGGCTGGCTGCAGCTCCTGCACCCCGCCATCAGCTGCTGGAGGCTGCCTGGAGCTCCTGCACCCCGCCATCAGCTACTGGAGGCTTCTGTTCCTCCACCCCGCCATCAGCAGATGGAGGCTGGCTGCTGCTCCTCCACCCCGCCATCACCAGCTGGAGGCTGGCTGCAGCTCCTGCACCCCGCCATCAGCTGCTGGAGGCTCGCTGCTGCTCCTGCACCCCGCCATCAGCTGCTGGAGGCTGGCTGCTGCTCCTCCACCCCACCATGACCTGCTGGAGGCTGGCTGCAGCTCCTCCACCCCGCCATCAGCTGCTGGAGGCTGCCTGCAGCTCCTGCACCCCGCCATCAGCTGCTGGAGGCTGGCTGCAGCTCCTCCACCCCGCCATCAGCTGCTGGAGGCTGGCTTCTGCTCCTCCACCCCGCCACCAGCTGCTGGAGGCTGGCTGCTGCTCCTGCACCCCGCCATCAGCTGCTGGAGGCTTCTGTTCCTCCACCCCGCCATCAGCAGCTGGAGGCTGGCTGCTGGAGGCTGGCTGCTGCTCCTCCATCCCGCCATCACCAGCTGGAGGCTGGCTGCAGCTCCTGCACCCCGCCATCAGCTGCTGGAGGCTGCCTGGAGCTCCTGCACCCCGCCATCAGCTGCTGGAGGCTTCTGTTCCTCCACCCCGCCATCAGCAGCTGGAGGCTGGCTGCTGGAGGCTGGCTGCTGCTCCTCCATCCCGCCATCACCAGCTGGAGGCTGGCTACAGCTCCTGCACCCCGCCATCAGCTGCTGGAGGCTGCCTGCAGCTCCTGCACCCCGCCATCAGCTGCTGGAGGCTGGCTGCTGCTCCTGCACCCCGCCATCAGCTGCTGGAGGCTGGCTGCTGCTCCTCCACCCCACCATGACCTGCTGGAGGCTGGCTGCAGCTCCTCCACCCCGCCATCAGCTGCTGGAGGCTGCCTGCAGCTCCTGCACCCCGCCATCAGCTGCTGGAGGCTGCCTGCAGCTCCTGCACCCCGCCATCAGCTGCTGGAGGCTGGCTGCAGCTCCTCCACCCCGCCATCAGCTGCTGGAGGCTGGCTTCTGCTCCTCCACCCCGCCACCAGCTGCTAGAGGCTGGCTGCTGCTCCTGCACCCCGCCATCAGCTGCTGGAGGCTTCTGTTCCTCCACCCCGCCATCAGCAGCTGGAGGCTGGCTGCTGGAGGCTGGCTGCTGCTCCTCCACCCCGCCATCACCAGCTGGAGGCTGGCTGCAGCTCCTGCACCCCGCCATCAGCTGCTGGAGGCTGCCTGCAGCTCCTGCACCCCGCCATCAGCTGCTGGAGGCTGGCTGCTGCTCCTGCACCCCGCCATCAGCTGCTGGAGGCTGGCTGCTGCTCCTCCACCCCACCATGACCTACTGGAGGCTGGCTGCAGCTCCTCCACCCCGCCATCAGCTGCTGGAGGCTGCCTGCAGCTCCTGCACCCCGCCATCAGCTGCTGGAGGCTGCCTGCAGCTCCTGCACCCCGCCATCAGCTGCTGGAGGCTGGCTGCAGCTCCTCCACCCCGCCATCAGCTGCTGGAGGCTGGCTTCTGCTCCTCCACCCCGCCACCAGCTGCTGGAGGCTGGCTGCGTCTCCTGCACCCCGCCATCAGCTGCTGGAGGCTTCTGTTCCTCCACCCCGCCATCAGCAGCTGGAGGCTGGCTGCTGGAGGCTGGCTGCTGCTCCTCCAACCCGCCATCACCAGCTGGAGGCTGGCTGCAGCTCCTGCACCCCGCCATCAGCTGCTGGAGGCTGCCTGCAGCTCCTGCACCCCGCCATCAGCTGCTGGAGGCTGGCTGCTGCTCCTGCACCCCGCCATCAGCTGCTGGAGGCTGGCTGCTGCTCCTCCACCTCACCATGACCTGCTGGAGGCTGGCTGCAGCTCCTCCACCCCGCCGTCAGCTGCTGGAGGCTGCCTGCAGCTCCTGCACCCCGCCATCAGCTGCTGGAGGCTGCCTGCAGCTCCTGCACCCCGCCATCAGCTGCTGGAGGCTGGCTGCAGCTCCTCCACCCCGCCATCAGCTGCTGGAGGCTGGCTTCTGCTCCTCCACCCCGCCACCAGCTGCTGGAGGCTGGCTGCTGCTCCGGCACCCCGCCATCAGCTGCTGGAGGCTTCTGTTCCTCCACCCCGCCATCAGCAGCTGGAGGCTGGCTGCTGGAGGCTGGCTGCTGCTCCTCCACCCCGCCATCACCAGCTGGAGGCTGGCTGCAGCTCCTGCACCCCGCCATCAGCTGCTGGAGGCTGCCTGGAGCTCCTGCACCCCGCCATCAGCTGCTGGAGGCTTCTGTTCCTCCACCCCGCCATCAGCAGCTGGAGGCTGGCTGCTGGAGGCTGGCTGCTGCTCCTCCACCCCGCCATCACCAGCTGGAGGCTGGCTGCAGCTCCTGCACCCCGCCATCAGCTGCTGGAGGCTGCCTGCAGCTCCTGCACCCCGCCATCAGCTGCTGGAGGCTGGCTGCTGCTCCTGCACCCCGCCATCAGCTGCTGGAGGCTGGCTGCTGCTCCTCCACCCCACCATGACCTGCTGGAGGCTGGCTGCAGCTCCTCCAGCTCGCCATCAGCTGCTGGAGGCTGCCAGCAGCTCCTGCACCCCGCCATCAGCTGCTGGAGGCTGCCTGCAGCTCCTGCACCCCGCCATCAGCTGCTGGAGGCTGGCTGCAGCTCCTCCACCCCGCCATCAGCTGCTGGAGGCTGGCTTCTGCTCCTTCACCCCGCCACCAGCTGCTGGAGGCTGGCTGCTGCTCCTGCACCCCGCCATCAGCTGCTGGAGGCTTCTGTTCCTCCACCCCGCCATCAGCAGATGGAGGCTGGCTGCTGGAGGCTGGCTGCTGCTCCTCCACCCCGCCATCACCAGCTGGAGGCTGGCTGCAGCTCCTGCACCCCGCCATCAGCTGCTGGAGGCTGCCTGGAGCTCCTGCACCCCGTCATCAGCTGCTGGAGGCTTCTGTTCCTCCACCCCGCCATCAGCAGCTGGAGGCTGGCTGCTGGAGGCTGGCTGCTGCTCCTCCACCCCGCCACCACCAGCTGGAGGCTGGCTGCAGCTCCTGCACCCCGCCATCAGCTGCTGGAGGCTGCCTACAGCTCCTGCACCCCGCCATCAGCCGCTGGAGGCTGGCTGCTGCTCCTGCACCCCGCCATCAGCTGCTGGAGGCTGGCTGCTGCTCCTCCACCCCACCATGACCTGCTGGAGGCTGGCTGCAGCTCCTCCACCCCGCCATCAGCTGCTGGAGGCTGCCTGCAGCTCCTGCACTCCGCCATCAGCTGCTGGAGGCTGGCTTCTGTTCCTCCACCCCGCCACCAGCTGCTGGAGGCTGGCTGCTGCTCCTGCACCCCGCCATCAGCTGCTGGAGGCTTCTGTTCCTCCACCCCGCCATCAGCAGCTGGAGGCTGGCTGCTGGAGGCTGGCTGCTGCTCCTCCACCCCGCCATCACCAGCTGGAGGCTGGCTGCAGCTCCTGCACCCCGCCATCAGCTGCTGGAGGCTGCCTGGAGCTCCTGCACCCCGCCATCAGCTGCTGGAGGCTTCTGTTCCTCCACCCCGCCATCAGCAGCTGGAGGCTGGCTGCTGGAGGCTGGCTGCTGCTCCTCCACCCCGCCATCACCAGCTGGAGGCTGGCTGCAGCTCCTGCACCCCGCCATCAGCTGCTGGAGGTTGCCTGCAGCTCCTGCACCCCGCCATCAGCTGCTGGAGGCTGGCTGCTGCTCCTCCACCCCACCATGACCTGCTGGAGGCTGGCTGCAGCTCCTCCACCCCGCCATCAGCTGCTGGAGGCTGTCTGCAGCTCCTGCACCCCGCCATCAGCTGCTGGAGTCTGCCTGCAGCTCCTGCACCCCGCCATCAGCTGCTGGAGGCTGGCTGCAGCTCCTCCACCCCGCCATCAGCTGCTGGAGGCTGGCTGATGCTCCTGCACCCCGCCATCAGCTGCTGGAGGCTTCTGTTCCTCCACCCCGCCATCAGCAGCTGGAGGCTGGCTGCTGCTCCTCCACCCCGCCATCACCAGCTGGAGGCTGGCTGCAGCTCCTGCACCCCGCCATCAGCTGCTGGAGGCTGCCTGCAGCTCTGCACCCCGCCATCAGCTGCTGGAGGCTGGCTGCTGCTCCTGCACCCCGCCATCAGCTGCTGGAGGCTGGCTGCTGCTCCTCCACCCCACCATGACCTGCTGGAGGCTGGCTGCAGCTCCTCCACCCCGCCATCAGCTGCTGGAGGCTGCCTGCAGCTCCTGCACCCCGCCATCAGCTGCTGGAGGCTGCCTGCAGCTCCTGCACCCCGCCATCAGCTGCTGGAGGCTGGCTTCTGCTCCTCCACCCCGCCACCAGCTGCTGGAGGCTGGCTGCTGCTCCTGCACCCCGCCATCAGCTGCTGGAGGCTTCTGTTCCTCCACCCCGCCATCAGCAGCTGGAGGATGGCTGCTGGAGGCTGGCTGCTGCTCCTCCACCCCGCCATCACCAGCTGGAGGCTGGCTGCAGCTCCTGCACCCCGCCATCAGCTGCTGGAGGCTGCCTGGAGCTCCTGCACCCCGCCATCAGCTACTGGAGGCTTCTGTTCCTCCACCCCGCCATCAGCAGCTGGAGGCTGGCTGCTGGAGGCTGGCTGCTGCTCCTCCACCCCGCCATCACCAGCTGGAGGCTGGCTGCAGCTCCTGCACCCCGCCATCAGCTGCTGGAGGCTGCCTGCAGCTCCTGCACCCCGCCATCAGCTGCTGGAGGCTGGCTGCTGCTCCTGCACCCCGCCATCAGCTGCTGGAGGCTGGCTGCTGCTCCTCCACCCCACCATGACCTGCTGGAGGCTGGCTGCAGCTCCTCCACCCCGCCATCAGCTGCTGGAGGCTGCCTGCAGCTCCTGCACCCCGCCATCAGCTGCTGGAGGCTGCCTGCAGCTCCTGCACCCCGCCATCAGCTGCTGGAGGCTGGCTGCAGCTCCTCCACCCCGCCATCAGCTGCTGGAGGCTGGCTTCTGCTCCTCCACCCCGCCACCAGCTGCTGGAGGCTGGCTGCTGCTCCTGCACCCCGCCATCAGCTGCTGGAGGCTTCTGTTCCTCCACCCCGCCATCAGCAGCTGGAGGCTGGCTGCTGGAGGCTGGCTGCTGCTCCTCCACCCCGCCATCACCAGCTGGAGGCTGGCTGAAGCTCCTGCACCCCGCCATCAGCTGCTGGAGGCTGCCTGCAGCTCCTGCACCCCGCCATCAGCTGCTGGAGGCTGGCTGCTGCTCCTGCACCCCGCCATCAGCTGCTGGAGGCTGGCTGCTGCTCCTCCACCCCACCATGACCTACTGGAGGCTGGCTGCAGCTCCTCCACCCCGCCATCAGCTGCTGGAGGCTGCCTGCAGCTCCTGCACCCCGCCATCAGCTGCTGGAGGCTGCCTGTAGCTCCTGCACCCCGCCATCAGCTGCTGGAGGCTGGCTGCAGCTCCTCCACCCCGCCATCAGCTGCTGGAGGCTGGCTTCTGCTCCTCCACCCCGCCACCAGCTGCTGGAGGCTGGCTGCTGCTCCTGCACCCCACCATGACCTACTGGAGGCTGGCTGCAGCTCCTCCACCCCGCCATCAGCTGCTGGAGGCTGCCTGCAGCTCCTGCACCCCGTCATCAGCTGCTGGAGGCTGCCTGCAGCTCCTGCACCCCGCCATCAGCTGCTGGAGGCTGGCTGCAGCTCCTCCACCCCGCCATCAGCTGCTGGAGGCTGGCTTCTGCTCCTCCACCCCGCCACCAGCTGCTGGAGGCTGGCTGCTGCTCCTGCACCCCGCCATCAGCTGCTGGAGGCTTCTGTTTTTCCACCCCGCCATCAGCAGCTGGAGGCTGGCTGCTGGAGGCTGGCTGCTGCTCCTCCACCCCGCCATCAGCTGCTGGAGGCTGCCTGCAGCTCCTGCACCCCGCCATCAGCTGCTGGAGGCTGGCTGCTGCTCCTGCACCCCGCCATCAGCTGCTGGAGGCTGGCTGCTGCTCCTCCACCCCACCATGACCTGCTGGAGGCTGGCTGCAGCTCCTGCACCCCGCCATCAGCTGCTGGAGGCTTCTGTTCCTCCACCCCGCCATCAGCAGATGGAGGCTGGCTGCTGGAGGCTGGCTGCTGCTCCTCCACCCCGCCATCACCAGCTGGAGGCTGGCTGCAGCTCCTGCACCCCGCCATCAGCTGCTGGAGGCTGCCTGGAGCTCCTGCACCCCGCCATCAGCTGCTGGAGGCTTCTGTTCCTCCACCCCGCCATCAGCAGCTGGAGGCTGGCTGCTGGAGGCTGGCTGCTGCTCCTCCACCCCGCCATCACCAGCTGGAGGCTGGCTGCAGCTCCTGCACCCCGCCATCAGCTGCTGGAGGCTGCCTGCAGCTCCTGCACCCCGCCATCAGCTGCTGGAGGCTGGCTGCTGCTCCTGCACCCCGCCATTAGCTGCTGGAGGCTGGCTGCTGCTCCTCCACCCCACCATGACCTGCTGGAGGCTGGCTGCAGCTCCTCCACCCCGCCATCAGCTGCTGGAGGCTGCCTGCAGCTCCTGCACCCCGCCATCAGCTGCTGGAGGCTGCCTGCAGCTCCTGCACCCCGCCATCAGCTGCTGGAGGCTGGCTGCAGCTCCTCCACCCCGCCATCAGCTGCTGGAGGCTGGCTTCTGCTCCTCCACCCCGCCACCAGCTGCTAAGGGCTGGCTGCTGCTCCTGCACCCCGCCATCAGCTGCTGGAGGCTTCTGTTCCTCCACCCCACCATCAGCTGCTGGAGGCTGCCTGGAGCTCCTGCACCCCGCCATCAGCTGCTGGATGCTTCTGTTCCTCCACCCCGCCATCAGCAGCTGGAGGCTGGCTGCTGGAGGCTGGCTGCTGCTCCTCCACCCCGCCATCACCAGCTGGAGGCTGGCTGCAGCTCCTGCACCCCGCCATCAGCTGCTGGAGGCTGCCTGCAGCTCCTGCACCCCGCCATCAGCTGCTGGAGGCTGGCTGCTGCTCCTGCACCCCGCCATCAGCTGCTGGAGGCTGGCTGCTGCTCCTCCACCCCACCATGACCTGCTGGAGGCTGGCTGCAGCTCCTCCACCCCGCCATCAGCTGCTGGAGGCTGCCTGCAGCTCCTGCACCCCGCCATAAGCTGCTGGAGGCTGCCTGCAGCTCCTGCACCCCGCCATCAGCTGCTGGAGGCTGGCTGCTGCTCCTGCACCCCGCCATCAGCTGCTGGAGTCTGCCTGCAGCTCCTGCACCCCGCCATCAGCTGCTGGAGGCTGGCTGCAGCTCCTCCACCCCGCCATCAGCTGCTGGAGGCTGGCTGCTGCTCCTGCACCCCGCCATCAGCTGCTGGAGGCTTCCGTTCCTCCACCCCGCCATCAGCAGCTGGAGGCTGGCTGCTGGAGGCTGGCTGCTGCTCCTCCAACCCGCCATCACCAGCTGGAGGCTGGCTGCAGCTCCTGCACCCCGCCATCAGCTGCTGGAGGCTGCCTGCAGCTCCTGCACCCCGCCATCAGCTGCTGGAGGCTGCCTGCAGCTCCTGCACCCCGCCATCAGCTGCTGGAGGCTGGCTTCTGCTCCTCCACCCCGCCACCAGCTGCTGGAGGCTGGCTGCTGCTCCTGCACCCCGCCATCAGCTGCTGGAGGCTTCTGTTTTTCCACCCCGCCATCAGCAGCTGGAGGCTGGCTGCTGGAGGCTGGCTGCTGCTCCTCCACCCCGCCATCACCAGCTGGAGGCTGGCTGCAGCTCCTGCACCCCGCCATCAGCTGCTGGAGGCTGCCTGCAGCTCCTGCACCCCGCCATCAGCTGCTGGAGGCTGGCTGCTGCTCCTGCACCCCGCCATCAGCTGCTGGAGGCTGGCTGCTGCTCCTCCACCCCACCATGACCTGCTGGAGGCTGGCTGCAGCTCCTCCACCCCGCCATCAGCTGCTGGAGGCTGCCTGCAGCTCCTGCACCCCGCCATCAGCTGCTGGAGGCTGCCTGCAGCTCCTGCACCCCGCCATCAGCTGCTGGAGGCTGGCTGCAGCTCCTCCACCCCGCCATCAGCTGCTTGAGGCTGGCTTCTGCTCCTCCACCCCGCCACCAGCTGCTGGAGGCTGGCTGCTGCTCCTGCACCCCGACATCAGCTGCTGGAGGCTTCTGTTCCTCCACCCCGCCATCAGCAGCTGGAGGCTGGCTGCTGGAGGCTGGCTGCTGCTCCTCCACCCCGCCATCACCAGATGGAGGCTGGCTGAAGCTCCTGCACCCCGCCATCAGCTGCTGGAGGCTGCCTGCAGCTCCTGCACCCCGCCATCAGCTGCTGGAGGCTGGCTGCTGCTCCTGCACCCCGCCATCAGCTGCTGGAGGCTGGCTGCTGCTCCTCCACCCCACCATGACCTACTGGAGGCTGGCTGCAGCTCCTCCACCCCGCCATCAGCTGCTGGAGGCTGCCTGCAGCTCCTGGACCCCGCCATCAGCTGCTGGAGGCTGCCTGCAGCTCCTGCACCCCGCCATCAGCTGCTGGAGGCTGGCTGCAGCCCCTCCACCCCGCCATCAGCTGCTGGAGGCTGGCTTCTGCTCCTCCACCCCGCCACCAGCTGCTGGAGGCTGGCTGCTGCTCCTGCACCCCGCCATCAGCTGCTGGAGGCTTCTGTTTTTCCACCCCGCCATCAGCAGCTGGAGGCTGGCTGCTGGAGGCTGGCTGCTGCTCCTCCACCCCGCCATCAGCTGCTGGAGGCTGCCTGCAGCTCCTGCACCCCGCCATCAGCTGCTGGAGGCTGGCTGCTGCTCCTGCACCCCGCCATCAGCTGCTGGAGGCTGGCTGCTGCTCCTCCACCCCACCATGACCTGCTGGAGGCTGGCTGCAGCTCCTGCACCCCGCCATCAGCTGCTGGAGGCTTCTGTTCCTCCACCCCGCCATCAGCAGATGGAGGCTGGCTGCTGGAGGCTGGCTGCTGCTCCTCCACCCCGCCATCACCAGCTGGAGGCTGGCTGCAGCTCCTGCACCCCGCCATCAGCTGCTGGAGGCTGCCTGGAGCTCCTGCACCCCGCCATCAGCTGCTGGAGGCTTCTGTTCCTCCACCCCGCCATCAGCAGCTGGAGGCTGGCTGCTGCTCCTCCACCCCGCCATCACCAGCTGGAGGCTGGCTGCAGCTCCTGCACCCCGCCATCAGCTGCTGGAGGCTGCCTGCAGCTCCTGCACCCCGCCATCAGCTGCTGGAGGCTGCCTGCAGCTCCTGCACCCCGCCATCAGCTGCTGGAGGCTGGCTGCAGCTCCTCCACCCCGCCATCAGCTGCTGCAGGCTGGCTTCTGCTCCTCCACCCCGCCACCAGCTGCTAAGGGCTGGCTGCTGCTCCTGCACCCCGCCATCAGCTGCTGGAGGCTTCTGTTCCTCCACCCCGCCATCAGCTGCTGGAGGCTGCCTGGAGCTCCTGCACCCCGCCATCAGCTGCTGGATGCTTCTGTTCCTCCACCCCGCCATCAGCAGCTGGAGGCTGGCTGCTGGAGGCTGGCTGCTGCTCCTCCACCCCGCCATCACCAGCTGGAGGCTGGCTGCAGCTCCTGCACCCCGCCATCAGCTGCTGGAGGCTGCCTGCAGCTCCTGCACCCCGCCATCAGCTGCTGGAGGCTTGCTGCTGCTCCTGCACCCCGCCATCAGCTGCTGGAGGCTGGCTGCTGCTCCTCCACCCCACCATGACCTGCTGGAGGCTGGCTGCAGCTCCTCCACCCCGCCATCAGCTGCTGGAGGCTGCCTGCAGCTCCTGCACCCCGCCATCAGCTGCTGGAGGCTGCCTGCAGCTCCTGCACCCCGCCATCAGCTGCTGGAGGCTGGCTGCTGCTCCTGCACCCCACCATCAGCTGCTGGAGTCTGCCTGCAGCTCCTGCACCCCGCCATCAGCTGCTGGAGGCTGGCTGCAGCTCCTCCACCCCGCCATCAGCTGCTGGAGGCTGGCTGCTGCTCCTGCACCCCGCCATCAGCTGCTGGAGGCTTCTGTTCCTCCACCCCGCCATCAGCAGCTGGAGGCTGGCTGCTGGAGGCTGGCTGCTGCTCCTCCAACCCGCCATCACCAGCTGGAGGCTGGCTGCAGCTCCTGCACCCCGCCATCAGCTGCTGGAGGCTTCCTGCAGCTCCTGCACCCCGCCATCAGCTGCTGGAGGCTGGCTGCTGCTCCTGCACCCCGCCATCAGCTGCTGGAGGCTGGCTGCTGCTCCTGCACCCCACCATGACCTGCTGGAGGCTGCCTGCAGCTCCTCCACCCCGCCATCAGCTGCTGGAGGCTGCCTGCAGCTCCTGCACCCCGCCATCAGCTGCTGGAGGCTGCCTGCAGCTCCTGCACCCCGCCATCAGCTGCTGGAGGCTGGCTTCTGCTCCTCCACCCCGCCACCAGCTGCTGGAGGCTGGCTGCTGCTCCTGCACCCCGCCATCAGCTGCTGGAGGCTTCTGTTTTTCCACCCCGCCATCAGCAGCTGGAGGCTGGCTGCTGGAGGCTGGCTGCTGCTCCTCCACCCCGCCATCACCAGCTGGAGGCTGGCTGCAGCTCCTGCACCCCGCCATCAGCTGCTGGAGGCTGCCTGCAGCTCCTGCACCCCGCCATCAGCTGCTGGAGGCTGGCTGCTGCTCCTGCACCCCGCCATCAGCTGCTGGAGGCTGGCTGCTGCTCCTCCACCCCACCATGACCTGCTGGAGGCTGGCTGCAGCTCCTCCACCCCGCCATCAGCTGCTGGAGGCTGCCTGCAGCTCCTGCACCCCGCCATCAGCTGCTGGAGGCTGCCTGCAGCTCCTGCACCCCGCCATCAGCTGCTGGAGGCTGGCTGCAGCTCCTCCACCCCGCCATCAGCTGCTGGAGGCTGGCTTCTGCTCCTCCACCCCGCCACCAGCTGCTGGAGGCTGGCTGATGCTCCTGCACCCCACCATCAGCTGCTGGAGGCTTCTGTTCCTCCACCCCGCCATCAGCAGCTGGAGGCTGGCTGCTGGAGGCTGGCTGCTGCTCCTCCACCCCGCCATCACCAGCTGGAGGCTGGCTGCAGCTCCTGCACCCCACCATCAGCTGCTGGAGGCTGCCTGGAGCTCCTGCACCCCGCCATCAGCTGCTGGAGGCTTCTGTTCCTCCACCGCGCCATCAGCAGCTGGAGGCTGGCTGCTGCTCCTCCACCCCGCCATCACCAGCTGGAGGCTGGCTGCAGCTCCTGCACCCCGCCATCAGCTGCTGGAGGCTGCCTGCAGCTCCTGCATCCCGCCATCAGCTGCTGGAGGCTGCCTGCAGCTCCTGCACCCCGCCATCAGCTGCTGGAGGCTGGCTGCTGCTCCTGCACCCCGCCATCAGCTGCTGGAGGCTGGCTGCTGCTCCTCCACCCCACCATGACCTGCTGGAGGCTGGCTGCAGCTCCTCCACCCCGCCATCAGCTGCTGGAGGCTGCCTGCAGCTCCTGCACCCCGCCATCAGCTGCTGGAGGCCTGCTGCAGCTCCTCCACCCCGCCATCAGCAGCTGGAGGCTGGCTTCTGCTCCTCCACCCTGCCACCAGCTGGTGGAGGCTGGCTGCTGCTCCGGCACCCCGCCATCAGCTGCTGGAGGCTTCTGTTCCTCCACCCCGCCATCAGCAGCTGGAGGCTGGCTGCTGGAGGCTGGCTGCTGCTCCTCCACCCCGCCATCACCAGCTGGAGGCTGGCTGCAGCTCCTGCACCCCGCCATCAGCTGCTGGAGGCTGCCTGGAAATCCTGCACCCCGCCATCAGCTGCTGGAGGCTTCTGTTCCTCCACCCCGCCATCAGCAGCAGGAGGCTGGCTGCTGGAGGCTGGCTGCTGCCCCTCCACCCCGCCATCACCAGCTGGAGGCTGGCTGCAGCTCCTGCACCCCGCCATCAGCTGCTGGAGGCTGCCTGCAGCTCCTGCACCCCGCCATCAGCTGCTGGAGGCTGCCTGGAGCTCCTGCACCCCGCCATCAGCTGCTGGAAGCTTCTGTTCCTCCACCCCGCCATCAGCAGCTGGAGGCTGGCTGCTGGAGGCTGGCTGCTGCTCCTCCACCCCGCCATCACCAGCTGGAGGCTGGCTGCAGCTCCTGCACCCCGCCATCAGCTGCTGGAGGCTGCCTGCAGCTCCTGCACCCCGCCATCAGCTGCTGGAGGCTGGCTGCTGCTCCTCCACCCCACCATGACCTGCTGGAGGCTGGCTGCAGCTCCTCCACCCCGCCATCAGCTGCTGGAGGCTGTCTGCAGCTCCTGCACCCCGCCATCAGCTGCTGGAGTCTGCCTGCAGCTCCTGCACCCCGCCATCAGCTGCTGGAGGCTGGCTGCAGCTCATCCACCCCGCCATCAGCTGCTGGAGGCTGGCTGATGCTCCTGCACCCCGCCATCAGCTGCTGGAGGCTTCTGTTCCTCCACCCCGCCATCAGCAGCTGGAGGCTGGCTGCTGGAGGCTGGCTGCTGCTCCTCCACCCCGCCATCACCAGCTGGAGGCTGGCTGCAGCTCCTGCACCCCGCCATCAGCTGCTGGAGGCTGCCTGCAGCTCTGCACCCCGCCATCAGCTGCTGGAGGCTGGCTGCTGCTCCTGCACCCCGCCATCAGCTGCTGGAGGCTGGCTGCTGCTCCTCCACCCCACCATGACCTGCTGGAGGCTGGCTGCAGCTCCTCCACCCCGCCATCAGCTGCTGGAGGCTGCCTGCAGCTCCTGCACCCCGCCATCAGCTGCTGGAGGCTGGCTTCTGCTCCTCCACCCCGCCACCAGCTGCTGGAGGCTGGCTGCTGCTCCTGCACCCCGCCATCAGCTGCTAGAGGCTTCTGTTCCTCCACCCCGCCATCAGCAGCTGGAGGATGGCTGCTGGAGGCTGGCTGCTGCTCCTCCACCCCGCCATCACCAGCTGGAGGCTGGCTGCAGCTCCTGCACCCCGCCATCAGCTGCTGGAGGCTGCCTGGAGCTCCTGCACCCCGCCATCAGCTACTGGAGGCTTCTGTTCCTCCACCCCGCCATCAGCAGCTGGAGGCTGGCTGCTGGAGGCTGGCTGCTGCTCCTCCACCCCGCCATCACCAGCTGGAGGCTGGCTGCAGCTCCTGCACCCCGCCATCAGCTGCTGGAGGCTGCCTGCAGCTCCTGCACCCCGCATCAGCTGCTGGAGGCTGGCTGCTGCTCCTGCACCCCGCCATCAGCTGCTGGAGGCTGGCTGCTGCTCCTCCACCCCACCATGACCTGCTGGAGGCTGGCTGCAGCTCCTCCACCCCGCCATCAGCTGCTGGAGGCTGCCTGCAGCTCCTGCACCCCGCCATCAGCTGCTGGAGGCTGCCTGCAGCTCCTGCACCCCGCCATCAGCTGCTGGAGGCTGGCTGCAGCTCCTCCACCCCGCCATCAGCTGCTGGAGGCTGGCTTCTGCTCCTCCACCCCGCCACCAGCTGCTGGAGAATGGCTGCTGCTCCTGCACCCCGCCATCAGCTGCTGGAGGCTTCTGTTCCTCCACCCCGCCATCAGCAGCTGGAGGCTGGCTGCTGGAGGCTGGCTGCTGCTCCTCCACCCCGCCATCACCAGCTGGAGGCTGGCTGAAGCTCCTGCACCCCGCCATCAGCTGCTGGAGGCTGCCTGCAGCTCCTGCACCCCGCCATCAGCTGCTGGAGGCTGGCTGCTGCTCCTGCACCCCGCCATCAGCTGCTGGAGGCTGGCTGCTGCTCCTCCACCCCACCATGACCTACTGGAGGCTGGCTGCAGCTCCTCCACCCCGCCATCAGCTGCTGGAGGCTGCCTGCAGCTCCTGCACCCCGCCATCAGCTGCTGGAGGCTGCCTGCAGCTCCTGCACCCCGCCATCAGCTGCTGGAGGCTGGCTGCAGCTCCTCCACCCCGCCATCAGCTGCTGGAGGCTGGCTTCTGCTCCTCCACCCCGCCACCAGCTGCTGGAGGCTGGCTGCTGCTCCTGCACCCCACCATGACCTACTGGAGGCTGGCTGCAGCTCCTCCACCCCGCCATCAGCTGCTGGAGGCTGCCTGCAGCTCCTGCACCCCGTCATCAGCTGCTGGAGGCTGCCTGCAGCTCCTGCACCCCGCCATCAGCTGCTGGAGGCTGGCTGCAGCTCCTCCACCCCGCCATCAGCTGCTGGAGGCTGGCTTCTGCTCCTCCACCCCGCCACCAGCTGCTGGAGGCTGGCTGCTGCTCCTGCACCCCGCCATCAGCTGCTGGAGGCTTCTGTTTTTCCACCCCGCCATCAGCAGCTGGAGGCTGGCTGCTGGAGGCTGGCTGCTGCTCCTCCACCCCGCCATCAGCTGCTGGAGGCTGCCTGCAGCTCCTGCACCCCGCCATCAGCTGCTGGAGGCTGGCTGCTGCTCCTGCACCCCGCCATCAGCTGCTGGAGGCTGGCTGCTGCTCCTCCACCCCACCATGACCTGCTGGAGGCTGGCTGCAGCTCCTGCACCCCGCCATCAGCTGCTGGAGGCTTCTGTTCCTCCACCCCGCCATCAGCAGATGGAGGCTGGCTGCTGGAGGCTGGCTGCTGCTCCTCCACCCCGCCATCACCAGCTGGAGGCTGGCTGCAGCTCCTGCACCCCGCCATCAGCTGCTGGAGGCTGCCTGGAGCTCCTGCACCCCGCCATCAGCTGCTGGAGGCTTCTGTTCCTCCACCCCGCCATCAGCAGCTGGAGGCTGGCTGCTGGAGGCTGGCTGCTGCTCCTCCACCCCGCCATCACCAGCTGGAGGCTGGCTGCAGCTCCTGCACCCCGCCATCAACTGCTGGAGGCTGCCTGCAGCTCCTGCACCCCGCCATCAGCTGCTGGAGGCTGGCTGCTGCTCCTGCACCCCGCCATCAGCTGCTGGAGGCTGGCTGCTGCTCCTCCACCCCACCATGACCTGCTGGAGGCTGGCTGCAGCTCCTCCACCCCGCCATCAGCTGCTGGAGGCTGCCTGCAGCTCCTGCACCCCGCCATCAGCTGCTGGAGGCTGCCTGCAGCTCCTGCACCCCGCCATCAGCTGCTGGAGGCTGGCTGCAGCTCCTCCACCCCGCCATCAGCTGCTGGAGGCTGGCTTCTGCTCCTCCACCCCGCCACCAGCTGCTAAGGGCTGGCTGCTGCTCCTGCACCCCGCCATCAGCTGCTGGAGGCTTCTGTTCCTCCACCCCGCCATCAGCTGCTGGAGGCTGCCTGGAGCTCCTGCACCCCGCCATCAGCTGCTGGATGCTTCTGTTCCTCCACCCCGCCATCAGCAGCTGGAGGCTGGCTGCTGGAGGCTGGCTGCTGCTCCTCCACCCCGCCATCACCAGCTGGAGGCTGGCTGCAGCTCCTGCACCCCGCCATCAGCTGCTGGAGGCTGCCTGCAGCTCCTCCACCCCGCCATCAGCTGCTGGAGGCTGGCTGCTGCTCCTGCACCCCGCCATCAGCTGCTGGAGGCTGGCTGCTGCTCCTCCACTCCACCATGACCTGCTGGAGGCTGGCTGCAGCTCCTCCACCCCGCCATCAGCTGCTGGAGGCTGCCTGCAGCTCCTGCACCCCGCCATAAGCTGCTGGAGGCTGCCTGCAGCTCCTGCACCCCGCCATCAGCTGCTGGAGGCTGGCTGCTGCTCCTGCACCCCGCCATCAGCGCTGGAGTCTGCCTGCAGCTCCTGCACCCCGCCATCAGCTGCTGGAGGCTGGCTGCAGCTCCTCCACCCCGCCATCAGCTGCTGGAGGCTGGCTGCTGCTCCTGCACCCCGCCATCAGCTGCTGGAGGCTTCTGTTCCTCCACCCCGCCATCAGCAGCTGGAGGCTGGCTGCTGCTCCTCCAACCCGCCATCACCAGCTGGAGGCTGGCTGCAGCTCCTGCACCCCGCCATCAGCTGCTGGAGGCTGCCTGCAGCTCCTGCACCCCGCCATCAGCTGCTGGAGGCTGGCTGCTGCTCCTGCAACCCGCCATCAGCTGCTGGAGGCTGGCTGCTGCTCCTCCACCCCACCATGACCTGCTGGAGGCTGCCTGCAGCTCCTCCACCCCGCCATCAGCTGCTGGAGGCTGCCTGCAGCTCCTGCACCCCGCCATCAGCTGCTGGAGGCTGCCTGCAGCTCCTGCACCCCGCCATCAGCTGCTGGAGGCTGGCTTCTGCTCCTCCACCCCGCCACCAGCTGCTGGAGGCTGGCTGCTGCTCCTGCACCCCGCCATCAGCTGCTGGAGGCTTCTGTTTTTCCACCCCGCCATCAGCAGCTGGAGGCTGGCTGCTGGAGGCTGGCTGCTGCTCCTCCACCCCGCCATCACCAGCTGGAGGCTGGCTGCAGCTCCTGCACCCCGCCATCAGCTGCTGGAGGCTGCCTGCAGCTCCTGCACCCCGCCATCAGCTGCTGGAGGCTGGCTGCTGCTCCTGCACCCCGCCATCAGCTGCTGGAGGCTGGCTGCTGCTCCTCCACCCCACCATGACCTGCTGGAGGCTGGCTGCAGCTCCTCCACCCCGCCATCAGCTGCTGGAGGCTGCCTGCAGCTCCTGCACCCCGCCATCAGCTGCTGGAGGCTGCCTGCAGCTCCTGCACCCCGCCATCAGCTGCTGGAGGCTGGCTGCAGCTCCTCCACCCCGCCATCAGCTGCTGGAGGCTGGCTTCTGCTCCTCCACCCCGCCACCAGCTGCTGGAGGCTGGCTGCTGCTCCTGCACCCCGACATCAGCTGCTGGAGGCTTCTGTTCCTCCACCCCGCCATCAGCAGCTGGAGGCTGGCTGCTGGAGGCTGGCTGCTGCTCCTCCACCCCGCCATCACCAGCTGGAGGCTGGCTGAAGCTCCTGCACCCCGCCATCAGCTGCTGGAGGCTGCCTGCAGCTCCTGCACCCCGCCATCAGCTGCTGGAGGCTGGCTGCTGCTCCTGCACCCCGCCATCAGCTGCTGGAGGCTGGCTGCTGCTCCTCCACCCCACCATGACCTACTGGAGGCTGGCTGCAGCTCCTCCACCCCGCCATCAGCTGCTGGAGGCTGCCTGCAGCTCCTGCACCCCGCCATCAGCTGCTGGAGGCTGCCTGCAGCTCCTGTACCCCGCCATCAGCTGCTGGAGGCTGGCTGCAGCTCCTCCACCCCGCCATCAGCTGCTGGAGGCTGGCTTCTGCTCCTCCACCCCGCCACCAAATGCTGGAGGCTGGCTGCTGCTCCTGCACCCCGCCATCAGCTGCTGGAGGCTTCTGTTTTTCCACCCCGCCATCAGCAGCTGGAGGCTGGCTGCTGGAGGCTGGCTGCTGCTCCTCCACCCCGCCATCAGCTGCTGGAGGCTGCCTGCAGCTCCTGCACCCCGCCATCAGCTGCTGGAGGCTGGCTGCTGCTCCTGCACCCCGCCATCAGCTGCTGGAGGCTGGCTGCTGCTCCTCCACCCCACCATGACCTGCTGGAGGCTGGCTGCAGCTCCTGCACCCCGCCATCAGCTGCTGGAGGCTTCTGTTCCTCCACCCCGCCATCAGCAGATGGAGGCTGGCTGCTGGAGGCTGGCTGCTGCTCCTCCACCCCGCCATCACCAGCTGGAGGCTGGCTGCAGCTCCTGCACCCCGCCATCAGCTGCTGGAGGCTGCCTGGAGCTCCTGCACCCCGCCATCAGCTGCTGGAGGCTTCTGTTCCTCCACCCCGCCATCAGCAGCTGGAGGCTGGCTGCTGGAGGCTGGCTGCTGCTCCTCCACCCCGCCATCACCAGCTGGAGGCTGGCTGCAGCTCCTGCACCCCGCCATCAGCTGCTGGAGGCTGCCTGCAGCTCCTGCAACCCGCCATCAGCTGCTGGAGGCTGCCTGCAGCTCCTGCACCCCGCCATCAGCTGCTGGAGGCTGGCTGCAGCTCCTCCACCCCGCCATCAGCTGCTGGAGGCTGGCTTCTGCTCCTCCACCCCGCCACCAGCTGCTGGAGGCTGGCTGCTGCTCCGGCACCCCGCCATCAGCTGCTGGAGGCTTCTGTTCCTCCACCCCGCCATCAGCTGCTGGAGGCTGCCTGGAGCTCCTGCACCCCGCCATCAGCTGCTGGATGCTTCTGTTCCTCCACCCCGCCATCAGCAGCTGGAGGCTGGCTGCTGGAGGCTGGCTGCTGCTCCTGCACCCCGCCATCAGCTGCTGGAGGCTGGCTGCTGCTCCTCCACCCCACCATGACCTGCTGGAGGCTGGCTGCAGCTCCTCCACCCCGCCATCAGCTGCTGGAGGCTGCCTGCAGCTCCTGCACCCCGCCATCAGCTGCTGGAGGCTGCCTGCAGCTCCTGCACCCCGCCATCAGCTGCTGGAGGCTGGCTGCTGCTCCTGCACCCCGCCATCAGCTGCTGGAGTCTGCCTGCAGCTCCTGCACCCCGCCATCAGCTGCTGGAGGCTGGCTGCAGCTCCTCCAACCCGCCATCAGCTGCTGGAGGCTGGCTGCTGCTCCTGCACCCCGCCATCAGCTGCTGGAGGCTTCTGTTCCTCCACCCCGCCATCAGCAGCTGGAGGCTGGCTGCTGGAGGCTGGCTGCTGCTCCTCCAACCCGCCATCACCACCTGGAGGCTGGCTGCAGCTCCTGCACCCCGCCATCAGCTGCTGGAGGCTGCCTGCAGCTCCTGCACCCCGCCATCAGCTGCTGGAGGCTGGCTGCTGCTCCTGCACCCCGCCATCAGCTGCTGGAGGCTGGCTGCTGCTCCCGCACCCCACCATGACCTGCTGGAGGCTGCCTGCAGCTCCTCCACCCCGCCATCAGCTGCTGGAGGCTGCCTGCAGCTCCTGCACCCCGCCATCAGCTGCTGGAGGCTGCCTGCAGCTCCTGCACCCCGCCATCAGCTGCTGGAGGCTGGCTTCTGCTCCTCCACCCCGCCACCAGCTGCTGGAGGCTGGCTGCTGCTCCTGCACCCCGCCATCAGCTGCTGGAGGCTTCTGTTTTTCCACCCCGCCATCAGCAGCTGGAGGCTGGCTGCTGGAGGCTGGCTGCTGCTCCTCCACCCCGCCATCACCAGCTGGAGGCTGGCTGCAGCTCCTGCACCCCGCCATCAGCTGCTGGAGGCTGCCTGCAGCTCCTGCACCCCGCCATCAGCTGCTGGAGGCTGGCTGTTGCTCCTGCACCCCGCCATCAGCTGCTGGAGGCTGGCTGCTGCTCCTCCACCCCACCATGACCTGCTGGAGGCTGGCTGCAGCTCCTCCACCCCGCCATCAGCTGCTGGAGGCTGCCTGCAGCTCCTGCACCCCGCCATCAGCTGCTGGAGGCTGCCTGCATCTCCTGCACCCCGCCATCAGCTGCTGGAGGCTGGCTGCAGCTCCTCCACCCCGCCATCAGCTGCTGGAGGCTGGCTTCTGCTCCTCCACCCCGCCACCAGCTGCTGGAGGCTGGCTGATGCTCCTGCACCCCACCATCAGCTGCTGGAGGCTTCTGTTCCTCCACCCCGCCATCAGCAGCTGGAGGCTGGCTGCTGGAGGCTGGCTGCTGCTCCTCCACCCCGCCATCACCAGCTGGAGGCTGGCTGCAGCTCCTGCACCCCACCATCAGCTGCTGGAGGCTGCCTGGAGCTCCTGCACCCCGCCATCAGCTGCTGGAGGCTTCTGTTCCTCCACCGCGCCATCAGCAGCTGGAGGCTGGCTGCTGCTCCTCCACCCCGCCATCACCAGCTGGAGGCTGGCTGCAGCTCCTGCACCCCGCCATCAGCTGCTGGAGGCTGCCTGCAGCTCCTGCATCCCGCCATCAGCTGCTGGAGGCTGCCTGCAGCTCCTGCACCCCGCCATCAGCTGCTGGAGGCTGGCTGCTGCTCCTGCACCCCGCCATCAGCTGCTGGAGGCTGGCTGCTGCTCCTCCACCCCACCATGACCTGCTGGAGGCTGGCTGCAGCTCCTCCACCCCGCCATCAGCTGCTGGAGGCTGCCTGCAGCTCCTGCACCCCGCCATCAGCTGCTGGAGGCTGGCTGCAGCTCCTCCACCCCGCCATCAGCAGCTGGAGGCTGGCTTCTGCTCCTCCACCCTGCCACCAGCTGGTGGAGGCTGGCTGCTGCTCCGGCACCCCGCCATCAGCTGCTGGAGGCTTCTGTTCCTCCACCCCGCCATCAGCAGCTGGAGGCTGGCTGCTGGAGGCTGGCTGCTGCTCCTCCACCCCGCCATCACCAGCTGGAGGCTGGCTGCAGCTCCTGCACCCCGCCATCAGCTGCTGGAGGCTGCCTGCAGCTCCTGCACCCCGCCATCAGCTGCTGGAGGCTGGCTGCAGCTCCTCCACCCCGCCATCAGCTGCTGGAGGCTGGCTTCTGCTCCTCCACCCCGCCACCAGCTGCTGGAGGCTGGCTGCTGCTCCTGCACCCCACCATGACCTACTGGAGGCTGGCTGCAGCTCCTCCACCCCGCCATCAGCTGCTGGAGGCTGCCTGCAGCTCCTGCACCCCGTCATCAGCTGCTGGAGGCTGCCTGCAGCTCCTGCACCCCGCCATCAGCTGCTGGAGGCTGGCTGCAGCTCCTCCACCCCGCCATCAGCTGCTGGAGGCTGGCTTCTGCTCCTCCACCCCGCCACCAGCTGCTGGAGGCTGGCTGCTGCTCCTGCACCCCGCCATCAGCTGCTGGAGGCTTCTGTTTTTCCACCCCGCCATCAGCAGCTGGAGGCTGGCTGCTGGAGGCTGGCTGCTGCTCCTCCACCCCGCCATCAGCTGCTGGAGGCTGCCTGCAGCTCCTGCACCCCGCCATCAGCTGCTGGAGGCTGGCTGCTGCTCCTGCACCCCGCCATCAGCTGCTGGAGGCTGGCTGCTGCTCCTCCACCCCACCATGACCTGCTGGAGGCTGGCTGCAGCTCCTGCACCCCGCCATCAGCTGCTGGAGGCTTCTGTTCCTCCACCCCGCCATCAGCAGATGGAGGCTGGCTGCTGGAGGCTGGCTGCTGCTCCTCCACCCCGCCATCACCAGCTGGAGGCTGGCTGCAGCTCCTGCACCCCGCCATCAGCTGCTGGAGGCTGCCTGGAGCTCCTGCACCCCGCCATCAGCTGCTGGAGGCTTCTGTTCCTCCACCCCGCCATCGGCAGCTGGAGGCTGGCTGCTGGAGGCTGGCTGCTGCTCCTCCAACCCGCCATCACCAGCTGGAGGCTGGCTGCAGCTCCTGCACCCCGCCATCAGCTGCTGGAGGCTGCCTGCAGCTCCTGCACCCCGCCATCAGCTGCTGGAGGCTGGCTGCTGCTCCTGCAACCCGCCATCAGCTGCTGGAGGCTGGCTGCTGCTCCTCCACCCCACCATGACCTGCTGGAGGCTGCCTGCAGCTCCTCCACCCCGCCATCAGCTGCTGGAGGCTGCCTGCAGCTCCTGCACCCCGCCATCAGCTGCTGGAGGCTGCCTGCAGCTCCTGCACCCCGCCATCAGCTGCTGGAGGCTGGCTTCTGCTCCTCCACCCCGCCACCAGCTGCTGGAGGCTGGCTGCTGCTCCTGCACCCCGCCATCAGCTGCTGGAGGCTTCTGTTTTTCCACCCCGCCATCAGCAGCTGGAGGCTGGCTGCTGGAGGCTGGCTGCTGCTCCTCCACCCCGCCATCACCAGCTGGAGGCTGGCTGCAGCTCCTGCACCCCGCCATCAGCTGCTGGAGGCTGCCTGCAGCTCCTGCACCCCGCCATCAGCTGCTGGAGGCTGGCTGCTGCTCCTGCACCCCGCCATCAGCTGCTGGAGGCTGGCTGCTGCTCCTCCACCCCACCATGACCTGCTGGAGGCTGGCTGCAGCTCCTCCACCCCGCCATCAGCTGCTGGAGGCTGCCTGCAGCTCCTGCACCCCGCCATCAGCTGCTGGAGGCTGCCTGCAGCTCCTGCACCCCGCCATCAGCTGCTGGAGGCTGGCTGCAGCTCCTCCACCCCGCCATCAGCTGCTGGAGGCTGGCTTCTGCTCCTCCACCCCGCCACCAGCTGCTGGAGGCTGGCTGCTGCTCCTGCACCCCGACATCAGCTGCTGGAGGCTTCTGTTCCTCCACCCCGCCATCAGCAGCTGGAGGCTGGCTGCTGGAGGCTGGCTGCTGCTCCTCCACCCCGCCATCACCAGCTGGAGGCTGGCTGAAGCTCCTGCACCCTGCCATCAGCTGCTGGAGGCTGCCTGCAGCTCCTGCACCCCACCATGACCTACTGGAGGCTGGCTGCAGCTCCTCCACCCCGCCATCAGCTGCTGGAGGCTGCCTGCAGCTCCTGCACCCCGCCATCAGCTGCTGGAGGCTGCCTGCAGCTCCTGCACCCCGCCATCAGCTGCTGGAGGCTGGCTGCAGCTCCTCCACCCCGCCATCAGCTGCTGGAGGCTGGCTTCTGCTCCTCCACCCCGCCACCAGCTGCTGGAGGCTGGCTGCTGCTCCTGCACCCCACCATGACCTACTGGAGGCTGGCTGCAGCTCCTCCACCCCGCCATCAGCTGCTGGAGGCTGCCTGCAGCTCCTGCACCCCGTCATCAGCTCTTGGAGGCTGCCTGCAGCTCCTGCACCCCGCCATCAGCTGCTGGAGGCTGGCTGCAGCTCCTCCACCCCGCCATCAGCTGCTGGAGGCTGGCTTCTGCTCCTCCACCCCGCCACCAAATGCTGGAGGCTGGCTGCTGCTCCTGCACCCCGCCATCAGCTGCTGGAGGCTTCTGTTTTTCCACCCCGCCATCAGCAGCTGGAGGCTGGCTGCTGGAGGCTGGCTGCTGCTCCTCCACCCCGCCATCAGCTGCTGGAGGCTGCCTGCAGCTCCTGCACCCCGCCATCAGCTGCTGGAGGCTGGCTGCTGCTCCTGCACCCCGCCATCAGCTGCTGGAGGCTGGCTGCTGCTCCTCCACCCCACCATGACCTGCTGGAGGCTGGCTGCAGCTCCTGCACCCCGCCATCAGCTGCTGGAGGCTTCTGTTCCTCCACCCCGCCATCAGCAGATGGAGGCTGGCTGCTGGAGGCTGGCTGCTGCTCCTCCACCCCGCCATCACCAGCTGGAGGCTGGCTGCAGCTCCTGCACCCCGCCATCAGCTGCTGGAGGCTGCCTGGAGCTCCTGCACCCCGCCATCAGCTGCTGGAGGCTTCTGTTCCTCCACCCCGCCATCAGCAGCTGGAGGCTGGCTGCTGGAGGCTGGCTGCTGCTCCTCCACCCCGCCATCACCAGCTGGAGGCTGGCTGCAGCTCCTGCACCCCGCCATCAGCTGCTGGAGGCTGCCTGCAGCTCCTGCAACCCGCCATCAGCTGCTGGAGGCTGCCTGCAGCTCCTGCACCCCGCCATCAGCTGCTGGAGGCTGGCTGCAGCTCCTCCACCCCGCCATCAGCTGCTGGAGGCTGGCTTCTGCTCCTCCACCCCGCCACCAGCTGCTGGAGGCTGGCTGCTGCTCCGGCACCCCGCCATCAGCTGCTGGAGGCTTCTGTTCCTCCACCCCGCCATCAGCTGCTGGAGGCTGCCTGGAGCTCCTGCACCCCGCCATCAGCTGCTGGATGCTTCTGTTCCTCCACCCCGCCATCAGCAGCTGGAGGCTGGCTGCTGGAGGCTGGCTGCTGCTCCTGCACCCCGCCATCAGCTGCTGGAGGCTGGCTGCTGCTCCTCCACCCCACCATGACCTGCTGGAGGCTGGCTGCAGCTCCTCCACCCCGCCATCAGCTGCTGGAGGCTGCCTGCAGCTCCTGCACCCCGCCATCAGCTGCTGGAGGCTGCCTGCAGCTCCTGCACCCCGCCATCAGCTGCTGGAGGCTGGCTGCTGCTCCTGCACCCCGCCATCAGCTGCTGGAGTCTGCCTGCAGCTCCTGCACCCCGCCATCAGCTGCTGGAGGCTGGCTGCAGCTCCTCCACCCCGCCATCAGCTGCTGGAGGCTGGCTGCTGCTCCTGCACCCCGCCATCAGCTGCTGGAGGCTTCTGTTCCTCCACCCCGCCATCAGCAGCTGGAGGCTGGCTGCTGGAGGCTGGCTGCTGCTCCTCCAACCCGCCATCACCACCTGGAGGCTGGCTGCAGCTCCTGCACCCCGCCATCAGCTGCTGGAGGCTGCCTGCAGCTCCTGCACCCCGCCATCAGCTGCTGGAGGCTGGCTGCTGCTCCTGCACCCCGCCATCAGCTGCTGGAGGCTGGCTGCTGCTCCCGCACCCCACCATGACCTGCTGGAGGCTGCCTGCAGCTCCTCCACCCCGCCATCAGCTGCTGGAGGCTGCCTGCAGCTCCTGCACCCCGCCATCAGCTGCTGGAGGCTGCCTGCAGCTCCTGCACCCCGCCATCAGCTGCTGGAGGCTGGCTTCTGCTCCTCCACCCCGCCACCAGCTGCTGGAGGCTGGCTGCTGCTCCTGCACCCCGCCATCAGCTGCTGGAGGCTTCTGTTTTTCCACCCCGCCATCAGCAGCTGGAGGCTGGCTGCTGGAGGCTGGCTGCTGCTCCTCCACCCCGCCATCACCAGCTGGAGGCTGGCTGCAGCTCCTGCACCCCGCCATCAGCTGCTGGAGGCTGCCTGCAGCTCCTGCACCCCGCCATCAGCTGCTGGAGGCTGGCTGTTGCTCCTGCACCCCGCCATCAGCTGCTGGAGGCTGGCTGCTGCTCCTCCACCCCACCATGACCTGCTGGAGGCTGGCTGCAGCTCCTCCACCCCGCCATCAGCTGCTGGAGGCTGCCTGCAGCTCCTGCACCCCGCCATCAGCTGCTGGAGGCTGCCTGCATCTCCTGCACCCCGCCATCAGCTGCTGGAGGCTGGCTGCAGCTCCTCCACCCCGCCATCAGCTGCTGGAGGCTGGCTTCTGCTCCTCCACCCCGCCACCAGCTGCTGGAGGCTGGCTGATGCTCCTGCACCCCACCATCAGCTGCTGGAGGCTTCTGTTCCTCCACCCCGCCATCAGCAGCTGGAGGCTGGCTGCTGGAGGCTGGCTGCTGCTCCTCCACCCCGCCATCACCAGCTGGAGGCTGGCTGCAGCTCCTGCACCCCACCATCAGCTGCTGGAGGCTGCCTGGAGCTCCTGCACCCCGCCATCAGCTGCTGGAGGCTTCTGTTCCTCCACCGCGCCATCAGCAGCTGGAGGCTGGCTGCTGCTCCTCCACCCCGCCATCACCAGCTGGAGGCTGGCTGCAGCTCCTGCACCCCGCCATCAGCTGCTGGAGGCTGCCTGCAGCTCCTGCATCCCGCCATCAGCTGCTGGAGGCTGCCTGCAGCTCCTGCACCCCGCCATCAGCTGCTGGAGGCTGGCTGCTGCTCCTGCACCCCGCCATCAGCTGCTGGAGGCTGGCTGCTGCTCCTCCACCCCAGCATGACCTGCTGGAGGCTGGCTGCAGCTCCTCCACCCCGCCATCAGCTGCTGGAGGCTGCCTGCAGCTCCTGCACCCCGCCATCAGCTGCTGGAGGCTGGCTGCAGCTCCTCCACCCCGCCATCAGCAGCTGGAGGCTGGCTTCTGCTCCTCCACCCTGCCACCAGCTGGTGGAGGCTGGCTGCTGCTCCGGCACCCCGCCATCAGCTGCTGGAGGCTTCTGTTCCTCCACCCCGCCATCAGCAGCTGGAGGCTGGCTGCTGGAGGCTGGCTGCTGCTCCTCCACCCCGCCATCACCAGCTGGAGGCTGGCTGCAGCTCCTGCACCCCGCCATCAGCTGCTGGAGGCTGCCTGCAGCTCCTGCACCCCGCCATCAGCTGCTGGAGGCTGGCTGCAGCTCCTCCACCCCGCCATCAGCTGCTGGAGGCTGGCTTCTGCTCCTCCACCCCGCCACCAGCTGCTGGAGGCTGGCTGCTGCTCCTGCACCCCACCATGACCTACTGGAGGCTGGCTGCAGCTCCTCCACCCCGCCATCAGCTGCTGGAGGCTGCCTGCAGCTCCTGCACCCCGTCATCAGCTGCTGGAGGCTGCCTGCAGCTCCTGCACCCCGCCATCAGCTGCTGGAGGCTGGCTGCAGCTCCTCCACCCCGCCATCAGCTGCTGGAGGCTGGCTTCTGCTCCTCCACCCCGCCACCAGCTGCTGGAGGCTGGCTGCTGCTCCTGCACCCCGCCATCAGCTGCTGGAGGCTTCTGTTTTTCCACCCCGCCATCAGCAGCTGGAGGCTGGCTGCTGGAGGCTGGCTGCTGCTCCTCCACCCCGCCATCAGCTGCTGGAGGCTGCCTGCAGCTCCTGCACCCCGCCATCAGCTGCTGGAGGCTGGCTGCTGCTCCTGCACCCCGCCATCAGCTGCTGGAGGCTGGCTGCTGCTCCTCCACCCCACCATGACCTGCTGGAGGCTGGCTGCAGCTCCTGCACCCCGCCATCAGCTGCTGGAGGCTTCTGTTCCTCCACCCCGCCATCAGCAGATGGAGGCTGGCTGCTGGAGGCTGGCTGCTGCTCCTCCACCCCGCCATCACCAGCTGGAGGCTGGCTGCAGCTCCTGCACCCCGCCATCAGCTGCTGGAGGCTGCCTGGAGCTCCTGCACCCCGCCATCAGCTGCTGGAGGCTGGCTGCTGCTCCTCCACCCCACCATGACCTGCTGGAGGCTGGCTGCAGCTCCTCCACCCCGCCATCAGCTGCTGGAGGCTGCCTGCAGCTCCTGCACCCCGCCATCAGCTGCTGGAGGCTGCCTGCAGCTCCTGCACCCCGCCATCAGCTGCTGGAGGCTGGCTGCAGCTCCTCCACCCCGCCATCAGCTGCTGGAGGCTGGCTTCTGCTCCTCCACCCCGCCACCAGCTGCTAAGGGCTGGCTGCTGCTCCTGCACCCCGCCATCAGCTGCTGGAGGCTTCTGTTCCTCCACCACGCCATCAGCTGCTGGAGGCTGCCTGGAGCTCCTGCACCCCGCCATCAGCTGCTGGATGCTTCTGTTCCTCCACCCCGCCATCAGCAGCTGGAGGCTGGCTGCTGGAGGCTGGCTGCTGCTCCTCCACCCCGCCATCACCAGCTGGAGGCTGGCTGCAGGTCCTGCACCCCGCCATCAGCTGCTGGAGGCTGCCTGCAGCTCCTGCACCCCGCCATCAGCTGCTGGAGGCTGGCTGCTGCTCCTGCACCCCGCCATCAGCTGCTGGAGGCTGGCTGCTGCTCCTCCACACCACCATGACCTGCTGGAGGCTGGCTGCAGCTCCTCCACCCCGCCATCAGCTGCTGGAGGCTGCCTGCAGCTCCTGCACCCCGCCATAAGCTGCTGGAGGCTGCCTGCAGCTCCTGCACCCCGCCATCAGCTGCTGGAGGCTGGCTGCTGCTCCTGCACCCCGCCATCAGCTGCTGGAGTCTGCCTGCAGCTCCTGCACCCCGCCATCAGCTGCTGGAGGCTGGCTGCAGCTCCTCCACCCCGCCATCAGCTGCTGGAGGCTGGCTGCTGCTCCTGCACCCCGCCATCAGCTGCTGGAGGCTTCTGTTCCTCCACCCCGCCATCAGCAGCTGGAGGCTGGCTGCTGGAGGCTGGCTGCTGCTCCTCCAACCCGCCATCACCAGCTGGAGGCTGGCTGCAGCTCCTGCACCCCGCCATCAGCTGCTGGAGGCTGCCTGCAGCTCCTGCACCCCGCCATCAGCTGCTGGAGGCTGGCTGCTGCTCCTGCACCCCGCCATCAGCTGCTGGAGGCTGGCTGCTGCTCCTCCACCCCACCATGACCTGCTGGAGGCTGCCTGCAGCTCCTCCACCCCGCCATCAGCTGCTGGAGGCTGCCTGCAGCTCCTGCACCCCGCCATCAGCTGCTGGAGGCTGCCTGCAGCTCCTGCACCCCGCCATCAGCTGCTGGAGGCTGGCTTCTGCTCCTCCACCCCGCCACCAGCTGCTGGAGGCTGGCTGCTGCTCCTGCACCCCGCCATCAGCTGCTGGAGGCTTCTGTTTTTCCACCCCGCCATCAGCAGCTGGAGGCTGGCTGCTGGAGGCTGGCTGCTGCTCCTCCACCCCGCCATCACCAGCTGGAGGCTGGCTGCAGCTCCTGCACCCCGCCATCAGCTGCTGGAGGCTGCCTGCAGCTCCTGCACCCCGCCATCAGCTGCTGGAGGCTGGCTGCTGCTCCTCCACCCCACCATGACCTGCTGGAGGCTGGCTGCAGCTCCTCCACCCCGCCATCAGCTGCTGGAGGCTGCCTGCAGCTCCTGCACCCCGCCATCAGCTGCTGGAGGCTGCCTGCAGCTCCTGCACCCCGCCATCAGCTGCTGGAGGCTGGCTGCAGCTCCTCCACCCCGCCATCAGCTGCTGGAGGCTGGCTTCTGCTCCTCCACCCCGCCACCAGCTGCTGGAGGCTGGCTGCTGCTCCTGCACCCCGACATCAGCTGCTGGAGGCTTCTGTTCCTCCACCCCGCCATCAGCAGCTGGAGGCTGGCTGCTGGAGGCTGGCTGCTGCTCCTCCACCCCGCCATCACCAGCTGGAGGCTGGCTGAAGCTCCTGCACCCCGCCATCAGCTGCTGGAGGCTGCCTGCAGCTCCTGCACCCCGCCATCAGCTGCTGGAGGCTGGCTGCTGCTCCTGCACCCCGCCATCAGCTGCTGGAGGCTGGCTGCTGCTCCTCCACCCCACCATGACCTACTGGAGGCTGGCTGCAGCTCCTCCACCCCGCCATCAGCTGCTGGAGGCTGCCTGCAGCTCCTGCACCCCGCCATCAGCTGCTGGAGGCTGCCTGCAGCTCCTGCACCCCGCCATCAGCTGCTGGAGGCTGGCTGCAGCTCCTCCACCCCGCCATCAGCTGCTGGAGGCTGGCTTCTGCTCCTCCACCCCGCCACCAGCTGCTGGAGGCTGGCTGCTGCTCCTGCACCCCACCATGACCTACTGGAGGCTGGCTGCAGCTCCTCCACCCCGCCATCAGCTGCTGGAGGCTGCCTGCAGCTCCTGCACCCCATCATCAGCTCTTGGAGGCTGCCTGCAGCTCCTGCACCCCGCCATCAGCTGCTGGAGGCTGGCTGCAGCTCCTCCACCCCGCCATCAGCTGCTGGAGGCTGGCTTCTGCTCCTCCACCCCGCCACCAAATGCTGGAGGCTGGCTGCTGCTCCTGCACCCCGCCATCAGCTGCTGGAGGCTTCTGTTTTTCCACCCCGCCATCAGCAGCTGGAGGCTGGCTGCTGGAGGCTGGCTGCTGCTCCTCCACCCCGCCATCAGCTGCTGGAGGCTGCCTGCAGCTCCTGCACCCCGCCATCAGCTGCTGGAGGCTGGCTGCTGCTCCTGCACCCCGCCATCAGCTGCTGGAGGCTGGCTGCTGCTCCTCCACCCCACCATGACCTGCTGAGGGCTGGCTGCAGCTCCTGCACCCCGCCATCAGCTGCTGGAGGCTTCTGTTCCTCCACCCCGCCATCAGCAGATGGAGGCTGGCTGCTGGAGGCTGGCTGCTGCTCCTCCACCCCGCCATCACCAGCTGGAGGCTGGCTGCAGCTCCTGCACCCCGCCATCAGCTGCTGGAGGCTGCCTGGAGCTCCTGCACCCCGCCATCAGCTGCTGGAGGCTTCTGTTCCTCCACCCCGCCATCAGCAGCTGGAGGCTGGCTGCTGGAGGCTGGCTGCTGCTCCTCCACCCCGCCATCACCAGCTGGAGGCTGGCTGCAGCTCCTGCACCCCGCCATCAGCTGCTGGAGGCTGCCTGCAGCTCCTGCAACCCGCCATCAGCTGCTGGAGGCTGCCTGCAGCTCCTGCACCCCGCCATCAGCTGCTGGAGGCTTCTGTTCCTCCACCGCGCCATCAGCAGCTGGAGGCTGGCTGCTGCTCCTCCACCCCGCCATCACCAGCTGGAGGCTGGCTGCAGCTCCTGCACCCCGCCATCAGCTGCTGGAGGCTGGCTGCAGCTCCTGCACCCCACCATCAGCTGCTGGAGGCTGCCTGGAGCTCCTGCACCCCGCCATCAGCTGCTGGATGCTTCTGTTCCTCCACCCCGCCATCAGCAGCTGGAGGCTGGCTGCTGGAGGCTGGCTGCTGCTCCTCCACCCCGCCATCACCAGCTGGAGGCTGGCTGCAGCTCCTGCACCCCGCCATCAGCTGCTGGAGGCTGCCTGCAGCTCCTGCACCCCGCCATCAGCTGCTGGAGGCTGGCTGCTGCTCCTGCACCCCGCCATCAGCTGCTGGAGGCTGGCTGCTGCTCCTCCACCCCACCATGACCTGCTGGAGGCTGGCTGCAGCTCCTCCACCCCGCCATCAGCTGCTGGAGGCTGCCTGCAGCTCCTGCACCCCGCCATCAGCTGCTGGAGGCTGCCTGCAGCTCCTGCACCCCGCCATCAGCTGCTGGAGGCTGGCTGCTGCTCCTCCACCCCGCCATCAGCTGCTGGAGGCTGGCTTCTGCTCCTCCACCCCGCCACCAGCTGCTGGAGGCTGGCTGATGCTCCTGCACCCCACCATCAGCTGCTGGAGGCTTCTGTTCCTCCACCCCGCCATCAGCAGCTGGAGGCTGGCTGCTGGAGGCTGGCTGCTGCTCCTCCACCCCGCCATCACCAGCTGGAGGCTGGCTGCAGCTCCTGCACCCCACCATCAGCTGCTGGAGGCTGCCTGGAGCTCCTGCACCCCGCCATCAGCTGCTGGAGGCTTCTGTTCCTCCACCGCGCCATCAGCAGCTGGAGGCTGGCTGCTGCTCCTCCACCCCGCCATCACCAGCTGGAGGCTGGCTGCAGCTCCTGCACCCCGCCATCAGCTGCTGGAGGCTGGCTGCAGCTCCTGCACCCCACCATCAGCTGCTGGAGGCTGCCTGGAGCTCCTGCACCCCGCCATCAGCTGCTGGATGCTTCTGTTCCTCCACCCCGCCATCAGCAGCTGGAGGCTGGCTGCTGGAGGCTGGCTGCTGCTCCTCCACCCCGCCATCACCAGCTGGAGGCTGGCTGCAGCTCCTGCACCCCGCCATCAGCTGCTGGAGTTTGCCTGCAGCTCCTGCACCCCGCCATCAGCTGCTGGAGGCTGGCTGCTGCTCCTGCACCCCGCCATCAGCTGCTGGAGGCTGGCTGCTGCTCCTCCACCCCACCATGACCTGCTGGAGGCTGGCTGCAGCTCCTCCACCCCGCCATCAGCTGCTGGAGGCTGCCTGCAGCTCCTGCACCCCGCCATCAGCTGCTGGAGGCTGCCTGCAGCTCCTGCACCCCGCCATCAGCTGCTGGAGGCTGGCTGCTGCTCCTGCACCCCGCCATCAGCTGCTGGAGTCTGCCTGCAGCTCCTGCACCCCGCCATCAGCTGCTGGAGGCTGGCTGCAGCTCCTCCACCCCGCCATCAGCTGCTGGAGGCTGGCTGCTGCTCCTGCACCCCGCCATCAGCTGCTGGAGGCTTCTGTTCCTCCACCCCGCCATCAGCAGCTGGAGGCTGGCTGCTGGAGGCTGGCTGCTGCTCCTCCAACCCGCCATCACCAGCTGGAGGCTGGCTGCAGCTCCTGCACCCCGCCATCAGCTGCTGGAGGCTGCCTGCAGCTCCTGCACCCCGCCATCAGCTGCTGGAGGCTGGCTGCTGCTCCTGCACCCCGCCATCAGCTGCTGGAGGCTGGCTGCTGCTCCTGCACCCCACCATGACCTGCTGGAGGCTGCCTGCAGCTCCTCCACCCCGCCATCAGCTGCTGGAGGCTGCCTGCAGCTCCTGCACCCCGCCATCAGCTGCTGGAGGCTGCCTGCAGCTCCTGCACCCCGCCATCAGCTGCTGGAGGCTGGCTTCTGCTCCTCCACCCCGCCACCAGCTGCTGGAGGCTGGCTGCTGCTCCTGCACCCCGCCATCAGCTGCTGGAGGCTTCTGTTTTTCCACCCCGCCATCAGCAGCTGGAGGCTGGCTGCTGGAGGCTGGCTGCTGCTCCTGCACCCCGCCATCAGCTGCTGGAGGCTGCCTGCAGCTCCTGCACCCCGCCATCATCAGCTGGAGGCTGGCTACAGCTCCTGCACCCCGCCATCAGCTGCTGGAGGCTGCCTGCAGCTCCTGCACCCCGCCATCAGCTGCTGGAGGCTGGCTGTTGCTCCTGCACCCCGCCATCAGCTGATGGAGGCTGGCTGCTGCTCCTCCACCCCACCATGACCTGCTGGAGGCTGGCTGCAGCTCCTCCACCCCGCCATCAGCTGCTGGAGGCTGCCTGCAGCTCCTGCACCCCGCCATCAGCTGCTGGAGGCTGCCTGCATCTCCTGCACCCCGCCATCAGCTGCTGGAGGCTGGCTGCAGCTCCTCCACCCCGCCATCAGCTGCTGGAGGCTGGCTTCTGCTCCTCCACCCCGCCACCAGCTGCTGGAGGCTGGCTGATGCTCCTGCACCCCACCATCAGCTGCTGGAGGCTTCTGTTCCTCCACCCCGCCATCAGCAGCTGGAGGCTGGCTGCTGGAGGCTGGCTGCTGCTCCTCCACCCCGCCATCACCAGCTGGAGGCTGGCTGCAGCTCCTGCACCCCACCATCAGCTGCTGGAGGCTGCCTGGAGCTCCTGCACCCCGCCATCAGCTGCTGGAGGCTTCTGTTCCTCCACCGCGCCATCAGCAGCTGGAGGCTGGCTGCTGCTCCTCCACCCCGCCATCACCAGCTGGAGGCTGGCTGCAGCTCCTGCACCCCGCCATCAGCTGCTGGAGGCTGCCTGCAGCTCCTGCATCCCGCCATCAGCTGCTGGAGGCTGCCTGCAGCTCCTGCACCCCGCCATCAGCTGCTGGAGGCTGGCTGCTGCTCCTGCACCCCGCCATCAGCTGCTGGAGGCTGGCTGCTGCTCCTCCAACCCACCATGACCTGCTGGAGGCTGGCTGCAGCTCCTCCACCCCGCCATCAGCTGCTGGAGGCTGGCTGCAGCTCCTCCACCCCGCCATCAGCAGCTGGAGGCTGGCTTCTGCTCCTCCACCCTGCCACCAGCTGGTGGAGGCTGGCTGCTGCTCCGGCACCCCGCCATCAGCTGCTGGAGGCTTCTGTTCCTCCACCCCGCCATCAGCAGCTGGAGGCTGGCTGCTGGAGGCTGGCTGCTGCTCCTCCACCCCGCCATCACCAGCTGGAGGCTGGCTGCAGCTCCTGCACCCCGCCATCAGCTGCTGGAGGCTGCCTGGAAATCCTGCACCCCGCCATCAGCTGCTGGAGGCTTCTGTTCCTCCACCCCGCCATCAGCAGCAGGAGGCTGGCTGCTGGAGGCTGGCTGCTGCTCCTCCACCCCGCCATCACCAGCTGGAGGCTGGCTGCAGCTCCTGCACCCCGCCATCAGCTGCTGGAGGCTGCCTGCAGCTCCTGCACCCCGCCATCAGCTGCTGGAGGCTGGCTGCTGCTCCTGCATCCCGCCATCAGCTGCTGGAGGCTGGCTGCTGCTCCTCCACCCCACCATGACCTGCTGGAGGCTGGCTGCAGCTCCTCCAGCTCGCCATCAACGCTGGAGGCTGCCTGCAGCTCCTGCACCCCGCCATCAGCTGCTGGAGGCTGCCTGCAGCTCCTGCACCCCGCCATCAGCTGCTGGAGGCTGGCTGCAGCTCCTCCACCCCACCATCAGCTGCTGGAGGCTGGCTTCTGCTCCTCCACCCCGCCACCAGCTGCTGGAGGCTGGCTGCTGCTCCTGCACCCCACCATCAGCTGCTGGAGGCTTCCGTTTCTCCACCCCGCCATCAGCAGCTGGAGGCTGGCTGCTGCTCCTCCACCCCGCCATCACCACCTGGAGGCTGGCTGCAGCTCCTGCACCCCGCCATCAGCTGCTGGAGGCTGCCTGGAGCTCCTGCACCCCGCCATCAGCTGCTGGAGGCTTCTGTTCCTCCACCACGCCATCAGCAGCTGGAGGCTGGCTGCTGGAGACTGGCTGCTACTCCTCCACCCCGCCATCACCAGCTGGAGGCTGCCTGCAGCTCCTGCACCCCACCATCAGCTGCTGGAGGCTGCCTGCAGCTCCTGCACCCCGCCATCAGCTGCTGGAGGCTGGCTGCAGCTCCTCCACCCCGCCATCAGCTGCTGGAGGCTGGCTTCTGCTCCTCCACCCCGCCATCAGCAGCTGGAGGCTGGCTAATGGAGGCTGGCTGCTGCTCCTCCACCCCGCCATCACCATCTGGAGGCTGGCTGCAGCTCCTGCACCCCGCCATCAGCTGCTGGAGGCTGCCTGGAGCTCCTGCACCCCGCCATCAGCTGCTGGAGGCTTCTGTTCCTCCACCCCGCCATCAGCTGCTGGAGGCTGGCTGCTGGAGGCCTGCTGCTGCTCCTCCACCGCGCCATCACCAGCTGGAGGCTGGCTGCAGCTCCTGCACCCCGCCATCAGCTGCTGGAGGCTTCTGTTCCTCCACCCCGCCATCAGCAGCTGGAGGCTGGCTGCTGCTCCTCCACCCCGCCATCACCAGCTGGAGGCTGGCTGCAGCTCCTGCACCCCGCCATCAGCTGCTGGAGGCTGCCTGCAGCTCCTGCACCCCGCCATCAGCTGCTGGAGGCTGGCTGCTGCTCCTGCACCCCGCCATCAGCTGCTGGAGGCTGGCTGCTGCTCCTCCACCCCACCATGACCTGCTGGAGGCTGGCTGCAGCTCCTCCACCCCGCCATCAGCTGCTGGAGGCTGCCTGCAGCTCCTGCACCCCGCCATCAGCTGCTGGAGGCTGGCTGCAGCTCCTGCACCCCGCCATCAGATGCTGGAGGCTGGCTGCAGCTCCTGCACCCCGCCATCAGCTGCTGGAGGCTTCTGTTCCTCCACCCCGCCATCAGCAGCTGGAGGCTGGCTGCTGGAGGCTGGCTGCTGCTCCTCCACCCCGCCATCACCAGCTGGAGGCTGGCTGCAGCTCCTGCACCCCGCCATCAGCTGCTGGAGGCTGCCTGGAGCTCCTGCACCCCGCCATCAGCTACTGGAGGCTTCTGTTCCTCCACCCCGCCATCAGCAGCTGGAGGCTGGCTGCTGGAGGCTGGCTGCTGCTCCTCCACCCCGCCATCACCAGCTGGAGGCTGGCTGCAGCTCCTGCACCCCGCCATCAGCTGCTGGAGGCTGCCTGCAGCTCCTGCACCCCGCCATCAGCTGCTGGAGGCTGGCTGCTGCTCCTGCACCCCGCCATCAGCTGCTGGAGGCTGGCTGCTGCTCCTCCACCCCACCATGACCTGCTGGAGGCTGGCTGCAGCTCCTCCACCCCGCCATCAGCTGCTGGAGGCTGCCTGCAGCTCCTGCACCCCGCCATCAGCTGCTGGAGGCTGCCTGCAGCTCCTGCACCCCGCCATCAGCTGCTGGAGGCTGGCTGCAGCTCCTCCACCCCGCCATCAGCTGCTGGAGGCTGGCTTCTGCTCCTCCACCCCGCCACCAGCTGCTGGAGGCTGGCTGCTGCTCCTGCACCCCGCCATCAGCTGCTGGAGGCTTCTGTTCCTCCACCCCGCCATCAGCAGCTGGAGGCTGGCTGCTGGAGGCTGGCTGCTGCTCCTCCACCCCGCCATCACCAGCTGGAGGCTGGCTGAAGCTCCAGCACCCCGCCATCAGCTGCTGGAGGCTGCCTGCAGCTCCTGCACCCCGCCATCAGCTGCTGGAGGCTGGCTGCTGCTCCTGCACCCCGCCATCAGCTGCTGGAGGCTGGCTGCAGCTCCTCCACCCCGCCATCAGCTGCTGGAGGCTGGCTTCTGCTCCTCCACCCCGCCACCAGCTGCTGGAGGCTGGCTGCTGCTCCTGCACCCCACCATGACCTACTGGAGGCTGGCTGCAGCTCCTCCACCCCGCCATCAGCTGCTGGAGGCTGCCTGCAGCTCCTGCACCCCGTCATCAGCTGCTGGAGGCTGCCTGCAGCTCCTGCACCCCGCCATCAGCTGCTGGAGGCTGGCTGCAGCTCCTCCACCCCGCCATCAGCTGCTGGAGGCTGGCTTCTGCTCCTCCACCCCGCCACCAGCTGCTGGAGGCTGGCTGCTGCTCCTGCACCCCGCCATCAGCTGCTGGAGGCTTCTGTTTTTCCACCCCGCCATCAGCAGCTGGAGGCTGGCTGCTGCTCCTCCACCCCGCCATCAGCTGCTGGAGGCTGCCTGCAGCTCCTGCACCCCGCCATCAGCTGCTGGAGGCTGGCTGCTGCTCCTGCACCCCGCCATCAGCTGCTGGAGGCTGGCTGCTGCTCCTCCACCCCACCATGACCTGCTGGAGGCTGGCTGCAGCTCCTGCACCCCGCCATCAGCTGCTGGAGGCTTCTGTTCCTCCACCCCGCCATCAGCAGATGGAGGCTGGCTGCTGGAGGCTGGCTGCTGCTCCTCCACCCCGCCATCACCAGCTGGAGGCTGGCTGCAGCTCCTGCACCCCGCCATCAGCTGCTGGAGGCTGCCTGGAGCTCCTGCACCCCGCCATCAGCTGCTGGAGGCTTCTGTTCCTCCACCCCGCCATCAGCAGCTGGAGGCTGGCTGCTGGAGGCTGGCTGCTGCTCCTCCACCCCGCCATCACCAGCTGGAGGCTGGCTGCAGCTCCTGCACCCCGCCATCAACTGCTGGAGGCTGCCTGCAGCTCCTGCACCCCGCCATCAGCTGCTGGAGGCTGGCTGCTGCTCCTGCACCCCGCCATCAGCTGCTGGAGGCTGGCTGCTGCTCCTCCACCCCACCATGACCTGCTGGAGGCTGGCTGCAGCTCCTCCACCCCGCCATCAGCTGCTGGAGGCTGCCTGCAGCTCCTGCACCCCGCCATCAGCTGCTGGAGGCTGCCTGCAGCTCCTGCACCCCGCCATCAGCTGCTGGAGGCTGGCTGCAGCTCCTCCACCCCGCCATCAGCTGCTGGAGGCTGGCTTCTGCTCCTCCACCCCGCCACCAGCTGCTAAGGGCTGGCTGCTGCTCCTGCACCCCGCCATCAGCTGCTGGAGGCTTCTGTTCCTCCACCCCGCCATCAGCTGCTGGAGGCTGCCTGGAGCTCCTGCACACCGCCATCAGCTGCTGGATGCTTCTGTTCCTCCACCCCGCCATCAGCAGCTGGAGGCTGGCTGCTGGAGGCTGGCTGCTGCTCCTCCACCCCGCCATCACCAGCTGGAGGCTGGCTGCAGCTCCTGCACCCCGCCATCAGCTGCTGGAGGCTGCCTGCAGCTCCTGCACCCCGCCATCAGCTGCTGGAGGCTGGCTGCTGCTCCTGCACCCCGCCATCAGCTGCTGGAGGCTGGCTGCTGCTCCTCCACCCCACCATGACCTGCTGGAGGCTGGCTGCAGCTCCTCCACCCCGCCATCAGCTGCTGGAGGCTGCCTGCAGCTCCTGCACCCCGCCATAAGCTGCTGGAGGCTGCCTGCAGCTCCTGCACCCCGCCATCAGCTGCTGGAGGCTGGCTTCTGCTCCTCCACCCCGCCACCAGCTGCTGGAGGCTGGCTGCTGCTCCTGCACCCCGCCATCAGCTGCTGGAGGCTTCTGTTTTTCCACCCCGCCATCAGCAGCTGGAGGCTGGCTGCTGGAGGCTGGCTGCTGCTCCTCCACCCCGCCATCACCAGCTGGAGGCTGGCTGCAGCTCCTGCACCCCGCCATCAGCTGCTGGAGGCTGCCTGCAGCTCCTGCACCCCGCCATCAGCTGCTGGAGGCTGGCTGCTGCTCCTGCACCCCGCCATCAGCTGCTGGAGGCTGGCTGCTGCTCCTCCACCCCACCATGACCTGCTGGAGGCTGGCTGCAGCTCCTCCACCCCGCCATCAGCTGCTGGAGGCTGCCTGCAGCTCCTGCACCCCGCCATCAGCTGCTGGAGGCTGCCTGCAGCTCCTGCACCCCGCCATCAGCTGCTGGAGGCTGGCTGCAGCTCCTCCACCCCGCCATCAGCTGCTGGAGGCTGGCTTCTGCTCCTCCACCCCGCCACCAGCTGCTGGAGGCTGGCTGCTGCTCCTGCACCCCGACATCAGCTGCTGGAGGCTTCTGTTCCTCCACCCCGCCATCAGCAGCTGGAGGCTGGCTGCTGGAGGCTGGCTGCTGCTCCTCCACCCCGCCATCACCAGCTGGAGGCTGGCTGAAGCTCCTGCACCCCGCCATCAGCTGCTGGAGGCTGCCTGCAGCTCCTGCACCCCGCCATCAGCTGCTGGAGGCTGGCTGCTGCTCCTGCACCCCGCCATCAGCTGCTGGAGGCTGGCTGCTGCTCCTCCACCCCACCATGACCTACTGGAGGCTGGCTGCAGCTCCTCCACCCCGCCATCAGCTGCTGGAGGCTGCCTGCAGCTCCTGCACCCCGCCATCAGCTGCTGGAGGCTGCCTGCAGCTCCTGCACCCCGCCATCAGCTGCTGGAGGCTGGCTGCAGCTCCTCCACCCCGCCATCAGCTGCTGGAGGCTGGCTTCTGCTCCTCCACCCCGCCACCAGCTGCTGGAGGCTGGCTGCTGCTCCTGCACCCCACCATGACCTACTGGAGGCTGGCTGCAGCTCCTCCACCCCGCCATCAGCTGCTGGAGGCTGCCTGCAGCTCCTGCACCCCGTCATCAGCTCTTGGAGGCTGCCTGCAGCTCCTGCACCCCGCCATCAGCTGCTGGAGGCTGGCTGCAGCTCCTCCACCCCGCCATCAGCTGCTGGAGGCTGGCTTCTGCTCCTCCACCCCGCCACCAAATGCTGGAGGCTGGCTGCTGCTCCTGCACCCCGCCATCAGCTGCTGGAGGCTTCTGTTTTTCCACCCCGCCATCAGCAGCTGGAGGCTGGCTGCTGGAGGCTGGCTGCTGCTCCTCCACCCCGCCATCAGCTGCTGGAGGCTGCCTGCAGCTCCTGCACCCCGCCATCAGCTGCTGGAGGCTGGCTGCTGCTCCTGCACCCCGCCATCAGCTGCTGGAGGCTGGCTGCTGCTCCTCCACCCCACCATGACCTGCTGGAGGCTGGCTGCAGCTCCTGCACCCCGCCATCAGCTGCTGGAGGCTTCTGTTCCTCCACCCCGCCATCAGCAGATGGAGGCTGGCTGCTGGAGGCTGGCTGCTGCTCCTCCACCCCGCCATCACCAGCTGGAGGCTGGCTGCAGCTCCTGCACCCCGCCATCAGCTGCTGGAGGCTGCCTGCAGCTCCTGCAACCCGCCATCAGCTGCTGGAGGCTGCCTGCAGCTCCTGCACCCCGCCATCAGCTGCTGGATGCTGGCTGTTGCTCCTCCACCCCGCCATCAGCTGCTGGAGGCTGGCTTCTGCTCCTCCACCCCGCCACCAGCTGCTAAGGGCTGGCTGCTGCTCCTGCACCCCGCCATCAGCTGCTGGAGGCTGGCTGCAGCTCCTCCACCCCGCCATCAGCTGCTGGAGGCTGGCTTCTGCTCCTCCACCCCGCCACCAGCTGCTGGAGGCTGGCTGCTGCTCCGGCACCCCGCCATCAGCTGCTGGAGGCTTCTGTTCCTCCACCCCGCCATCAGCTGCTGGAGGCTGCCTGGAGCTCCTGCACCCCGCCATCAGCTGCTGGATGCTTCTGTTCCTCCACCCCGCCATCAGCAGCTGGAGGCTGGCTGCTGGAGGCTGGCTGCTGCTCCTGCACCCCGCCATCAGCTGCTGGAGGCTGGCTGCTGCTCCTCCACCCCACCATGACCTGCTGGAGGCTGGCTGCAGCTCCTCCACCCCGCCATCAGCTGCTGGAGGCTGCCTGCAGCTCCTGCACCCCGCCATCAGCTGCTGGAGGCTGCCTGCAGCTCCTGCACCCCGCCATCAGCTGCTGGAGGCTGGCTGCTGCTCCTGCACCCCGCCATCAGCTGCTGGAGTCTGCCTGCAGCTCCTGCACCCCGCCATCAGCTGCTGGAGGCTGGCTGCAGCTCCTCCACCCCGCCATCAGCTGCTGGAGGCTGGCTGCTGCTCCTGCACCCCGCCATCAGCTGCTGGAGGCTTCTGTTCCTCCACCCCGCCATCAGCAGCTGGAGGCTGGCTGCTGGAGGCTGGCTGCTGCTCCTCCAACCCGCCATCACCACCTGGAGGCTGGCTGCAGCTCCTGCACCCCGCCATCAGCTGCTGGAGGCTGCCTGCAGCTCCTGCACCCCGCCATCAGCTGCTGGAGGCTGGCTGCTGCTCCTGCACCCCGCCATCAGCTGCTGGAGGCTGGCTGCTGCTCCTGCACCCCACCATGACCTGCTGGAGGCTGCCTGCAGCTCCTCCACCCCGCCATCAGCTGCTGGAGGCTGCCTGCAGCTCCTGCACCCCGCCATCAGCTGCTGGAGGCTGCCTGCAGCTCCTGCACCCCGCCATCAGCTGCTGGAGGCTGCCTGCAGCTCCTGCACCCCGCCATCAGCTGCTGGAGGCTGGCTGCAGCTCCTCCACCCCGCCATCAGCTGCTGGAGGCTGGCTGCTGCTCCTCCACCCCGCCACCAGCTGCTGGAGGCTGGCTGCTGCTCCTGCACCCCACCATGACCTACTGGAGGCTGGCTGCAGCTCCTCCACCCCGCCATCAGCTGCTGGAGGCTGCCTGCAGCTCCTGCACCCCGTCATCAGCTCTTGGAGGCTGCCTGCAGCTCCTGCACCCCGCCATCAGCTGCTGGAGGCTGGCTGCAGCTCCTCCACCCCGCCATCAGCTGCTGGAGGCTGGCTTCTGCTCCTCCACCCCGCCACCAAATGCTGGAGGCTGGCTGCTGCTCCTGCACCCCGCCATCAGCTGCTGGAGGCTTCTGTTTTTCCACCCCGCCATCAGCAGCTGGAGGCTGGCTGCTGGAGGCTGGCTGCTGCTCCTCCACCCCGCCATCAGCTGCTGGAGGCTGCCTGCAGCTCCTGCACCCCGCCATCAGCTGCTGGAGGCTGGCTGCTGCTCCTGCACCCCGCCATCAGCTGCTGGAGGCTGGCTGCTGCTCCTCCACCCCACCATGACCTGCTGGAGGCTGGCTGCAGCTCCTGCACCCCGCCATCAGCTGCTGGAGGCTTCTGTTCCTCCACCCCGCCATCAGCAGATGGAGGCTGGCTGCTGGAGGCTGGCTGCTGCTCCTCCACCCCGCCATCACCAGCTGGAGGCTGGCTGCAGCTCCTGCACCCCGCCATCAGCTGCTGGAGGCTGCCTGCAGCTCCTGCAACCCGCCATCAGCTGCTGGAGGCTGCCTGCAGCTCCTGCACCCCGCCATCAGCTGCTGGAGGCTGGCTGCAGCTCCTCCACCCCGCCATCAGCTGCTGGAGGCTGGCTTCTGCTCCTCCACCCCGCCACCAGCTGCTAAGGGCTGGCTGCTGCTCCTGCACCCCGCCATCAGCTGCTGGAGGCTGGCTGCAGCTCCTCCACCCCGCCATCAGCTGCTGGAGGCTGGCTTCTGCTCCTCCACCCCGCCACCAGCTGCTGGAGGCTGGCTGCTGCTCCGGCACCCCGCCATCAGCTGCTGGAGGCTTCTGTTCCTCCACCCCGCCATCAGCTGCTGGAGGCTGCCTGGAGCTCCTGCACCCCGCCATCAGCTGCTGGATGCTTCTGTTCCTCCACCCCGCCATCAGCAGCTGGAGGCTGGCTGCTGGAGGCTGGCTGCTGCTCCTGCACCCCGCCATCAGCTGCTGGAGGCTGGCTGCTGCTCCTCCACCCCACCATGACCTGCTGGAGGCTGGCTGCAGCTCCTCCACCCCGCCATCAGCTGCTGGAGGCTGCCTGCAGCTCCTGCACCCCGCCATCAGCTGCTGGAGGCTGCCTGCAGCTCCTGCACCCCGCCATCAGCTGCTGGAGGCTGGCTGCTGCTCCTGCACCCCGCCATCAGCTGCTGGAGTCTGCCTGCAGCTCCTGCACCCCGCCATCAGCTGCTGGAGGCTGGCTGCAGCTCCTCCACCCCGCCATCAGCTGCTGGAGGCTGGCTGCTGCTCCTGCACCCCGCCATCAGCTGCTGGAGGCTTCTGTTCCTCCACCCCGCCATCAGCAGCTGGAGGCTGGCTGCTGGAGGCTGGCTGCTGCTCCTCCAACCCGCCATCACCACCTGGAGGCTGGCTGCAGCTCCTGCACCCCGCCATCAGCTGCTGGAGGCTGCCTGCAGCTCCTGCACCCCGCCATCAGCTGCTGGAGGCTGGCTGCTGCTCCTGCACCCCGCCATCAGCTGCTGGAGGCTGGCTGCTGCTCCTGCACCCCACCATGACCTGCTGGAGGCTGCCTGCAGCTCCTCCACCCCGCCATCAGCTGCTGGAGGCTGCCTGCAGCTCCTGCACCCCGCCATCAGCTGCTGGAGGCTGCCTGCAGCTCCTGCACCCCGCCATCAGCTGCTGGAGGCTGGCTTCTGCTCCTCCACCCCGCCACCAGCTGCTGGAGGCTGGCTGCTGCTCCTGCACCCCGCCATCAGCTGCTGGAGGCTTCTGTTTTTCCACCCCGCCATCAGCAGCTGGAGGCTGGCTGCTGGAGGCTGGCTGCTGCTCCTCCACCCCGCCATCACCAGCTGGAGGCTGGCTGCAGCTCCTGCACCCCGCCATCAGCTGCTGGAGGCTGCCTGCAGCTCCTGCAACCCGCCATCAGCTGCTGGAGGCTGCCTGCAGCTCCTGCACCCCACCATCAGCTGCTGGAGGCTTCTGTTCCTCCACCCCGCCATCAGCAGCTGGAGGCTGGCTGCTGGAGGCTGGCTGCTGCTCCTCCACCCCGCCATCACCAGCTGGAGGCTGGCTGCAGCTCCTGCACCCCACCATCAGCTGCTGGAGGCTGCCTGGAGCTCCTGCACCCCGCCATCAGCTGCTGGAGGCTTCTGTTCCTCCACCGCGCCATCAGCAGCTGGAGGCTGGCTGCTGCTCCTCCACCCCGCCATCACCAGCTGGAGGCTGGCTGCAGCTCCTGCACCCCGCCATCAGCTGCTGGAGGCTGCCTGCAGCTCCTGCATCCCGCCATCAGCTGCTGGAGGCTGCCTGCAGCTCCTGCACCCCGCCATCAGCTGCTGGAGGCTGGCTGCTGCTCCTGCACCCCGCCATCAGCTGCTGGAGGCTGGCTGCTGCTCCTCCACCCCACCATGACCTGCTGGAGGCTGGCTGCAGCTCCTCCACCCCGCCATCAGCTGCTGGAGGCTGCCTGCAGCTCCTGCACCCCGCCATCAGCTGCTGGAGGCTGGCTGCAGCTCCTCCACCCCGCCATCAGCAGCTGGAGGCTGGCTTCTGCTCCTCCACCCTGCCACCAGCTGGTGGAGGCTGGCTGCTGCTCCGGCACCCCGCCATCAGCTGCTGGAGGCTTCTGTTCCTCCACCCCGCCATCAGCAGCTGGAGGCTGGCTGCTGGAGGCTGGCTGCTGCTCCTCCACCCCGCCATCACCAGCTGGAGGCTGGCTGCAGCTCCTGCACCCCGCCATCAGCTGCTGGAGGCTGCCTGCAGCTCCTGCACCCCGCCATCAGCTGCTGGAGGCTGGCTGCAGCTCCTCCACCCCGCCATCAGCTGCTGGAGGCTGGCTTCTGCTCCTCCACCCCGCCACCAGCTGCTGGAGGCTGGCTGCTGCTCCTGCACCCCACCATGACCTACTGGAGGCTGGCTGCAGCTCCTCCACCCCGCCATCAGCTGCTGGAGGCTGCCTGCAGCTCCTGCACCCCGTCATCAGCTGCTGGAGGCTGCCTGCAGCTCCTGCACCCCGCCATCAGCTGCTGGAGGCTGGCTGCAGCTCCTCCACCCCGCCATCAGCTGCTGGAGGCTGGCTTCTGCTCCTCCACCCCGCCACCAGCTGCTGGAGGCTGGCTGCTGCTCCTGCACCCCGCCATCAGCTGCTGGAGGCTTCTGTTTTTCCACCCCGCCATCAGCAGCTGGAGGCTGGCTGCTGGAGGCTGGCTGCTGCTCCTCCACCCCGCCATCAGCTGCTGGAGGCTGCCTGCAGCTCCTGCACCCCGCCATCAGCTGCTGGAGGCTGGCTGCTGTTCCTGCACCCCGCCATCAGCTGCTGGAGGCTGGCTGCTGCTCCTCCACCCCACCATGACCTGCTGGAGGCTGGCTGCAGCTCCTGCACCCCGCCATCAGCTGCTGGAGGCTTCTGTTCCTCCACCCCGCCATCAGCAGATGGAGGCTGGCTGCTGGAGGCTGGCTGCTGCTCCTCCACCCCGCCATCACCAGCTGGAGGCTGGCTGCAGCTCCTGCACCCCGCCATCAGCTTCTGGAGGCTGCCTGGAGCTCCTGCACCCCGCCATCAGCTGCTGGAGGCTTCTGTTCCTCCACCCCGCTATCAGCAGCTGGAGGCTGGCTGCTGGAGGCTGGCTGCTGCTCCTCCACCCCGCCATCACCAGCTGGAGGCTGGCTGCAGCTCCTGCACCCCGCCATCAGCTGCTGGAGGCTGCCTGCAGCTCCTGCACCCCGCCATCAGCTGCTGGAGGCTGGCTGCTGCTCCTGCACCCCGCCATCAGCTGCTGGAGGCTGGCTGCTGCTCCTCCACCCCACCATGACCTGCTGGAGGCTGGCTGCAGCTCCTCCACCCCGCCATCAGCTGCTGGAGGCTGCCTGCAGCTCCTGCACCCCGCCATCAGCTGCTGGAGGCTGCCTGCAGCTCCTGCACCCCGCCATCAGCTGCTGGAGGCTGGCTGCAGCTCCTCCACCCCGCCATCAGCTGCTGGAGGCTGGCTTCTGCTCCTCCACCCCGCCACCAGCTGCTAAGGGCTGGCTGCTGCTCCTGCACCCCGCCATCAGCTGCTGGAGGCTTCTGTTCCTCCACCACGCCATCAGCTGCTGGAGGCTGCCTGGAGCTCCTGCACCCCGCCATCAGCTGCTGGATGCTTCTGTTCCTCCAACCCGCCATCAGCAGCTGGAGGCTGGCTGCTGGAGGCTGGCTGCTGCTCCTCCACCCCGCCATCACCAGCTGGAGGCTGGCTGCAGCTCCTGCACCCCGCCATCAGCTGCTGGAGGCTGCCTGCAGCTCCTGCACCCCGCCATCAGCTGCTGGAGGCTGGCTGCTGCTCCTGCACCCCGCCATCAGCTGCTGGAGGCTGGCTGCTGCTCCTCCACACCACCATGACCTGCTGGAGGCTGCCTGCAGCTCCTGCACCCCGCCATCAGCTGCTGGAGGCTGCCTGCAGCTCCTGCACCCCGCCATCAGCTGCTGGAGGCTGGCTGCAGCTCCTCCACCCCGCCATCAGCTGCTGGAGGCTGGCTTCTGCTCCTCCACCCCGCCACCAGCTGCTAAGGGCTGGCTGCTGCTCCTGCACCCCGCCATCAGCTGCTGGAGGCTTCTGTTCCTCCACCACGCCATCAGCTGCTGGAGGCTGCCTGGAGCTCCTGCACCCCGCCATCAGCTGCTGGATGCTTCTGTTCCTCCAACCCGCCATCAGCAGCTGGAGGCTGGCTGCTGGAGGCTGGCTGCTGCTCCTCCACCCCGCCATCACCAGCTGGAGGCTGGCTGCAGCTCCTGCACCCCGCCATCAGCTGCTGGAGGCTGCCTGCAGCTCCTGCACCCCGCCATCAGCTGCTGGAGGCTGGCTGCTGCTCCTGCACCCCGCCATCAGCTGCTGGAGTCTGCCTGCAGCTCCTGCACCCCGCCATCAGCTGCTGGAGGCTGGCTGCAGCTCCTCCACCCCGCCATCAGCTGCTGGAGGCTGGCTGCTGCTCCTGCACCCCGCCATCAGCTGCTGGAGGCTTCTGTTCCTCCACCCCGCCATCAGCAGCTGGAGGCTGGCTGCTGGAGGCTGGCTGCTGCTCCTCCAACCCGCCATCACCAGCTGGAGGCTGGCTGCAGCTCCTGCACCCCGCCATCAGCTGCTGGAGGCTGCCTGCAGCTCCTGCACCCCGCCATCAGCTGCTGGAGGCTGGCTGCTGCTCCTGCACCCCGCCATCAGCTGCTGGAGGCTGGCTGCTGCTCCTCCACCCCACCATGACCTGCTGGAGGCTGCCTGCAGCTCCTCCACCCCGCCATCAGCTGCTGGAGGCTGCCTGCAGCTCCTGCACACCGCCATCAGCTGCTGGAGGCTGCCTGCAGCTCCTGCACCCCGCCATCAGCTGCTGGAGGCTGGCTTCTGCTCCTCCACCCCGCCACCAGCTGCTGGAGGCTGGCTGCTGCTCCTGCACCCCGCCATCAGCTGCTGGAGGCTTCTGTTTTTCCACCCCGCCATCAGCAGCTGGAGGCTGGCTGCTGGAGGCTGGCTGCTGCTCCTCCACCCCGCCATCACCAGCTGGAGGCTGGCTGCAGCTCCTGCACCCCGCCATCAGCTGCTGGAGGCTGCCTGCAGCTCCTGCACCCCGCCATCAGCTGCTGGAGGCTGGCTGCTGCTCCTGCACCCCGCCATCAGCTGCTGGAGGCTGGCTGCTGCTCCTCCACCCCACCATGACCTGCTGGAGGCTGGCTGCAGCTCCTCCACCCCGCCATCAGCTGCTGGAGGCTGCCTGCAGCTCCTGCACCCCGCCATCAGCTGCCGGAGGCTGCCTGCAGCTCCTGCACCCCGCCATCAGCTGCTGGAGGCTGGCTGCAGCTCCTCCACCCCGCCATCAGCTGCTGGAGGCTGGCTTCTGCTCCTCCACCCCGCCACCAGCTGCTGGAGGCTGGCTGCTGCTCCTGCACCCCGCCATCAGCAGCTGGAGGCTGGCTGCTGGAGGCTGGCTGCTGCTCCTCCACCCCGCCATCACCAGCTGGAGGCTGGCTGAAGCTCCTGCACCCCGCCATCAGCTGCTGGAGGCTGCCTGCAGCTCCTGCACCCCGCCATCAGCTGCTGGAGGCTGGCTGCTGCTCCTGCACCCCGCCATCAGCTGCTGGAGGCTGGCTGCTGCTCCTCCACCCCACCATGACCTACTGGAGGCTGGCTGCAGCTCCTCCACCCCGCCATCAGCTGCTGGAGGCTGCCTGCAGCTCCTGCACCCCGCCATCAGCTGCTGGAGGCTGCCTGCAGCTCCTGCACCCCGCCATCAGCTGCTGGAGGCTGGCTGCAGCTCCTCCACCCCGCCATCAGCTGCTGGAGGCTGGCTTCTGCTCCTCCACCCCGCCACCAGCTGCTGGAGGCTGGCTGCTGCTCCTGCACCCCACCATGACCTACTGGAGGCTGGCTGCAGCTCCTCCACCCCGCCATCAGCTGCTGGAGGCTGCCTGCAGCTCCTGCACCCCGTCATCAGCTCTTGGAGGCTGCCTGCAGCTCCTGCACCCCGCCATCAGCTGCTGGAGGCTGGCTGCAGCTCCTCCACCCCGCCATCAGCTGCTGGAGGCTGGCTTCTGCTCCTCCACCCCGCCACCAAATGCTGGAGGCTGGCTGCTGCTCCTGCACCCCGCCATCAGCTGCTGGAGGCTTCTGTTTTTCCACCCCGCCATCAGCAGCTGGAGGCTGGCTGCTGGAGGCTGGCTGCTGCTCCTCCACCCCGCCATCAGCTGCTGGAGGCTGCCTGCAGCTCCTGCACCCCGCCATCAGCTGCTGGAGGCTGGCTGCTGCTCCTGCACCCCGCCATCAGCTGCTGGAGGCTGGCTGCTGCTCCTCCACCCCACCATGACCTGCTGGAGGCTGGCTGCAGCTCCTGCACCCCGCCATCAGCTGCTGGAGGCTTCTGTTCCTCCACCCCGCCATCAGCAGATGGAGGCTGGCTGCTGGAGGCTGGCTGCTGCTCCTCCACCCCGCCATCACCAGCTGGAGGCTGGCTGCAGCTCCTGCACCCCGCCATCAGCTGCTGGAGGCTGCCTGGAGCTCCTGCACCCCGCCATCAGCTGCTGGAGGCTTCTGTTCCTCCACCCCGCCATCAGCAGCTGGAGGCTGGCTGCTGGAGGCTGGCTGCTGCTCCTCCACCCCGCCATCACCAGCTGGAGGCTGGCTGCAGCTCCTGCACCCCGCCATCAGCTGCTGGAGGCTGCCTGCAGCTCCTGCAACCCGCCATCAGCTGCTGGAGGCTGCCTGCAGCTCCTGCACCCCGCCATCAGCTGCTGGAGGCTTCTGTTCCTCCACCGAGCCATCAGCAGCTGGAGGCTGGCTGCTGCTCCTCCACCCCGCCATCACCAGCTGGAGGCTGGCTGCAGCTCCTGCACCCCGCCATCAGCTGCTGGAGGCTGGTTGCAGCTCCTGCACCCCACCATCAGCTGCTGGAGGCTGCCTGGAGCTCCTGCACCCCGCCATCAGCTGCTGGATGCTTCTGTTCCTCCACCCCGCCATCAGCAGCTGGAGGCTGGCTGCTGGAGGCTGGCTGCTGCTCCTCCACCCCGCCATCACCAGCTGGAGGCTGGCTGCAGCTCCTGCACCCCGCCATCAGCTGCTGGAGGCTGCCTGCAGCTCCTGCACCCCGCCATCAGCTGCTGGAGGCTGGCTGCTGCTCCTGCACCCCGCCATCAGCTGCTGGAGGCTGGCTGCTGCTCCTCCACCCCACCATGACCTGCTGGAGGCTGGCTGCAGCTCCTCCACCCCGCCATCAGCTGCTGGAGGCTGCCTGCAGCTCCTGCACCCCGCCATCAGCTGCTGGAGGCTGCCTGCAGCTCCTGCACCCCGCCATCAGCTGCTGGAGGCTGGCTGCTGCTCCTCCACCCCGCCATCAGCTGCTGGAGGCTGGCTTCTGCTCCTCCACCCCGCCACCAGCTGCTGGAGGCTGGCTGATGCTCCTGCACCCCACCATCAGCTGCTGGAGGCTTCTGTTCCTCCACCCCGCCATCAGCAGCTGGAGGCTGGCTGCTGGAGGCTGGCTGCTGCTCCTCCACCCCGCCATCACCAGCTGGAGGCTGGCTGCAGCTCCTGCACCCCACCATCAGCTGCTGGAGGCTGCCTGGAGCTCCTGCACCCCGCCATCAGCTGCTGGAGGCTTCTGTTCCTCCACCGCGCCATCAGCAGCTGGAGGCTGGCTGCTGCTCCTCCACCCCGCCATCACCAGCTGGAGGCTGGCTGCAGCTCCTGCACCCCGCCATCAGCTGCTGGAGGCTGCCTGCAGCTCCTGCACCCCGCCATCAGCTGCTGGAGGCTGGCTGCTGCTCCTGCACCCCGCCATCAGCTGCTGGAGGCTGGCTGCTGCTCCTGCACCCCACCATGACCTGCTGGAGGCTGCCTGCAGCTCCTCCACCCCGCCATCAGCTGCTGGAGGCTGCCTGCAGCTCCTGCACCCCGCCATCAGCTGCTGGAGGCTGCCTGCAGCTCCTGCACCCCGCCATCAGCTGCTGGAGGCTGGCTTCTGCTCCTCCACCCCGCCACCAGCTGCTGGAGGCTGGCTGCTGCTCCTGCACCCCGCCATCAGCTGCTGGAGGCTTCTGTTTTACCACCCCGCCATCAGCAGCTGGAGGCTGGCTACTGGAGGCTGGCTGCTGCTCCTCCACCCCGCCATCATCAGCTGGAGGCTGGCTGCAGCTCCTGCACCCCGCCATCAGCTGCTGGAGGCTGCCTGCAGCTCCTGCACCCCGCCATCAGCTGCTGGAGGCTGGCTGTTGCTCCTGCACCCCGCCATCAGCTGATGGAGGCTGGCTGCTGCTCCTCCACCCCACCATGACCTGCTGGAGGCTGGCTGCAGCTCCTCCACCCCGCCATCAGCTGCTGGAGGCTGCCTGCAGCTCCTGCACCCCGCCATCAGCTGCTGGAGGCTGCCTGCATCTCCTGCACCCCGCCATCAGCTGCTGGAGGCTGGCTGCAGCTCCTCCACCCCGCCATCAGCTGCTGGAGGCTGGCTTCTGCTCCTCCACCCCGCCACCAGCTGCTGGAGGCTGGCTGATGCTCCTGCACCCCACCATCAGCTGCTGGAGGCTTCTGTTCCTCCACCCCGCCATCAGCAGCTGGAGGCTGGCTGCTGGAGGCTGGCTGCTGCTCCTCCACCCCGCCATCACCAGCTGGAGGCTGGCTGCAGCTCCTGCACCCCACCATCAGCTGCTGGAGGCTGCCTGGAGCTCCTGCACCCCGCCATCAGCTGCTGGAGGCTTCTGTTCCTCCACCGCGCCATCAGCAGCTGGAGGCTGGCTGCTGCTCCTCCACCCCGCCATCACCAGCTGGAGGCTGGCTGCAGCTCCTGCACCCCGCCATCAGCTGCTGGAGGCTGCCTGCAGCTCCTGCATCCCGCCATCAGCTGCTGGAGGCTGCCTGCAGCTCCTGCATCCCGCCATCAGCTGCTGGAGGCTGCCTGCAGCTCCTGCACCCCGCCATCAGCTGCTGGAGGCTGGCTGCTGCTCCTGCACCCCGCCATCAGCTGCTGGAGGCTGGCTGCTGCTCCTCCACCCCACCATGACCTGCTGGAGGCTGGCTGCAGCTCCTCCACCCCGCCATCAGCTGCTGGAGGCTGCCTGCAGCTCCTGCACCCCGCCATCAGCTGCTGGAGGCTGGCTGCAGCTCCTCCACCCCGCCATCAGCAGCTGGAGGCTGGCTTCTGCTCCTCCACCCTGCCACCAGCTGGTGGAGGCTGGCTGCTGCTCCGGCACCCCGCCATCAGCTGCTGGAGGCTTCTGTTCCTCCACCCCGCCATCAGCAGCTGGAGGCTGGCTGCTGGAGGCTGGCTGCTGCTCCTCCACCCCGCCATCACCAGCTGGAGGCTGGCTGCAGCTCCTGCACCCCGCCATCAGCTGCTGGAGGCTGCCTGGAAATCCTGCACCCCGCCATCAGCTGCTGGAGGCTTCTGTTCCTCCACCCCGCCATCAGCAGCAGGAGGCTGGCTGCTGGAGGCTGGCTGCTGCTCCTCCACCCCGCCATCACCAGCTGGAGGCTGGCTGCAGCTCCTGCACCCCGCCATCAGCTGCTGGAGGCTGCCTGAAGCTCCTGCACCCCGCCATCAGCTGCTGGAGGCTGGCTGCGTCTCCTGCATCCCGCCATCAGCTGCTGGAGGCTGGCTGCTGCTCCTCCACCCCACCATGACCTGCTGGAGGCTGGCTGCAGCTCCTCCACCCCGCCATCAGCTGCTGGAGGCTGCCTGCAGCTCCTGCACCCCGCCATCAGCTGCTGGAGGCTGCCTGCAGCTCCTGCACCCCGCCATCAGCTGCTGGAGGCTGGCTTCTGCTCCTCCACCCCGCCACCAGCTGCTGGAGGCTGGCTGCTGCTCCTGCACCCCGCCATCAGCTGCTGGAGGCTTCTGTTTTACCACCCCGCCATCAGCAGCTGGAGGCTGGCTACTGGAGGCTGGCTGCTGCTCCTCCACCCCGCCATCATCAGCTGGAGGCTGGCTGCAGCTCCTGCACCCCGCCATCAGCTGCTGGAGGCTGCCTGCAGCTCCTGCACCCCGCCATCAGCTGCTGGAGGCTGGCTGTTGCTCCTGCACCCCGCCATCAGCTGATGGAGGCTGGCTGCTGCTCCTCCACCCCACCATGACCTGCTGGAGGCTGGCTGCAGCTCCTCCACCCCGCCATCAGCTGCTGGAGGCTGCCTGCAGCTCCTGCACCCCGCCATCAGCTGCTGGAGGCTGCCTGCATCTCCTGCACCCCGCCATCAGCTGCTGGAGGCTGGCTGCAGCTCCTCCACCCCGCCATCAGCTGCTGGAGGCTGGCTGCGTCTCCTGCATCCCGCCATCAGCTGCTGGAGGCTGGCTGCTGCTCCTCCACCCCACCATGACCTGCTGGAGGCTGGCTGCAGCTCCTCCAGCTCGCCATCAGCTGCTGGAGGCTGCCTGCAGCTCCTGCACCCCGCCATCAGCTGCTGGAGGCTGCCTGCAGCTCCTGCACCCCGCCATCAGCTGCTGGAGGCTGGCTGCAGCTCCTCCACCCCACCATCAGCTGCTGGAGGCTGGCTTCTGCTCCTCCACCCCGCCACCAGCTGCTGGAGGCTGGCTGCTGCTCCTGCACCCCACCATCAGCTGCTGGAGGCTTCCGTTCCTCCACCCCGCCATCAGCAGCTGGAGGCTGGCTGCTGCTCCTCCACCCCGCCATCACCACCTGGAGGCTGGCTGCAGCTCCTGCACCCCGCCATCAGCTGCTGGAGGCTGCCTGGAGCTCCTGCACCCCGCCATCAGCTGCTGGAGGCTTCTGTTCCTCCACCACGCCATCAGCAGCTGGAGGCTGGCTGCTGGAGGCTGGCTGCTACTCCTCCACCCCGCCATCACCAGCTGGAGTCTGCCTGCAGCTCCTGCACCCCACCATCAGCTGCTGGAGGCTGCCTGCAGCTCCTGCACCCCGCCATCAGCTGCTGGAGGCTGGCTGCAGCTCCTCCACCCCGCCATCAGCTGCTGGAGGCTGGCTTCTGCTCCTCCACCCCGCCATCAGCAGCTGGAGGCTGGCTAATGGAGGCTGGCTGCTGCTCCTCCACCCCGCCATCACCATCTGGAGGCTGGCTGCAGCTCCTGCACCCCGCCATCAGCTGCTGGAGGCTGCCTGGAGCTCCTGCACCCCGCCATCAGCTGCTGGAGGCTTCTGTTCCTCCACCCCGCCATCACCAGCTGGAGGCTGGCTGCAGCTCCTCCACCCCACCATCACCAGCTGGAGGCTGGCTGCAGCTCCTGCACCCCGCCATCAGCTGCTGGAGGCTGCCTGCAGCTCCTGCACCCCGCCATCAGCTGCTGGAGGCTGGCTGCTGCTCCTGCACCCCGCCATCAGCTGCTGGAGGCTGGCTGCTGCTCCTCCACCCCACCATGACCTGCTGGAGGCTGGCTGCAGCTCCTCCACCCCGCCATCAGCTGCTGGAGGCTGCCTGCAGCTCCTGCACCCCGCCATCAGCTGCTGGAGGCTGGCTGCAGCTCCTGCACCCCGCCATCAGATGCTGGAGGCTGGCTGCAGCTCCTGCACCCCGCCATCAGCTGCTGGAGGCTTCTGTTCCTCCACCCCGCCATCAGCAGCTGGAGGCTGGCTGCTGGAGGCTGGCTGCTGCTCCTCCACCCCGCCATCACCAGCTGGAGGCTGGCTGCAGCTCCTGCACCCCGCCATCAGCTGCTGGAGGCTGCCTGGAGCTCCTGCACCCCGACATCAGCTGCTGGAGGCTTCTGTTCCTCCACCCCACCATCAGCAGCTGGAGGCTGGCTGCTGGAGGCTGGCTGCTGCTCCTCCACCCCGCCATCACGAACTGGAGGCTGGCTGCAACTCCTGCACCCCGCCATCAGCTGCTGGAGGCTGCCTGCAGCTCCTGCACCCCGCCATCAGCTGCTGGAGGCTGGCTGCTGCTCCTCCACCCCGCCATCACCAGCTGGAGGCTGGCTGCAGCTCCTCCACCCCGCCATCAGCTGCTGGAGGCTGCCTGGAGCTCCTGCACCCCGCCATCAGCTGCTGGAGACTTCTGTTCCTCCACCCCGCCATCAGCATCTGGAGGCTGGCTGCTGGAGGCTGGCTGCTGCTCCTCCACCCCGCCATCACTAGCTGGAGGCTGGCTGCAGCTCCTGCACCCCGCCATCAGCTGCTGGAGGCTGCCTGCAGCTCCTGCACCCCGCCATCAGCTGCTGGAGGCTGGCTGCTGCTCCTCCACCCCGCCATCACCAGCTGGAGGCTGGCTGCAGCTCCTGCACCCCGCCATCAGCTGCTGGAGGCTGCCTGGAGCTCCTGCACCCCGCCATCAGCTGCTGGAGGCTTCTGTTCCTCCACCCCGCCATCAGCAGCTGGAGGCTGGCTGCTGGAGGCTGGCTGCTGCTCCTCCACCCCGCTATCACCAGCTGGAGGATGGCTGCAGCTCCTGCACCCCGCCATCAGCTGCTGGAGGCTGCCTGCAGCTCCTGCACCCCGCCATCAGCTGCTGGAGGCTTCTGTTCCTCCACCCCGCCATCAGCAGCTGGAGGCTGGCTGCTGGAGGCTGGCTGCTGCTCCTCCACCCCGCCATCACCAGCTGGAGGCTGGCTGCAGCTCCTGCACCCCGCCATCACCAGCTGGAGGCTGCCTGCAGCTCCTGCACCCCGCCATCAGCTGCTGGAGGCTGGCTGCTGCTCCTCCACCCCACCATGACCTGCTGGAGGCTGGCTGCAGCTCCTCCACCCCGCCATCAGGTGCTGGAGGCTGCCTGCAGCTCCTGCACCCCGCCATCAGCTGCTGGAGGCTGGCTGCAGCTCCTCCACCCCGCCATCAGCTGCTGGAGGCTGGCTTCTGCTCCTCCACCCCGCCACCAGCTGCTGGAGGCTGGCTGCTGCTCCTGCACCCCGCCATCAGCTGCTGGAGGCTTCTGTTCCTCCACCCCGCCATCAGCAGCTGGAGGCTGGCTGCTGGAGGCTGGCTGCTGCTCCTCCACCCCGCCATCACCAGCTGGAGGCTGGCTGCAGCTCCTGCACCCCGCCATCAGCTGCTGGAGGCTGCCTGGAACTCCTGCACCCCGCCATCAGCTGCTGGAGGCTTCTGTTCCTCCACCCCGCCATCAGCAGCTGGAGGCTGGCTGCTGGAGGCTGGCTGCTGCTCCTCCACCCCGCCATCACAAGCTGGAGGCTGGCTGCAGCTCCTGCACCCCGCCATCAGCTGCTGGAGGCTGGCTGCAGCTCCTCCACCCCGCCATCAGCTGCTGGAGGCTGGCTTCTGCTCCTCCACCCCACCACCAGCTGCTGGAGGCTGGCTGCTGCTCCTGCACCCCGCCATCAGCTGCTGGAGGCTTCTGTTCCTCCACCCCGCCATCAGCAGCTGGAGGCTGGCTGCTGGAGGCTGGCTGCTGCGCCTCCACCCCGCCATCACCAGCTGGAGGCTGGCTGCAGCTCCTGCACCCCGCCATCAGCTGCTGGAGGCTGCCTGGAGCTCCTGCACCCCGCCATCAGCTGCTGGAGGCTTCTGTTCCTCCACCCCGCCATCAGCAGCTGGAGGCTGGCTGCTGGAGGCTGGCTGCTGCTCCTCCACCCCGCCATCACCAGCTGGAGGCTGGCTGCAGCTCCTGCACCCCGCCATCAGCTGCTGGAGGCTGCCTGCAGATCCTTCTCCCCGCCATCAGCTGCTGGAGGCTGCCTGCAGCTCCTGCACCCCGCCATCAGCTGCTGGAGGCTGGCTTCTGCTCCTCCACCCCGCCACCAGCTGCTGGAGGCTGGCTGCTGCTCCTGCACCCCGCCATCAGCTGCTGGAGGCTTCTGTTTTTCCACCCCGCCATCAGCAGCTGGAGGCTGGCTGCTGGAGGCTGGCTGCTGCTCCTCCACCCCGCCATCACCAGCTGGAGGCTGGCTGCAGCTCCTGCACCCCGCCATCAGCTGCTGGAGGCTGCCTGCAGCTCCTGCACCCCGCCATCAGCTGCTGGAGGCTGGCTGCTGCTCCTGCACCCCGCCATCAGCTGCTGGAGGCTGGCTGCTGCTCCTCCACCCCACCATGACCTGCTGGAGGCTGGCTGCAGCTCCTCCACCCCGCCATCAGCTGCTGGAGGCTGCCTGCAGCTCCTGCACCCCGCCATCAGCTGCTGGAGGCTGCCTGCAGCTCCTCCACCCCGCCATCAGCTGCTGGAGGCTGGCTTCTGCTCCTCCACCCCGCCACCAGCTGCTGTAGGCTGGCTGCTGCTCCTGCACCCCGACATCAGCTGCTGGAGGCTTCTGTTCCTCCACCCCGCCATCAGCAGCTGGAGGCTGGCTGCTGGAGGCTGGCTGCTGCTCCTCCACCCCGCCATCACCAGCTGGAGGCTGACTGAAGCTCCTGCACCCCGCCATCAGCTGCTGGAGGCTGCCTGCAGCTCCTGCACCCCGCCATCAGCTGCTGGAGGCTGGCTGCTGCTCCTGCACCCCGCCATCAGCTGCTGGAGGCTGGCTGCTGCTCCTCCACCCCACCATGACCTACTGGAGGCTGGCTACAGCTCCTCCACCCCGCCATCAGCTGCTGGAGGCTGCCTGCAGCTCCTGCACCCCGCCATCAGCTGCTGGAGGCTGCCTGCAGCTCCTGCACCCCGCCATCAGCTGCTGGAGGCTGGCTGCAGCTCCTCCACCCCGCCATCAGCTGCTGGAGGCTGGCTTCTGCTCCTCCACCCCGCCACCAGCTGCTGGAGGCTGGCTGCTGCTCCTGCACCCCACCATGACCTACTGGAGGCTGGCTGCAGCTCCTCCACCCCGCCATCAGCTGCTGGAGGCTGCCTGCAGCTCCTGCACCCCGTCATCAGCTCTTGGAGGCTGCCTGCAGCTCCTGCACCCCGCCATCAGCTGCTGGAGGCTGGCTGCAGCTCCTCCACCCCGCCATCAGCTGCTGGAGGCTGGCTTCTGCTCCTCCACCCCGCCACCAAATGCTGGAGGCTGGCTGCTGCTCCTGCACCCCGCCATCAGCTGCTGGAGGCTTCTGTTTTTCCACCCCGCCATCAGCAGCTGGAGGCTGGCTGCTGGAGGCTGGCTGCTGCTCCTCCACCCCGCCATCAGCTGCTGGAGGCTGCCTGCAGCTCCTGCACCCCGCCATGAGCTGCTGGAGGCTGGCTGCTGCTCCTGCACCCCGCCATCAGCTGCTGGAGGCTGGCTGCTGCTCCTCCACCCCACCATGACCTGCTGGAGGCTGGCTGCAGCTCCTGCACCCCGCCATCAGCTGCTGGAGGCTTCTGTTCCTCCACCCCGCCATCAGCAGATGGAGGCTGGCTGCTGGAGGCTGGCTGCTGCTCCTCCACCCCGCCATCACCAGCTGGAGGCTGGCTGCAGCTCCTGCACCCCGCCATCAGCTGCTTGAGGCTGCCTGGAGCTCCTGCACCCCGCCATCAGCTGCTGGAGGCTTCTGTTCCTCCACCCCGCCATCAGCAGCTGGAGGCTGGCTGCTGGAGGCTGGCTGCTGCTCCTCCACCCCGCCATCACCAGCTGGAGGCTGGCTGCAGCTCCTGCACCCCGCCATCAGCTGCTGGAGGCTGCCTGCAGCTCCTGCAACCCGCCATCAGCTGCTGGAGGCTGCCTGCAGCTCCTGCACCCCGCCATCAGCTGCTGGAGGCTGGCTGCAGCTCCTCCACCCCGCCATCAGCTGCTGGAGGCTGGCTTCTGCTCCTCCACCCCGCCACCAGCTGCTAAGGGCTGGCTGCTGCTCCTGCACCCCGCCATCAGCTGCTGGAGGCTTCTGTTCCTCCACCCCGCCATCAGCTGCTGGAGGCTGCCTGGAGCTCCTGCACCCCGCCATCAGCTGCTGGATGCTTCTGTTCCTCCACCCCGCCATCAGCAGCTGGAGGCTGGCTGCTGGAGGCTGGCTGCTGCTCCTCCACCCCGCCATCACCAGCTGGAGGCTGGCTGCAGCTCCTGCACCCCGCCATCAGCTGCTGGAGGCTGCCTGCAGCTCCTGCACCCCGCCATCAGCTGCTGGAGGCTGGCTGCTGCTCCTGCACCCCGCCATCAGCTGCTGGAGGCTGGCTGCTGCTCCTCCACCCCACCATGACCTGCTGGAGGCTGGCTGCAGCTCCTCCACCCCGCCATCAGCTGCTGGAGGCTGCCTGCAGCTCCTGCACCCCGCCATCAGCTGCTGGAGGCTGGCTGCTGCTCCTGCACCCCGCCATCAGCTGCTGGAGTCTGCCTGCAGCTCCTGCACCCCGCCATCAGCTGCTGGAGGCTGGCTGCAGCTCCTCCACCCCGCCATCAGCTGCTGGAGGCTGGCTGCTGCTCCTGCACCCCGCCATCAGCTGCTGGAGGCTTCTGTTCCTCCACCCCGCCATCAGCAGCTGGAGGCTGGCTGCTGGAGGCTGGCTGCTGCTCCTCCAACCCGCCATCACCAGCTGGAGGCTGGCTGCAGCTCCTGCACCCCGCCATCAGCTGCTGGAGGCTGCCTGCAGCTCCTGCACCCCGCCATCAGCTGCTGGAGGCTGGCTGCTGCTCCTGCACCCCGCCATCAGCTGCTGGAGGCTGGCTGCTGCTCCTGCACCCCACCATGACCTGCTGGAGGCTGCCTGCAGCTCCTCCACCCCGCCATCAGCTGCTGGAGGCTGCCTGCAGCTCCTGCACCCCGCCATCAGCTGCTGGAGGCTGCCTGCAGCTCCTGCACCCCGCCATCAGCTGCTGGAGGCTGGCTTCTGCTCCTCCACCCCGCCACCAGCTGCTGGAGGCTGGCTGCTGCTCCTGCACCCCGCCATCAGCTGCTGGAGGCTTCTGTTCCTCCACCCCGCCATCAGCAGCTGGAGGCTGGCTGCTGGAGGCTGGCTGCTGCTCCTCCAACCCGCCATCACCAGCTGGAGGCTGGCTGCAGCTCCTGCACCCCGCCATCAGCTGCTGGAGGCTGCCTGCAGCTCCTGCACCCCGCCATCAGCTGCTGGAGGCTGGCTGTTGCTCCTGCACCCCGCCATCAGCTGATGGAGGCTGGCTGCAGCTCCTCCACCCCGCCATCAGCTGCTGGAGGCTGCCTGCAGCTCCTGCACCCCGCCATCAGCTGCTGGAGGCTGCCTGCATCTCCTGCACCCCGCCATCAGCTGCTGGAGGCTGGCTGCAGCTCCTCCGACCCGCCATCAGCTGCTGGAGGCTGGCTTCTGCTCCTCCACCCCGCCACCAGCTGCTGGAGGCTGGCTGATGCTCCTGCACCCCACCATCAGCTGCTGGAGGCTTCTGTTCCTCCACCCCGCCATCAGCAGCTGGAGGCTGGCTGCTGGAGGCTGGCTGCTGCTCCTCCACCCCGCCATCACCAGCTGGAGGCTGGCTGCAGCTCCTGCACCCCACCATCAGCTGCTGGAGGCTGCCTGGAGCTCCTGCACCCCGCCATCAGCTGCTGGAGGCTTCTGTTCCTCCACCGCGTCATCAGCAGCTGGAGGCTGGCTGCTGCTCCTCCACCCAGCCATCACCAGCTGGAGGCTGGCTGCAGCTCCTGCACCCCGCCATCAGCTGCTGGAGGCTGCCTGCAGCTCCTGCATCCCGCCATCAGCTGCTGGAGGCTGCCTGCAGCTCCTGCACCCCGCCATCAGCTGCTGGAGGCTGGCTGCTGCTCCTGCACCCCGCCATCAGCTGCTGGAGGCTGGCTGCTGCTCCTCCACCCCACCATGACCTGCTGGAGGCTGGCTGCAGCTCCTCCACCCCGCCATCAGCTGCTGGAGGCTGCCTGCAGCTCCTGCACCCCGCCATCAGCTGCTGGAGGCTGGCTGCAGCTCCTCCACCCCGCCATCAGCAGCTGGAGGCTGGCTTCTGCTCCTCCACCCTGCCACCAGCTGGTGGAGGCTGGCTGCTGCTCCGGCACCCCGCCATCAGCTGCTGGAGGCTTCTGTTCCTCCACCCCGCCATCAGCAGCTGGAGGCTGGCTGCTGGAGGCTGGCTGCTGCTCCTCCACCCCGCCATCACCAGCTGGAGGCTGGCTGCAGCTCCTGCACCCCGCCATCAGCTGCTGGAGGCTGGCTGCAGCTCCTGCACCCCGCCATCAGCTGCTGGAGGCTTCTGTTCCTCCACCCCGCCATCAGCAGCTGGAGGCTGGCTGCTGGAGGCTGGCTGCTGCTCCTCCACCCCGCCATCACCAGCTGGAGGCTGGCTGCAGCTCCTGCACCCCGCCATCAGCTGCTGGAGGCTGCCTGGAGCTCCTGCACCCCGACATCAGCTGCTGGAGGCTTCTGTTCCTCCACCCCACCATCAGCAGCTGGAGGCTGGCTGCTGGAGGCTGGCTGCTGCTCCTCCACCCCGCCATCACGAACTGGAGGCTGGCTGCAACTCCTGCACCCCGCCATCAGCTGCTGGAGGCTGCCTGCAGCTCCTGCACCCCGCCATCAGCTGCTGGAGGCTGGCTGCTGCTCCTCCACCCCGCCATCACCAGCTGGAGGCTGGCTGCAGCTCCTCCACCCCGCCATCAGCTGCTGGAGGCTGCCTGGAGCTCCTGCACCCCGCCATCAGCTGCTGGAGACTTCTGTTCCTCCACCCCGCCATCAGCATCTGGAGGCTGGCTGCTGGAGGCTGGCTGCTGCTCCTCCACCCCGCCATCACCAGCTGGAGGCTGGCTGCAGCTCCTGCACCCCGCCATCAGCTGCTGGAGGCTGCCTGCAGCTCCTGCACCCCGCCATCAGCTGCTGGAGGCTGGCTGCTGCTCCTCCACCCCGCCATCACCAGCTGGAGGCTGGCTGCAGCTCCTGCACCCCGCCATCAGCTGCTGGAGGCTGCCTGGAGCTCCTGCACCCCGCCATCAGCTGCTGGAGGCTTCTGTTCCTCCACCCCGCCATCAGCAGCTGGAGGCTGGCTGCTGGAGGCTGGCTGCTGCTCCTCCACCCCGCTATCACCAGCTGGAGGATGGCTGCAGCTCCTGCACCCCGCCATCAGCTGCTGGAGGCTGCCTGCAGCTCCTGCACCCCGCCATCAGCTGCTGGAGGCTTCTGTTCCTCCACCCCGCCATCAGCAGCTGGAGGCTGGCTGCTGGAGGCTGGCTGCTGCTCCTCCACCCCGCCATCACCAGCTGGAGGCTGGCTGCAGCTCCTGCACCCCGCCATCACCAGCTGGAGGCTGCCTGCAGCTCCTGCACCCCGCCATCAGCTGCTGGAGGCTGGCTGCTGCTCCTCCACCCCACCATGACCTGCTGGAGGCTGGCTGCAGCTCCTCCACCCCGCCATCAGGTGCTGGAGGCTGCCTGCAGCTCCTGCACCCCGCCATCAGCTGCTGGAGGCTGGCTGCAGCTCCTCCACCCCGCCATCAGCTGCTGGAGGCTGGCTTCTGCTCCTCCACCCCGCCACCAGCTGCTGGAGGCTGGCTGCTGCTCCTGCACCCCGCCATCAGCTGCTGGAGGCTTCTGTTCCTCCACCCCGCCATCAGCAGCTGGAGGCTGGCTGCTGGAGGCTGGCTGCTGCTCCTCCACCCCGCCATCACCAGCTGGAGGCTGGCTGCAGCTCCTGCACCCCGCCATCAGCTGCTGGAGGCTGCCTGGAACTCCTGCACCCCGCCATCAGCTGCTGGAGGCTTCTGTTCCTCCACCCCGCCATCAGCAGCTGGAGGCTGGCTGCTGGAGGCTGGCTGCTGCTCCTCCACCCCGCCATCACAAGCTGGAGGCTGGCTGCAGCTCCTGCACCCCGCCATCAGCTGCTGGAGGCTGGCTGCAGCTCCTCCACCCCGCCATCAGCTGCTGGAGGCTGGCTTCTGCTCCTCCACCCCACCACCAGCTGCTGGAGGCTGGCTGCTGCTCCTGCACCCCGCCATCAGCTGCTGGAGGCTTCTGTTCCTCCACCCCGCCATCAGCAGCTGGAGGCTGGCTGCTGGAGGCTGGCTGCTGCGCCTCCACCCCGCCATCACCAGCTGGAGGCTGGCTGCAGCTCCTGCACCCCGCCATCAGCTGCTGGAGGCTGCCTGGAGCTCCTGCACCCCGCCATCAGCTGCTGGAGGCTTCTGTTCCTCCACCCCGCCATCAGCAGCTGGAGGCTGGCTGCTGGAGGCTGGCTGCTGCTCCTCCACCCCGCCATCACCAGCTGGAGGCTGGCTGCAGCTCCTGCACCCCGCCATCAGCTGCTGGAGGCTGCCTGCAGATCCTTCTCCCCGCCATCAGCTGCTGGAGGCTGCCTGCAGCTCCTGCACCCCGCCATCAGCTGCTGGAGGCTGGCTTCTGCTCCTCCACCCCGCCACCAGCTGCTGGAGGCTGGCTGCTGCTCCTGCACCCCGCCATCAGCTGCTGGAGGCTTCTGTTTTTCCACCCCGCCATCAGCAGCTGGAGGCTGGCTGCTGGAGGCTGGCTGCTGCTCCTCCACCCCGCCATCACCAGCTGGAGGCTGGCTGCAGCTCCTGCACCCCGCCATCAGCTGCTGGAGGCTGCCTGCAGCTCCTGCACCCCGCCATCAGCTGCTGGAGGCTGGCTGCTGCTCCTGCACCCCGCCATCAGCTGCTGGAGGCTGGCTGCTGCTCCTCCACCCCACCATGACCTGCTGGAGGCTGGCTGCAGCTCCTCCACCCCGCCATCAGCTGCTGGAGGCTGCCTGCAGCTCCTGCACCCCGCCATCAGCTGCTGGAGGCTGCCTGCAGCTCCTCCACCCCGCCATCAGCTGCTGGAGGCTGGCTTCTGCTCCTCCACCCCGCCACCAGCTGCTGTAGGCTGGCTGCTGCTCCTGCACCCCGACATCAGCTGCTGGAGGCTTCTGTTCCTCCACCCCGCCATCAGCAGCTGGAGGCTGGCTGCTGGAGGCTGGCTGCTGCTCCTCCACCCCGCCATCACCAGCTGGAGGCTGACTGAAGCTCCTGCACCCCGCCATCAGCTGCTGGAGGCTGCCTGCAGCTCCTGCACCCCGCCATCAGCTGCTGGAGGCTGGCTGCTGCTCCTGCACCCCGCCATCAGCTGCTGGAGGCTGGCTGCTGCTCCTCCACCCCACCATGACCTACTGGAGGCTGGCTACAGCTCCTCCACCCCGCCATCAGCTGCTGGAGGCTGCCTGCAGCTCCTGCACCCCGCCATCAGCTGCTGGAGGCTGCCTGCAGCTCCTGCACCCCGCCATCAGCTGCTGGAGGCTGGCTGCAGCTCCTCCACCCCGCCATCAGCTGCTGGAGGCTGGCTTCTGCTCCTCCACCCCGCCACCAGCTGCTGGAGGCTGGCTGCTGCTCCTGCACCCCACCATGACCTACTGGAGGCTGGCTGCAGCTCCTCCACCCCGCCATCAGCTGCTGGAGGCTGCCTGCAGCTCCTGCACCCCGTCATCAGCTCTTGGAGGCTGCCTGCAGCTCCTGCACCCCGCCATCAGCTGCTGGAGGCTGGCTGCAGCTCCTCCACCCCGCCATCAGCTGCTGGAGGCTGGCTTCTGCTCCTCCACCCCGCCACCAAATGCTGGAGGCTGGCTGCTGCTCCTGCACCCCGCCATCAGCTGCTGGAGGCTTCTGTTTTTCCACCCCGCCATCAGCAGCTGGAGGCTGGCTGCTGGAGGCTGGCTGCTGCTCCTCCACCCCGCCATCAGCTGCTGGAGGCTGCCTGCAGCTCCTGCACCCCGCCATGAGCTGCTGGAGGCTGGCTGCTGCTCCTGCACCCCGCCATCAGCTGCTGGAGGCTGCCTGCAGCTCCTGCACCCCGCCATGAGCTGCTGGAGGCTGGCTGCAGCTCCTGCACCCCGCCATCAGCTGCTTGAGGCTGCCTGGAGCTCCTGCACCCCGCCATCAGCTGCTGGAGGCTTCTGTTCCTCCACCCCGCCATCAGCAGCTGGAGGCTGGCTGCTGGAGGCTGGCTGCTGCTCCTCCACCCCGCCATCACCAGCTGGAGGCTGGCTGCAGCTCCTGCACCCCGCCATCAGCTGCTGGAGGCTGCCTGCAGCTCCTGCAACCCGCCATCAGCTGCTGGAGGCTGCCTGCAGCTCCTGCACCCCGCCATCAGCTGCTGGAGGCTGGCTGCAGCTCCTCCACCCCGCCATCAGCTGCTGGAGGCTGGCTTCTGCTCCTCCACCCCGCCACCAGCTGCTAAGGGCTGGCTGCTGCTCCTGCACCCCGCCATCAGCTGCTGGAGGCTTCTGTTCCTCCACCCCGCCATCAGCTGCTGGAGGCTGCCTGGAGCTCCTGCACCCCGCCATCAGCTGCTGGATGCTTCTGTTCCTCCACCCCGCCATCAGCAGCTGGAGGCTGGCTGCTGGAGGCTGGCTGCTGCTCCTCCACCCCGCCATCACCAGCTGGAGGCTGGCTGCAGCTCCTGCACCCCGCCATCAGCTGCTGGAGGCTGCCTGCAGCTCCTGCACCCCGCCATCAGCTGCTGGAGGCTGGCTGCTGCTCCTGCACCCCGCCATCAGCTGCTGGAGGCTGGCTGCTGCTCCTCCACCCCACCATGACCTGCTGGAGGCTGGCTGCAGCTCCTCCACCCCGCCATCAGCTGCTGGAGGCTGCCTGCAGCTCCTGCACCCCGCCATCAGCTGCTGGAGGCTGGCTGCTGCTCCTGCACCCCGCCATCAGCTGCTGGAGTCTGCCTGCAGCTCCTGCACCCCGCCATCAGCTGCTGGAGGCTGGCTGCAGCTCCTCCACCCCGCCATCAGCTGCTGGAGGCTGGCTGCTGCTCCTGCACCCCGCCATCAGCTGCTGGAGGCTTCTGTTCCTCCACCCCGCCATCAGCAGCTGGAGGCTGGCTGCTGGAGGCTGGCTGCTGCTCCTCCAACCCGCCATCACCAGCTGGAGGCTGGCTGCAGCTCCTGCACCCCGCCATCAGCTGCTGGAGGCTGCCTGCAGCTCCTGCACCCCGCCATCAGCTGCTGGAGGCTGGCTGCTGCTCCTGCACCCCGCCATCAGCTGCTGGAGGCTGGCTGCTGCTCCTGCACCCCACCATGACCTGCTGGAGGCTGCCTGCAGCTCCTCCACCCCGCCATCAGCTGCTGGAGGCTGCCTGCAGCTCCTGCACCCCGCCATCAGCTGCTGGAGGCTGCCTGCAGCTCCTGCACCCCGCCATCAGCTGCTGGAGGCTGGCTTCTGCTCCTCCACCCCGCCACCAGCTGCTGGAGGCTGGCTGCTGCTCCTGCACCCCGCCATCAGCTGCTGGAGGCTTCTGTTCCTCCACCCCGCCATCAGCAGCTGGAGGCTGGCTGCTGGAGGCTGGCTGCTGCTCCTCCAACCCGCCATCACCAGCTGGAGGCTGGCTGCAGCTCCTGCACCCCGCCATCAGCTGCTGGAGGCTGCCTGCAGCTCCTGCACCCCGCCATCAGCTGCTGGAGGCTGGCTGTTGCTCCTGCACCCCGCCATCAGCTGATGGAGGCTGGCTGCAGCTCCTCCACCCCGCCATCAGCTGCTGGAGGCTGCCTGCAGCTCCTGCACCCCGCCATCAGCTGCTGGAGGCTGCCTGCATCTCCTGCACCCCGCCATCAGCTGCTGGAGGCTGGCTGCAGCTCCTCCGACCCGCCATCAGCTGCTGGAGGCTGGCTTCTGCTCCTCCACCCCGCCACCAGCTGCTGGAGGCTGGCTGATGCTCCTGCACCCCACCATCAGCTGCTGGAGGCTTCTGTTCCTCCACCCCGCCATCAGCAGCTGGAGGCTGGCTGCTGGAGGCTGGCTGCTGCTCCTCCACCCCGCCATCACCAGCTGGAGGCTGGCTGCAGCTCCTGCACCCCACCATCAGCTGCTGGAGGCTGCCTGGAGCTCCTGCACCCCGCCATCAGCTGCTGGAGGCTTCTGTTCCTCCACCGCGTCATCAGCAGCTGGAGGCTGGCTGCTGCTCCTCCACCCCGCCATCACCAGCTGGAGGCTGGCTGCAGCTCCTGCACCCCGCCATCAGCTGCTGGAGGCTGCCTGCAGCTCCTGCATCCCGCCATCAGCTGCTGGAGGCTGCCTGCAGCTCCTGCACCCCGCCATCAGCTGCTGGAGGCTGGCTGCTGCTCCTGCACCCCGCCATCAGCTGCTGGAGGCTGGCTGCTGCTCCTCCACCCCACCATGACCTGCTGGAGGCTGGCTGCAGCTCCTCCACCCCGCCATCAGCTGCTGGAGGCTGCCTGCAGCTCCTGCACCCCGCCATCAGCTGCTGGAGGCTGGCTGCAGCTCCTCCACCCCGCCATCAGCAGCTGGAGGCTGGCTTCTGCTCCTCCACCCTGCCACCAGCTGGTGGAGGCTGGCTGCTGCTCCGGCACCCCGCCATCAGCTGCTGGAGGCTTCTGTTCCTCCACCCCGCCATCAGCAGCTGGAGGCTGGCTGCTGGAGGCTGGCTGCTGCTCCTCCACCCCGCCATCACCAGCTGGAGGCTGGCTGCAGCTCCTGCACCCCGCCATCAGCTGCTGGAGGCTGCCTGGAAATCCTGCACCCCGCCATCAGCTGCTGGAGGCTTCTGTTCCTCCACCCCGCCATCAGCAGCAGGAGGCTGGCTGCTGGAGGCTGGCTGCTGCTCCTCCACCCCGCCATCACCAGCTGGAGGCTGGCTGCAGCTCCTGCACCCCACCATCAGCTGCTGGAGGCTGCCTGCAGCTCCTGCACCCCGCCATCAGCTGCTGGAGGCTGGCTGCTGCTCCTGCATCCCGCCATCAGCTGCTGGAGGCTGGCTGCTGCTCCTCCACCCCACCATGACCTGCTGGAGGCTGGCTGCAGCTCCTCCAGCTCGCCATCAGCTGCTGGAGGCTGCCTGCAGCTCCTGCACCCCGCCATCAGCTGCTGGAGGCTGCCTGCAGCTCCTGCACCCCGCCATCAGCTGCTGGAGGCTGGCTGCAGCTCCTCCACCCCACCATCAGCTGCTGGAGGCTGGCTTCTGCTCCTCCACCCCGCCATCAGCGGCTGGAGGCTGCCTGCAGCTCCTGCACCCCGCCATAAGCTGCTGGAGGCTGCCTGCAGCTCCTGCACCCCGCCATCAGCTGCTGGAGGCTGGCTGCTGCTCCTGCACCCCGCCATCAGCTGCTGGAGTCTGCCTGCAGCTCCTGCACCCCGCCATCAGCTGCTGGAGGCTGGCTGCAGCTCCTCCACCCCGCCATCAGCTGCTGGAGGCTGGCTGCTGCTCCTGCACCCCGCCATCAGCTGCTGGAGGCTTCTGTTCCTCCACCCCGCCATCAGCAGCTGGAGGCTGGCTGCTGGAGGCTGGCTGCTGCTCCTCCAACCCGCCATCACCAGCTGGAGGCTGGCTGCAGCTCCTGCACCCCGCCATCAGCTGCTGGAGGCTGCCTGCAGCTCCTGCACCCCGCCATCAGCTGCTGGAGGCTGGCTGCTGCTCCTGCACCCCGCCATCAGCTGCTGGAGGCTGGCTGCTGCTCCTCCACCCCACCATGACCAGCTGGAGGCTGCCTGCAGCTCCTCCACCCCGCCATCAGCTGCTGGAGGCTGCCTGCAGCTCCTGCACCCCGCCATCAGCTGCTGGAGGCTGCCTGCAGCTCCTGCACCCCGCCATCAGCTGCTGGAGGCTGGCTTCTGCTCCTCCACCCCGCCACCAGCTGCTGGAGGCTGGCTGCTGCTCCTGCACCCCGCCATCAGCTGCTGGAGGCTTCTGTTTTTCCACCCCGCCATCAGCAGCTGGAGGCTGGCTGCTGGAGGCTGGCTGCTGCTCCTCCACCCCGCCATCACCAGCTGGAGGCTGGCTGCAGCTCCTGCACCCCGCCATCAGCTGCTGGAGGCTGCCTGCAGCTCCTGCACCCCGCCATCAGCTGCTGGAGGCTGGCTGCTGCTCCTGCACCCCGCCATCAGCTGCTGGAGGCTGGCTGCTGCTCCTCCACCCCACCATGACCTGCTGGAGGCTGGCTGCAGCTCCTCCACCCCGCCATCAGCTGCTGGAGGCTGCCTGCAGCTCCTGCACCCCGCCATCAGCTGCTGGAGGCTGCCTGCAGCTCCTGCACCCCGCCATCAGCTGCTGGAGGCTGGCTGCAGCTCCTCCACCCCGCCATCAGCTGCTTGAGGCTGGCTTCTGCTCCTCCACCCCGCCACCAGCTGCTGGAGGCTGGCTGCTGCTCCTGCACCCCGACATCAGCTGCTGGAGGCTTCTGTTCCTCCACCCCGCCATCAGCAGCTGGAGGCTGGCTGCTGGAGGCTGGCTGCTGCTCCTCCACCCCGCCATCACCAGCTGGAGGCTGGCTGAAGCTCCTGCACCCCGCCATCAGCTGCTGGAGGCTGCCTGCAGCTCCTGCACCCCGCCATCAGCTGCTGGAGGCTGGCTGCTGCTCCTGCACCCCGCCATCAGCTGCTGGAGGCTGGCTGCTGCTCCTCCACCCCACCATGACCTACTGGAGGCTGGCTGCAGCTCCTCCACCCCGCCATCAGCTGCTGGAGGCTGCCTGCAGCTCCTGCACCCCGCCATCAGCTGCTGGAGGCTGCCTGCAGCTCCTGCACCCCGCCATCAGCTGCTGGAGGCTGGCTGCAGCTCCTCCACCCCGCCATCAGCTGCTGGAGGCTGGCTTCTGCTCCTCCACCCCGCCACCAGCTGCTGGAGGCTGGCTGCTGCTCCTGCACCCCACCATGACCTACTGGAGGCTGGCTGCAGCTCCTCCACCCCGCCATCAGCTGCTGGAGGCTGCCTGCAGCTCCTGCACCCCGTCATCAGCTGCTGGAGGCTGCCTGCAGCTCCTGCACCCCGCCATCAGCTGCTGGAGGCTGGCTGCAGCCCCTCCACCCCGCCATCAGCTGCTGGAGGCTGGCTTCTGCTCCTCCACCCCGCCACCAGCTGCTGGAGGCTGGCTGCTGCTCCTGCACCCCGCCATCAGCTGCTGGAGGCTTCTGTTTTTCCACCCCGCCATCAGCAGCTGGAGGCTGGCTGCTGGAGGCTGGCTGCTGCTCCTCCACCCCGCCATCAGCTGCTGGAGGCTGCCTGCAGCTCCTGCACCCCGCCATCAGCTGCTGGAGGCTGGCTGCTGCTCCTGCACCCCGCCATCAGCTGCTGGAGGCTGGCTGCTGCTCCTCCACCCCACCATGACCTGCTGGAGGCTGGCTGCAGCTCCTGCACCCCGCCATCAGCTGCTGGAGGCTTCTGTTCCTCCACCCCGCCATCAGCAGATGGAGGCTGGCTGCTGGAGGCTGGCTGCTGCTCCTCCACCCCGCCATCACCAGCTGGAGGCTGGCTGCAGCTCCTGCACCCCGCCATCAGCTGCTGGAGGCTGCCTGGAGCTCCTGCACCCCGCCATCAGCTGCTGGAGGCTTCTGTTCCTCCACCCCGCCATCAGCAGCTGGAGGCTGGCTGCTGCTCCTCCACCCCGCCATCACCAGCTGGAGGCTGGCTGCAGCTCCTGCACCCCGCCATCAGCTGCTGGAGGCTGCCTGCAGCTCCTGCACCCCGCCATCAGCTGCTGGAGGCTGCCTGCAGCTCCTGCACCCCGCCATCAGCTGCTGGAGGCTGGCTGCAGCTCCTCCACCCCGCCATCAGCTGCTGGAGGCTGGCTTCTGCTCCTCCACCCCGCCACCAGCTGCTAAGGGCTGGCTGCTGCTCCTGCACCCCGCCATCAGCTGCTGGAGGCTTCTGTTCCTCCACCCCGCCATCAGCTGCTGGAGGCTGCCTGGAGCTCCTGCACCCCGCCATCAGCTGCTGGATGCTTCTGTTCCTCCACCCCGCCATCAGCAGCTGGAGGCTGGCTGCTGGAGGCTGGCTGCTGCTCCTCCACCCCGCCATCACATGCTGGAGGCTGGCTGCAGCTCCTGCACCCCGCCATCAGCTGCTGGAGGCTGCCTGCAGCTCCTGCACCCCGCCATCAGCTGCTGGAGGCTGGCTGCTGCTCCTGCACCCCGCCATCAGCTGCTGGAGGCTGGCTGCTGCTCCTCCACCCCACCATGACCTGCTGGAGGCTGGCTGCAGCTCCTCCACCCCGCCATCAGCTGCTGGAGGCTGCCTGCAGCTCCTGCACCCCGCCATCAGCTGCTGGAGGCTGCCTGCAGCTCCTGCACCCCGCCATCAGCTGCTGGAGGCTGGCTGCTGCTCCTGCACCCCGCCATCAGCTGCTGGAGTCTGCCTGCAGCTCCTGCACCCCGCCATCAGCTGCTGGAGGCTGGCTGCAGCTCCTCCACCCCGCCATCAGCTGCTGGAGGCTGGCTGCTGCTCCTGCACCCCGCCATCAGCTGCTGGAGGCTTCTGTTCCTCCACCCCGCCATCAGCAGCTGGAGGCTGGCTGCTGGAGGCTGGCTGCTGCTCCTCCAACCCGCCATCACCAGCTGGAGGCTGGCTGCAGCTCCTGCACCCCGCCATCAGCTGCTGGAGGCTGCCTGCAGCTCCTGCACCCCGCCATCAGCTGCTGGAGGCTGGCTGCTGCTCCTGCACCCCGCCATCAGCTGCTGGAGGCTGGCTGCTGCTCCTGCACCCCACCATGACCTGCTGGAGGCTGCCTGCAGCTCCTCCACCCCGCCATCAGCTGCTGGAGGCTGCCTGCAGCTCCTGCACCCCGCCATCAGCTGCTGGAGGCTGCCTGCAGCTCCTGCACCCCGCCATCAGCTGCTGGAGGCTGGCTTCTGCTCCTCCACCCCGCCACCAGCTGCTGGAGGCTGGCTGCTGCTCCTGCACCCCGCCATCAGCTGCTGGAGGCTTCTGTTTTTCCACCCCGCCATCAGCAGCTGGAGGCTGGCTGCTGGAGGCTGGCTGCTGCTCCTCCACCCCGCCATCACCAGCTGGAGGCTGGCTGCAGCTCCTGCACCCCGCCATCAGCTGCTGGAGGCTGCCTGCAGCTCCTGCACCCCGCCATCAGCTGCTGGAGGCTGGCTGCTGCTCCTGCACCCCGCCATCAGCTGCTGGAGGCTGGCTGCTGCTCCTCCACCCCACCATGACCTGCTGGAGGCTGGCTGCAGCTCCTCCACCCCGCCATCAGCTGCTGGAGGCTGCCTGCAGCTCCTGCACCCCGCCATCAGCTGCTGGAGGCTGCCTGCAGCTCCTGCACCCCGCCATCAGCTGCTGGAGGCTGGCTGCAGCTCCTCCACCCCGCCATCAGCTGCTGGAGGCTGGCTTCTGCTCCTCCACCCCGCCACCAGCTGCTGGAGGCTGGCTGATGCTCCTGCACCCCACCATCAGCTGCTGGAGGCTTCTGTTCCTCCACCCCGCCATCAGCAGCTGGAGGCTGGCTGCTGGAGGCTGGCTGCTGCTCCTCCACCCCGCCATCACCAGCTGGAGGCTGGCTGCAGCTCCTGCACCCCACCATCAGCTGCTGGAGGCTGCCTGGAGCTCCTGCACCCCGCCATCAGCTGCTGGAGGCTTCTGTTCCTCCACCGCGCCATCAGCAGCTGGAGGCTGGCTGCTGCTCCTCCACCCCGCCATCACCAGCTGGAGGCTGGCTGCAGCTCCTGCACCCCGCCATCAGCTGCTGGAGGCTGCCTGCAGCTCCTGCATCCCGCCATCAGCTGCTGGAGGCTGCCTGCAGCTCCTGCACCCCGCCATCAGCTGCTGGAGGCTGGCTGCTGCTCCTGCACCCCGCCATCAGCTGCTGGAGGCTGGCTGCTGCTCCTCCACCCCACCATGACCTGCTGGAGGCTGGCTGCAGCTCCTCCACCCCGCCATCAGCTGCTGGAGGCTGCCTGCAGCTCCTGCACCCCGCCATCAGCTGCTGGAGGCTGGCTGCAGCTCCTCCACCCCGCCATCAGCAGCTGGAGGCTGGCTTCTGCTCCTCCACCCTGCCACCAGCTGGTGGAGGCTGGCTGCTGCTCCGGCACCCCGCCATCAGCTGCTGGAGGCTTCTGTTCCTCCACCCCGCCATCAGCAGCTGGAGGCTGGCTGCTGGAGGCTGGCTGCTGCTCCTCCACCCCGCCATGACCAGCTGGAGGCTGGCTGCAGCTCCTGCACCCCGCCATCAGCTGCTGGAGGCTGCCTGGAAATCCTGCACCCCGCCATCAGCTGCTGGAGGCTTCTGTTCCTCCACCCCGCCATCAGCAGCAGGAGGCTGGCTGCTGGAGGCTGGCTGCTGCCCCTCCACCCCGCCATCACCAGCTGGAGGCTGGCTGCAGCTCCTGCACCCCGCCATCAGCTGCTGGAGGCTGCCTGCAGCTCCTGCACCCCGCCATCAGCTGCTGGAGGCTGCCTGGAGCTCCTGCACCCCGCCATCAGCTGCTGGAGGCTTCTGTTCCTCCACCCCGCCATCAGCAGCTGGAGGCTGGCTGCTGGAGGCTGGCTGCTGCTCCTCCACCCCGCCATCACCAGCTGGAGGCTGGCTGCAGCTCCTGCACCCCGCCATCAGCTGCTGGAGGCTGCCTGCAGCTCCTGCACCCCGCCATCAGCTGCTGGAGGCTGGCTGCTGCTCCTCCACCCCACCATGACCTGCTGGAGGCTGGCTGCAGCTCCTCCACCCCGCCATCAGCTGCTGGAGGCTGTCTGCAGCTCCTGCACCCCGCCATCAGCTGCTGGAGTCTGCCTGCAGCTCCTGCACCCCGCCATCAGCTGCTGGAGGCTGGCTGCAGCTCATCCACCCCGCCATCAGCTGCTGGAGGCTGGCTGATGCTCCTGCACCCCGCCATCAGCTGCTGGAGGCTTCTGTTCCTCCACCCCGCCATCAGCAGCTGGAGGCTGGCTGCTGGAGGCTGGCTGCTGCTCCTCCACCCCGCCATCACCAGCTGGAGGCTGGCTGCAGCTCCTGCACCCCGCCATCAGCTGCTGGAGGCTGCCTGCAGCTCTGCACCCCGCCATCAGCTGCTGGAGGCTGGCTGCTGCTCCTGCACCCCGCCATCAGCTGCTGGAGGCTGGCTGCTGCTCCTCCACCCCACCATGACCTGCTGGAGGCTGGCTGCAGCTCCTCCACCCCGCCATCAGCTGCTGGAGGCTGCCTGCAGCTCCTGCACCCCGCCATCAGCTGCTGGAGGCTGGCTTCTGCTCCTCCACCCCGCCACCAGCTGCTGGAGGCTGGCTGCTGCTCCTGCACCCCGCCATCAGCTGCTAGAGGCTTCTGTTCCTCCACCCCGCCATCAGCAGCTGGAGGATGGCTGCTGGAGGCTGGCTGCTGCTCCTCCACCCCGCCATCACCAGCTGGAGGCTGGCTGCAGCTCCTGCACCCCGCCATCAGCTGCTGGAGGCTGCCTGGAGCTCCTGCACCCCGCCATCAGCTACTGGAGGCTTCTGTTCCTCCACCCCGCCATCAGCAGCTGGAGGCTGGCTGCTGGAGGCTGGCTGCTGCTCCTCCACCCCGCCATCACCAGCTGGAGGCTGGCTGCAGCTCCTGCACCCCGCCATCAGCTGCTGGAGGCTGCCTGCAGCTCCTGCACCCCGCCATCAGCTGCTGGAGGCTGGCTGCTGCTCCTGCACCCCGCCATCAGCTGCTGGAGGCTGGCTGCTGCTCCTCCACCCCACCATGACCTGCTGGAGGCTGGCTGCAGCTCCTCCACCCCGCCATCAGCTGCTGGAGGCTGCCTGCAGCTCCTGCACCCCGCCATCAGCTGCTGGAGGCTGCCTGCAGCTCCTGCACCCCGCCATCAGCTGCTGGAGGCTGGCTGCAGCTCCTCCACCCCGCCATCAGCTGCTGGAGGCTGGCTTCTGCTCCTCCACCCCGCCACCAGCTGCTGGAGGCTGGCTGCTGCTCCTGCACCCCGCCATCAGCTGCTGGAGGCTTCTGTTCCTCCACCCCGCCATCAGCAGCTGGAGGCTGGCTGCTGCTCCTCCACCCCGCCATCACCAGCTGGAGGCTGGCTGAAGCTCCTGCACCCCGCCATCAGCTGCTGGAGGCTGCCTGCAGCTCCTGCACCCCGCCATCAGCTGCTGGAGGCTGCCTGCAGCTCCTGCACCCCGCCATCAGCTGCTGGAGGCTGGCTGCAGCTCCTCCACCCCGCCATCAGCTGCTGGAGGCTGGCTTCTGCTCCTCCACCCCGCCACCAGCTGCTGGAGGCTGGCTGCTGCTCCTGCACCCCACCATGACCTACTGGAGGCTGGCTGCAGCTCCTCCACCCCGCCATCAGCTGCTGGAGGCTGCCTGCAGCTCCTGCACCCCGCCATCAGCTGCTGGAGGCTGCCTGCAGCTCCTGCACCCCGCCATCAGCTGCTGGAGGCTGGCTGCAGCTCCTCCACCCCGCCATCAGCTGCTGGAGGCTGGCTTCTGCTCCTCCACCCCGCCACCAGCTGCTGGAGGCTGGCTGCTGCTCCTGCACCCCACCATGACCTACTGGAGGCTGGCTGCAGCTCCTCCACCCCGCCATCAGCTGCTGGAGGCTGCCTGCAGCTCCTGCACCCCGTCATCAGCTGCTGGAGGCTGCCTGCAGCTCCTGCACCCCGCCATCAGCTGCTGGAGGCTGGCTGCAGCTCCTCCACCCCGCCATCAGCTGCTGGAGGCTGGCTTCTGCTCCTCCACCCCGCCACCAGCTGCTGGAGGCTGGCTGCTGCTCCTGCACCCCGCCATCAGCTGCTGGAGGCTTCTGTTTTTCCACCCCGCCATCAGCAGCTGGAGGCTGGCTGCTGGAGGCTGGCTGCTGCTCCTCCACCCCGCCATCAGCTGCTGGAGACTGCCTGCAGCTCCTGCACCCCGCCATCAGCTGCTGGAGGCTGGCTGCTGCTCCTGCACCCCGCCATCAGCTGCTGGAGGCTGGCTGCTGCTCCTCCACCCCACCATGACCTGCTGGAGGCTGGCTGCAGCTCCTGCACCCCGCCATCAGCTGCTGGAGGCTTCTGTTCCTCCACCCCGCCATCAGCAGATGGAGGCTGGCTGCTGGAGGCTGGCTGCTGCTCCTCCACCCCGCCATCACCAGCTGGAGGCTGGCTGCAGCTCCTGCACCCCGCCATCAGCTGCTGGAGGCTGCCTGGAGCTCCTGCACCCCGCCATCAGCTGCTGGAGGCTTCTGTTCCTCCACCCCGTCATCAGCAGCTGGACGCTGGCTGCTGGAGGCTGGCTGCTGTTCCTCCACCCCGCCATCACCAGCTTGTGGCTGGCTGCAGCTCCTGCACCCCGCCATCAACTGCTGGAGGCTGCCTGCAGCTCCTGCACCCCGCCATCAGCTGCTGGAGGCTGGCTGCTGCTCCTGCACCCCGCCATCAGCTGCTGGAGGCTGGCTGCTGCTCCTCCACCCCACCATGACCTGCTGGAGGCTGGCTGCAGCTCCTCCACCCCGCCATCAGCTGCTGGAGGCTGCCTGCAGCTCCTGCACCCCGCCATCAGCTGCTGGAGGCTGCCTGCAGCTCCTGCACCCCGCCATCAGCTGCTGGAGGCTGGCTGCAGCTCCTCCACCCCGCCATCAGCTGCTGGAGGCTGGCTTCTGCTCCTCCACCACGCCACCAGCTGCTAAGGGCTGGCTGCTGCTCCTGCACCCCGCCATCAGCTGCTGGAGGCTTCTGTTCCTCCACCCCGCCATCAGCTGCTGGAGGCTGCCTGGAGCTCCTGCACCCCGCCATCAGCTGCTGGATGCTTCTGTTCCTCCACCCCGCCATCAGCAGCTGGAGGCTGGCTGCTGGAGGCTGGCTGCTGCTCCTCCACCCCGCCATCACCAGCTGGAGGCTGGCTGCAGCTCCTGCACCCCGCCATCAGCTGCTGGAGGCTGCCTGCAGCTCCTGCACCCCGCCATCAGCTGCTGGAGGCTGGCTGCTGCTCCTGCACCCCGCCATCAGCTGCTGGAGGCTGGCTGCTGCTCCTCCACCCCACCATGACCTGCTGGAGGCTGGCTGCAGCTCCTCCACCCCGCCATCAGCTGCTGGAGGCTGCCTGCAGCTCCTGCACCCCGCCATAAGCTGCTGGAGGCTGCCTGCAGCTCCTGCACCCCGCCATCAGCTGCTGGAGGCTGGCTGCTGCTCCTGCACCCCGCCATCAGCTGCTGGAGTCTGCCTGCAGCTCCTGCACCCCGCCATCAGCTGCTGGAGGCTGGCTGCAGCTCCTCCACCCCGCCATCAGCTGCTGGAGGCTGGCTGCTGCTCCTGCACCCCGCCATCAGCTGCTGGAGGCTTCTGTTCCTCCACCCCGCCATCAGCAGCTGGAGGCTGGCTGCTGCTCCTCCAACCCGCCATCACCAGCTGGAGGCTGGCTGCAGCTCCTGCACCCCGCCATCAGCTGCTGGAGGCTGCCTGCAGCTCCTGCACCCCGCCATCAGCTGCTGGAGGCTGGCTGCTGCTCCTGCAACCCGCCATCAGCTGCTGGAGGCTGGCTGCTGCTCCTCCACCCCACCATGACCTGCTGGAGGCTGCCTGCAGCTCCTCCACCCCGCCATCAGCTGCTGGAGGCTGCCTGCAGCTCCTGCACCCCGCCATCAGCTGCTGGAGGCTGCCTGCAGCTCCTGCACCCCGCCATCAGCTGCTGGAGGCTGGCTTCTGCTCCTCCACCCCGCCACCAGCTGCTGGAGGCTGGCTGCTGCTCCTGCACCCCGCCATCAGCTGCTGGAGGCTTCTGTTTTTCCACCCCGCCATCAGCAGCTGGAGGCTGGCTGCTGGAGGCTGGCTGCTGCTCCTCCACCCCGCCATCACCAGCTGGAGGCTGGCTGCAGCTCCTGCACCCCGCCATCAGCTGCTGGAGGCTGCCTGCAGCTCCTGCACCCCGCCATCAGCTGCTGGAGGCTGGCTGCTGCTCCTGCACCCCGCCATCAGCTGCTGGAGGCTGGCTGCTGCTCCTCCACCCCACCATGACCTGCTGGAGGCTGGCTGCTGCTCCTGCAACCCGCCATCAGCTGCTGGAGGCTGGCTGCTGCTCCTCCACCCCACCATGACCTGCTGGAGGCTGCCTGCAGCTCCTCCACCCCGCCATCAGCTGCTGGAGGCTGCCTGCAGCTCCTGCACCCCGCCATCAGCTGCTGGAGGCTGCCTGCAGCTCCTGCACCCCGCCATCAGCTGCTGGAGGCTGGCTTCTGCTCCTCCACCCCGCCACCAGCTGCTGGAGGCTGGCTGCTGCTCCTGCACCCCGCCATCAGCTGCTGGAGGCTTCTGTTTTTCCACCCCGCCATCAGCAGCTGGAGGCTGGCTGCTGGAGGCTGGCTGCTGCTCCTCCACCCCGCCATCACCAGCTGGAGGCTGGCTGCAGCTCCTGCACCCCGCCATCAGCTGCTGGAGGCTGCCTGCAGCTCCTGCACCCCGCCATCAGCTGCTGGAGGCTGGCTGCTGCTCCTGCACCCCGCCATCAGCTGCTGGAGGCTGGCTGCTGCTCCTCCACCCCACCATGACCTGCTGGAGGCTGGCTGCAGCTCCTCCACCCCGCCATCAGCTGCTGGAGGCTGCCTGCAGCTCCTGCACCCCGCCATCAGCTGCTGGAGGCTGCCTGCAGCTCCTGCACCCCGCCATCAGCTGCTGGAGGCTGGCTGCAGCTCCTCCACCCCGCCATCAGCTGCTGGAGGCTGGCTTCTGCTCCTCCACCCCGCCACCAGCTGCTGGAGGCTGGCTGCTGCTCCTGCACCCCAACATCAGCTGCTGGAGGCTTCTGTTCCTCCACCCCGCCATCAGCAGCTGGAGGCTGGCTGCTGGAGGCTGGCTGCTGCTCCTCCACCCCGCCATCACCAGCTGGAGGCTGGCTGAAGCTCCTGCACCCCGCCATCAGCTGCTGGAGGCTGCCTGCAGCTCCTGCACCCCGCCATCAGCTGCTGGAGGCTGGCTGCTGCTCCTGCACCCCGCCATCAGCTGCTGGAGGCTGGCTGCTGCTCCTCCACCCCACCATGACCTACTGGAGGCTGGCTGCAGCTCCTCCACCCCGCCATCAGCTGCTGGAGGCTGCCTGCAGCTCCTGCACCCCGCCATCAGCTGCTGGAGGCTGCCTGCAGCTCCTGCACCCCGCCATCAGCTGCTGGAGGCTGGCTGCAGCTCCTCCACCCCGCCATCAGCTGCTGGAGGCTGGCTTCTGCTCCTCCACCCCGCCACCAGCTGCTGGAGGCTGGCTGCTGCTCCTGCACCCCACCATGACCTACTGGAGGCTGGCTGCAGCTCCTCCACCCCGCCATCAGCTGCTGGAGGCTGCCTGCAGCTCCTGCACCCCGTCATCAGCTCTTGGAGGCTGCCTGCAGCTCCTGCACCCCGCCATCAGCTGCTGGAGGCTGGCTGCAGCTCCTCCACCCCGCCATCAGCTGCTGGAGGCTGGCTTCTGCTCCTCCACCCCGCCACCAAATGCTGGAGGCTGGCTGCTGCTCCTGCACCCCGCCATCAGCTGCTGGAGGCTTCTGTTTTTCCACCCCGCCATCAGCAGCTGGAGGCTGGCTGCTGGAGGCTGGCTGCTGCTCCTCCACCCCGCCATCAGCTGCTGGAGGCTGCCTGCAGCTCCTGCACCCCGCCATCAGCTGCTGGAGGCTGGCTGCTGCTCCTGCACCCCGCCATCAGCTGCTGGAGGCTGGCTGCTGCTCCTCCACCCCACCATGACCTGCTGGAGGCTGGCTGCAGCTCCTGCACCCCGCCATCAGCTGCTGGAGGCTTCTGTTCCTCCACCCCGCCATCAGCAGATGGAGGCTGGCTGCTGGAGGCTGGCTGCTGCTCCTCCACCCCGCCATCACCAGCTGGAGGCTGGCTGCAGCTCCTGCACCCCGCCATCAGCTGCTGGAGGCTGCCTGGAGCTCCTGCACCCCGCCATCAGCTGCTGGAGGCTTCTGTTCCTCCACCCCGCCATCAGCAGCTGGAGGCTGGCTGCTGGAGGCTGGCTGCTGCTCCTCCACCCCGCCATCACCAGCTGGAGGCTGGCTGCAGCTCCTGCACCCCGCCATCAGCTGCTGGAGGCTGCCTGCAGCTCCTGCAACCCGCCATCAGCTGCTGGAGGCTGCCTGCAGCTCCTGCACCCCGCCATCAGCTGCTGGAGGCTGGCTGCAGCTCCTCCACCCCGCCATCAGCTGCTGGAGGCTGGCTTCTGCTCCTCCACCCCGCCACCAGCTGCTAAGGGCTGGCTGCTGCTCCTGCACCCCGCCATCAGCTGCTGGAGGCTGGCTTCTGCTCCTCCACCCCGCCACCAGCTGCTGGAGGCTGGCTGCTGCTCCGGCACCCCGCCATCAGCTGCTGGAGGCTTCTGTTCCTCCACCCCGCCATCAGCTGCTGGAGGCTGCCTGGAGCTCCTGCACCCCGCCATCAGCTGCTGGATGCTTCTGTTCCTCCACCCCGCCATCAGCAGCTGGAGGCTGGCTGCTGGAGGCTGGCTGCTGCTCCTCCACCCCGCCATCACCAGCTGGAGGCTGGCTGCAGCTCCTGCACCCCGCCATCAGCTGCTGGAGGCTGCCTGTAGCTCCTGCACCCCGCCATCAGCTGCTGGAGGCTGGCTGCTGCTCCTGCACCCCGCCATCAGCTGCTGGAGGCTGGCTGCTGCTCCTCCACCCCACCATGACCTGCTGGAGGCTGGCTGCAGCTCCTCCACCCCGCCATCAGCTGCTGGAGGCTGCCTGCAGCTCCTGCACCCCGCCATCAGCTGCTGGAGGCTGCCTGCAGCTCCTGCACCCCGCCATCAGCTGCTGGAGGCTGGCTGCTGCTCCTGCACCCCGCCATCAGCTGCTGGAGTCTGCCTGCAGCTCCTGCACCCCGCGATCAGCTGCTGGAGGCTGGCTGCAGCTCCTCCACCCCGCCATCAGCTGCTGGAGGCTGGCTGCTGCTCCTGCACCCCGCCATCAGCTGCTGGAGGCTTCTGTTCCTCCACCCCGCCATCAGCAGCTGGAGGCTGGCTGCTGGAGGCTGGCTGCTGCTCCTCCAACCCGCCATCACCAGCTGGAGGCTGGCTGCAGCTCCTGCACCCCGCCATCAGCTGCTGGAGGCTGCCTGCAGCTCCTGCACCCCGCCATCAGCTGCTGGAGGCTGGCTGCTGCTCCTGCACCCCGCCATCAGCTGCTGGAGGCTGGCTGCTGCTCCTGCACCCCACCATGACCTGCTGGAGGCTGCCTGCAGCTCCTCCACCCCGCCATCAGCTGCTGGAGGCTGCCTGCAGCTCCTGCACCCCGCCATCAGCTGCTGGAGGCTGCCTGCAGCTCCTGCACCCCGCCATCAGCTGCTGGAGGCTGGCTTCTGCTCCTCCACCCCGCCACCAGCTGCTGGAGGCTGGCTGCTGCTCCTGCACCCCGCCATCAGCTGCTGGAGGCTTCTGTTTTTCCACCCCGCCATCAGCAGCTGGAGGCTGGCTGCTGGAGGCTGGCTGCTGCTCCTCCACCCCGCCATCACCAGCTGGAGGCTGGCTGCAGCTCCTGCACCCCGCCATCAGCTGCTGGAGGCTGCCTGCAGCTCCTGCACCCCGCCATCAGCTGCTGGAGGCTGGCTGTTGCTCCTGCACCCCGCCATCAGCTGCTGGAGGCTGGCTGCAGCTCCTCCACCCCACCATGAACTGCTGGAGGCTGGCTGCAGCTCCTCCACCCCGCCATCAGCTGCTGGAGGCTGCCTGCAGCTCCTGCACCCCGCCATCAGCTGCTGGAGGCTGCCTGCATCTCCTGCACCCCGCCATCAGCTGCTGGAGGCTGGCTGCAGCTCCTCCACCCCGCCATCAGCTGCTGGAGGCTGGCTTCTGCTCCTCCACCCCGCCACCAGCTGCTGGAGGCTGGCTGATGCTCCTGCACCCCACCATCAGCTGCTGGAGGCTTCTGTTCCTCCACCCCGCCATCAGCAGCTGGAGGCTGGCTGCTGGAGGCTGGCTGCTGCTCCTCCACCCCGCCATCACCAGCTGGAGGCTGGCTGCAGCTCCTGCACCCCACCATCAGCTGCTGGAGGCTGCCTGGAGCTCCTGCACCCCGCCATCAGCTGCTGGAGGCTTCTGTTCCTCCACCGCGCCATCAGCAGCTGGAGGCTGGCTGCTGCTCCTCCACCCCGCCATCACCAGCTGGAGGCTGGCTGCAGCTCCTGCACCCCGCCATCAGCTGCTGGAGGCTGCCTGCAGCTCCTGCATCCCGCCATCAGCTGCTGGAGGCTGCCTGCAGCTCCTGCACCCCGCCATCAGCTGCTGGAGGCTGGCTGCTGCTCCTGCACCCCGCCATCAGCTGCTGGAGGCTGGCTGCTGCTCCTCCACCCCACCATGACCTGCTGGAGGCTGGCTGCAGCTCCTCCACCCCGCCATCAGCTGCTGGAGGCTGCCTGCAGCTCCTGCACCCCGCCATCAGCTGCTGGAGGCTGGCTGCAGCTCCTCCACCCCGCCATCAGCAGCTGGAGGCTGGCTTCTGCTCCTCCACCCTGCCACCAGCTGGTGGAGGCTGGCTGCTGCTCCGGCACCCCGCCATCAGCTGCTGGAGGCTTCTGTTCCTCCACCCCGCCATCAGCAGCTGGAGGCTGGCTGCTGGAGGCTGGCTGCTGCTCCTCCACCCCGCCATCACCAGCTGGAGGCTGGCTGCAGCTCCTGCACCCCGCCATCAGCTGCTGGAGGCTGCCTGCAGCTCCTGCACCCCGCCATCAGCTGCTGGAGGCTGGCTGCAGCTCCTCCACCCCGCCATCAGCTGCTGGAGGCTGGCTTCTGCTCCTCCACCCCGCCACCAGCTGCTGGAGGCTGGCTGCTGCTCCTGCACCCCACCATGACCTACTGGAGGCTGGCTGCAGCTCCTCCACCCCGCCATCAGCTGCTGGAGGCTGCCTGCAGCTCCTGCACCCCGTCATCAGCTGCTGGAGGCTGCCTGCAGCTCCTGCACCCCGCCATCAGCTGCTGGAGGCTGGCTGCAGCTCCTCCACCCCGCCATCAGCTGCTGGAGGCTGGCTTCTGCTCCTCCACCCCGCCACCAGCTGCTGGAGGCTGGCTGCTGCTCCTGCACCCCGCCATCAGCTGCTGGAGGCTTCTGTTTTTCCACCCCGCCATCAGCAGCTGGAGGCTGGCTGCTGGAGGCTGGCTGCTGCTCCTCCACCCCGCCATCAGCTGCTGGAGGCTGCCTGCAGCTCCTGCACCCCGCCATCAGCTGCTGGAGGCTGGCTGCTGCTCCTGCACCCCACCATCAGCTGCTGGAGGCTGGCTGCTGCTCCTCCACCCCACCATGACCTGCTGGAGGCTGGCTGCAGCTCCTGCACCCCGCCATCAGCTGCTGGAGGCTTCTGTTCCTCCACCCCGCCATCAGCAGATGGAGGCTGGCTGCTGGAGGCTGGCTGCTGCTCCTCCACCCCGCCATCACCAGCTGGAGGCTGGCTGCAGCTCCTGCACCCCGCCATCAGCTGCTGGAGGCTGCCTGGAGCTCCTGCACCCCGCCATCAGCTGCTGGAGGCTTCTGTTCCTCCACCCCGCCATCAGCAGCTGGAGGTTGGCTGCTGGAGGCTGGCTGCTGCTCCTCCACCCCGCCATCACCAGCTGGAGGCTGGCTGCAGCTCCTGCACCCCGCCATCAGCTGCTGGAGGCTGCCTGCAGCTCCTGCACCCCGCCATCAGCTGCTGGAGGCTGGCTGCTGCTCCTGCACCCCGCCATCAGCTGCTGGAGGCTGGCTGCTGCTCCTCCACCCCACCATGACCTGCTGGAGGCTGGCTGCAGCTCCTCCACCCCGCCATCAGCTGCTGGAGGCTGCCTGCAGCTCCTGCACCCCGCCATCAGCTGCTGGAGGCTGCCTGCAGCTCCTGCACCCCGCCATCAGCTGCTGGAGGCTGCCTGCAGCTCCTGCACCCCGCCATCAGCTGCTGGAGGCTGGCTGCAGCTCCTCCACCCCGCCATCAGCTGCTTGAGGCTGGCTTCTGCTCCTCCACCCCGCCACCAGCTGCTGGAGGCTGGCTGCTGCTCCTGCACCCCGACATCAGCTGCTGGAGGCTTCTGTTCCTCCACCCCGCCATCAGCAGCTGGAGGCTGGCTGCTGGAGGCTGGCTGCTGCTCCTCCACCCCGCCATCACCAGCTGGAGGCTGGCTGAAGCTCCTGCACCCCGCCATCAGCTGCTGGAGGCTGCCTGCAGCTCCTGCACCCCGCCATCAGCTGCTGGAGGCTGGCTGCTGCTCCTGCACCCCGCCATCAGCTGCTGGAGGCTGGCTGCTGCTCCTCCACCCCACCATGACCTACTGGAGGCTGGCTGCAGCTCCTCCACCCCGCCATCAGCTGCTGGAGGCTGCCTGCAGCTCCTGCACCCCGCCATCAGCTGCTGGAGGCTGCCTGCAGCTCCTGCACCCCGCCATCAGCTGCTGGAGGCTGGCTGCAGCTCCTCCACCCCGCCATCAGCTGCTGGAGGCTGGCTTCTGCTCCTCCACCCCGCCACCAGCTGCTGGAGGCTGGCTGCTGCTCCTGCACCCCACCATGACCTACTGGAGGCTGGCTGCAGCTCCTCCACCCCGCCATCAGCTGCTGGAGGCTGCCTGCAGCTCCTGCACCCCGTCATCAGCTGCTGGAGGCTGCCTGCAGCTCCTGCACCCCGCCATCAGCTGCTGGAGGCTGGCTGCAGCCCCTCCACCCCGCCATCAGCTGCTGGAGGCTGGCTTCTGCTCCTCCACCCCGCCACCAGCTGCTGGAGGCTGGCTGCTGCTCCTGCACCCCGCCATCAGCTGCTGGAGGCTTCTGTTTTTCCACCCCGCCATCAGCAGCTGGAGGCTGGCTGCTGGAGGCTGGCTGCTGCTCCTCCACCCCGCCATCAGCTGCTGGAGGCTGCCTGCAGCTCCTGCACCCCGCCATCAGCTGCTGGAGGCTGGCTGCTGCTCCTGCACCCCGCCATCAGCTGCTGGAGGCTGGCTGCTGCTCCTCCACCCCACCATGACCTGCTGGAGGCTGGCTGCAGCTCCTGCACCCCGCCATCAGCTGCTGGAGGCTTCTGTTCCTCCACCCCGCCATCAGCAGATGGAGGCTGGCTGCTGGAGGCTGGCTGCTGCTCCTCCACCCCGCCATCACCAGCTGGAGGCTGGCTGCAGCTCCTGCACCCCGCCATCAGCTGCTGGAGGCTGCCTGGAGCTCCTGCACCCCGCCATCAGCTGCTGGAGGCTTCTGTTCCTCCACCCCGCCATCAGCAGCTGGAGGCTGGCTGCTGCTCCTCCACCCCGCCATCACCAGCTGGAGGCTGGCTGCAGCTCCTGCACCCCGCCATCAGCTGCTGGAGGCTGCCTGCAGCTCCTGCACCCCGCCATCAGCTGCTGGAGGCTGCCTGCAGCTCCTGCACCCCGCCATCAGCTGCTGGAGGCTGGCTGCAGCTCCTCCACCCCGCCATCAGCTGCTGGAGGCTGGCTTCTGCTCCTCCACCCCGCCACCAGCTGCTAAGGGCTGGCTGCTGCTCCTGCACCCCGCCATCAGCTGCTGGAGGCTTCTGTTCCTCCACCCCGCCATCAGCTGCTGGAGGCTGCCTGGAGCTCCTGCACCCCGCCATCAGCTGCTGGATGCTTCTGTTCCTCCACCCCGCCATCAGCAGCTGGAGGCTGGCTGCTGGAGGCTGGCTGCTGCTCCTCCACCCCGCCATCACATGCTGGAGGCTGGCTGCAGCTCCTGCACCCCGCCATCAGCTGCTGGAGGCTGCCTGCAGCTCCTGCACCCCGCCATCAGCTGCTGGAGGCTGGCTGCTGCTCCTGCACCCCGCCATCACCTGCTGGAGGCTGGCTGCTGCTCCTCCACCCCACCATGACCTGCTGGAGGCTGGCTGCAGCTCCTCCACCCCGCCATCAGCTGCTGGAGGCTGCCTGCAGCTCCTGCACCCCGCCATCAGCTGCTGGAGGCTGCCTGCAGCTCCTGCACCCCGCCATCAGCTGCTGGAGGCTGGCTGCTGCTCCTGCACCCCGCCATCAGCTGCTGGAGTCTGCCTGCAGCTCCTGCACCCCGCCATCAGCTGCTGGAGGCTGGCTGCAGCTCCTCCACCCCGCCATCAGCTGCTGGAGGCTGGCTGCTGCTCCTGCACCCCGCCATCAGCTGCTGGAGGCTTCTGTTCCTCCACCCCGCCATCAGCAGCTGGAGGCTGGCTGCTGGAGGCTGGCTGCTGCTCCTCCAACCCGCCATCACCAGCTGGAGGCTGGCTGCAGCTCCTGCACCCCGCCATCAGCTGCTGGAGGCTGCCTGCAGCTCCTGCACCCCGCCATCAGCTGCTGGAGGCTGGCTGCTGCTCCTGCACCCCGCCATCAGCTGCTGGAGGCTGGCTGCTGCTCCTGCACCCCACCATGACCTGCTGGAGGCTGCCTGCAGCTCCTCCACCCCGCCATCAGCTGCTGGAGGCTGCCTGCAGCTCCTGCACCCCGCCATCAGCTGCTGGAGGCTGCCTGCAGCTCCTGCACCCCGCCATCAGCTGCTGGAGGCTGGCTTCTGCTCCTCCACCCCGCCACCAGCTGCTGGAGGCTGGCTGCTGCTCCTGCACCCCGCCATCAGCTGCTGGAGGCTTCTGTTTTTCCACCCCGCCATCAGCAGCTGGAGGCTGGCTGCTGGAGGCTGGCTGCTGCTCCTCCACCCCGCCATCACCAGCTGGAGGCTGGCTGCAGCTCCTGCACCCCGCCATCAGCTGCTGGAGGCTGCCTGCAGCTCCTGCACCCCGCCATCAGCTGCTGGAGGCTGGCTGCTGCTCCTGCACCCCGCCATCAGCTGCTGGAGGCTGGCTGCTGCTCCTCCACCCCACCATGACCTGCTGGAGGCTGGCTGCAGCTCCTCCACCCCGCCATCAGCTGCTGGAGGCTGCCTGCAGCTCCTGCACCCCGCCATCAGCTGCTGGAGGCTGCCTGCAGCTCCTGCACCCCGCCATCAGCTGCTGGAGGCTGGCTGCAGCTCCTCCACCCCGCCATCAGCTGCTGGAGGCTGGCTTCTGCTCCTCCACCCCGCCACCAGCTGCTGGAGGCTGGCTGATGCTCCTGCACCCCACCATCAGCTGCTGGAGGCTTCTGTTCCTCCACCCCGCCATCAGCAGCTGGAGGCTGGCTGCTGGAGGCTGGCTGCTGCTCCTCCACCCCGCCATCACCAGCTGGAGGCTGGCTGCAGCTCCTGCACCCCACCATCAGCTGCTGGAGGCTGCCTGGAGCTCCTGCACCCCGCCATCAGCTGCTGGAGGCTTCTGTTCCTCCACCGCGCCATCAGCAGCTGGAGGCTGGCTGCTGCTCCTCCACCCCGCCATCACCAGCTGGAGGCTGGCTGCAGCTCCTGCACCCCGCCATCAGCTGCTGGAGGCTGCCTGCAGCTCCTGCATCCCGCCATCAGCTGCTGGAGGCTGCCTGCAGCTCCTGCACCCCGCCATCAGCTGCTGGAGGCTGGCTGCTGCTCCTGCACCCCGCCATCAGCTGCTGGAGGCTGGCTGCTGCTCCTCCACCCCACCATGACCTGCTGGAGGCTGGCTGCAGCTCCTCCACCCCGCCATCAGCTGCTGGAGGCTGCCTGCAGCTCCTGCACCCCGCCATCAGCTGCTGGAGGCTGGCTGCAGCTCCTCCACCCCGCCATCAGCAGCTGGAGGCTGGCTTCTGCTCCTCCACCCTGCCACCAGCTGGTGGAGGCTGGCTGCTGCTCCGGCACCCCGCCATCAGCTGCTGGAGGCTTCTGTTCCTCCACCCCGCCATCAGCAGCTGGAGGCTGGCTGCTGGAGGCTGGCTGCTGCTCCTCCACCCCGCCATGACCAGCTGGAGGCTGGCTGCAGCTCCTGCACCCCGCCATCAGCTGCTGGAGGCTGCCTGGAAATCCTGCACCCCGCCATCAGCTGCTGGAGGCTTCTGTTCCTCCACCCCGCCATCAGCAGCAGGAGGCTGGCTGCTGGAGGCTGGCTGCTGCCCCTCCACCCCGCCATCACCAGCTGGAGGCTGGCTGCAGCTCCTGCACCCCGCCATCAGCTGCTGGAGGCTGCCTGCAGCTCCTGCACCCCGCCATCAGCTGCTGGAGGCTGCCTGGAGCTCCTGCACCCCGCCATCAGCTGCTGGAGGCTTCTGTTCCTCCACCCCGCCATCAGCAGCTGGAGGCTGGCTGCTGGAGGCTGGCTGCTGCTCCTCCACCCCGCCATCACCAGCTGGAGGCTGGCTGCAGCTCCTGCACCCCGCCATCAGCTGCTGGAGGCTGCCTGCAGCTCCTGCACCCCGCCATCAGCTGCTGGAGGCTGGCTGCTGCTCCTCCACCCCACCATGACCTGCTGGAGGCTGGCTGCTGCTCCTCCACCCCGCCATCACCAGCTGGAGGCTGGCTGCAGCTCCTGCACCCCGCCATCAGCTGCTGGAGGCTGCCTGCAGCTCTGCACCCCGCCATCAGCTGCTGGAGGCTGGCTGCTGCTCCTGCACCCCGCCATCAGCTGCTGGAGGCTGGCTGCTGCTCCTCCACCCCACCATGACCTGCTGGAGGCTGGCTGCAGCTCCTCCACCCCGCCATCAGCTGCTGGAGGCTGCCTGCAGCTCCTGCACCCCGCCATCAGCTGCTGGAGGCTGGCTTCTGCTCCTCCACCCCGCCACCAGCTGCTGGAGGCTGGCTGCTGCTCCTGCACCCCGCCATCAGCTGCTAGAGGCTTCTGTTCCTCCACCCCGCCATCAGCAGCTGGAGGATGGCTGCTGGAGGCTGGCTGCTGCTCCTCCACCCCGCCATCACCAGCTGGAGGCTGGCTGCAGCTCCTGCACCCCGCCATCAGCTGCTGGAGGCTGCCTGGAGCTCCTGCACCCCGCCATCAGCTACTGGAGGCTTCTGTTCCTCCACCCCGCCATCAGCAGCTGGAGGCTGGCTGCTGGAGGCTGGCTGCTGCTCCTCCACCCCGCCATCACCAGCTGGAGGCTGGCTGCAGCTCCTGCACCCCGCCATCAGCTGCTGGAGGCTGCCTGCAGCTCCTGCACCCCGCCATCAGCTGCTGGAGGCTGGCTGCTGCTCCTGCACCCCGCCATCAGCTGCTGGAGGCTGGCTGCTGCTCCTCCACCCCACCATGACCTGCTGGAGGCTGGCTGCAGCTCCTCCACCCCGCCATCAGCTGCTGGAGGCTGCCTGCAGCTCCTGCACCCCGCCATCAGCTGCTGGAGGCTGCCTGCAGCTCCTGCACCCCGCCATCAGCTGCTGGAGGCTGGCTGCAGCTCCTCCACCCCGCCATCAGCTGCTGGAGGCTGGCTTCTGCTCCTCCACCCCGCCACCAGCTGCTGGAGGCTGGCTGCTGCTCCTGCACCCCGCCATCAGCTGCTGGAGGCTTCTGTTCCTCCACCCCGCCATCAGCAGCTGGAGGCTGGCTGCTGGAGGCTGGCTGCTGCTCCTCCACCCCGCCATCACCAGCTGGAGGCTGGCTGAAGCTCCTGCACCCCGCCATCAGCTGCTGGAGGCTGCCTGCAGCTCCTGCACCCCGCCATCAGCTGCTGGAGGCTGCCTGCAGCTCCTGCACCCCGCCATCAGCTGCTGGAGGCTGGCTGCAGCTCCTCCACCCCGCCATCAGCTGCTGGAGGCTGGCTTCTGCTCCTCCACCCCGCCACCAGCTGCTGGAGGCTGGCTGCTGCTCCTGCACCCCACCATGACCTACTGGAGGCTGGCTGCAGCTCCTCCACCCCGCCATCAGCTGCTGGAGGCTGCCTGCAGCTCCTGCACCCCGCCATCAGCTGCTGGAGGCTGCCTGCAGCTCCTGCACCCCGCCATCAGCTGCTGGAGGCTGGCTGCAGCTCCTCCACCCCGCCATCAGCTGCTGGAGGCTGGCTTCTGCTCCTCCACCCCGCCACCAGCTGCTGGAGGCTGGCTGCTGCTCCTGCACCCCACCATGACCTACTGGAGGCTGGCTGCAGCTCCTCCACCCCGCCATCAGCTGCTGGAGGCTGCCTGCAGCTCCTGCACCCCGTCATCAGCTGCTGGAGGCTGCCTGCAGCTCCTGCACCCCGCCATCAGCTGCTGGAGGCTGGCTGCAGCTCCTCCACCCCGCCATCAGCTGCTGGAGGCTGGCTTCTGCTCCTCCACCCCGCCACCAGCTGCTGGAGGCTGGCTGCTGCTCCTGCACCCCGCCATCAGCTGCTGGAGGCTTCTGTTTTTCCACCCCGCCATCAGCAGCTGGAGGCTGGCTGCTGGAGGCTGGCTGCTGCTCCTCCACCCCGCCATCAGCTGCTGGAGACTGCCTGCAGCTCCTGCACCCCGCCATCAGCTGCTGGAGGCTGGCTGCTGCTCCTGCACCCCGCCATCAGCTGCTGGAGGCTGGCTGCTGCTCCTCCACCCCACCATGACCTGCTGGAGGCTGGCTGCAGCTCCTGCACCCCGCCATCAGCTGCTGGAGGCTTCTGTTCCTCCACCCCGCCATCAGCAGATGGAGGCTGGCTGCTGGAGGCTGGCTGCTGCTCCTCCACCCCGCCATCACCAGCTGGAGGCTGGCTGCAGCTCCTGCACCCCGCCATCAGCTGCTGGAGGCTGCCTGGAGCTCCTGCACCCCGCCATCAGCTGCTGGAGGCTTCTGTTCCTCCACCCCGTCATCAGCAGCTGGACGCTGGCTGCTGGAGGCTGGCTGCTGTTCCTCCACCCCGCCATCACCAGCTTGTGGCTGGCTGCAGCTCCTGCACCCCGCCATCAACTGCTGGAGGCTGCCTGCAGCTCCTGCACCCCGCCATCAGCTGCTGGAGGCTGGCTGCTGCTCCTGCACCCCGCCATCAGCTGCTGGAGGCTGGCTGCTGCTCCTCCACCCCACCATGACCTGCTGGAGGCTGGCTGCAGCTCCTCCACCCCGCCATCAGCTGCTGGAGGCTGCCTGCAGCTCCTGCACCCCGCCATCAGCTGCTGGAGGCTGCCTGCAGCTCCTGCACCCCGCCATCAGCTGCTGGAGGCTGGCTGCAGCTCCTCCACCCCGCCATCAGCTGCTGGAGGCTGGCTTCTGCTCCTCCACCACGCCACCAGCTGCTAAGGGCTGGCTGCTGCTCCTGCACCCCGCCATCAGCTGCTGGAGGCTTCTGTTCCTCCACCCCGCCATCAGCTGCTGGAGGCTGCCTGGAGCTCCTGCACCCCGCCATCAGCTGCTGGATGCTTCTGTTCCTCCACCCCGCCATCAGCAGCTGGAGGCTGGCTGCTGGAGGCTGGCTGCTGCTCCTCCACCCCGCCATCACCAGCTGGAGGCTGGCTGCAGCTCCTGCACCCCGCCATCAGCTGCTGGAGGCTGCCTGCAGCTCCTGCACCCCGCCATCAGCTGCTGGAGGCTGGCTGCTGCTCCTGCACCCCGCCATCAGCTGCTGGAGGCTGGCTGCTGCTCCTCCACCCCACCATGACCTGCTGGAGGCTGGCTGCAGCTCCTCCACCCCGCCATCAGCTGCTGGAGGCTGCCTGCAGCTCCTGCACCCCGCCATAAGCTGCTGGAGGCTGCCTGCAGCTCCTGCACCCCGCCATCAGCTGCTGGAGGCTGGCTGCTGCTCCTGCACCCCGCCATCAGCTGCTGGAGTCTGCCTGCAGCTCCTGCACCCCGCCATCAGCTGCTGGAGGCTGGCTGCAGCTCCTCCACCCCGCCATCAGCTGCTGGAGGCTGGCTGCTGCTCCTGCACCCCGCCATCAGCTGCTGGAGGCTTCTGTTCCTCCACCCCGCCATCAGCAGCTGGAGGCTGGCTGCTGCTCCTCCAACCCGCCATCACCAGCTGGAGGCTGGCTGCAGCTCCTGCACCCCGCCATCAGCTGCTGGAGGCTGCCTGCAGCTCCTGCACCCCGCCATCAGCTGCTGGAGGCTGGCTGCTGCTCCTGCAACCCGCCATCAGCTGCTGGAGGCTGGCTGCTGCTCCTCCACCCCACCATGACCTGCTGGAGGCTGCCTGCAGCTCCTCCACCCCGCCATCAGCTGCTGGAGGCTGCCTGCAGCTCCTGCACCCCGCCATCAGCTGCTGGAGGCTGCCTGCAGCTCCTGCACCCCGCCATCAGCTGCTGGAGGCTGGCTTCTGCTCCTCCACCCCGCCACCAGCTGCTGGAGGCTGGCTGCTGCTCCTGCACCCCGCCATCAGCTGCTGGAGGCTTCTGTTTTTCCACCCCGCCATCAGCAGCTGGAGGCTGGCTGCTGGAGGCTGGCTGCTGCTCCTCCACCCCGCCATCACCAGCTGGAGGCTGGCTGCAGCTCCTGCACCCCGCCATCAGCTGCTGGAGGCTGCCTGCAGCTCCTGCACCCCGCCATCAGCTGCTGGAGGCTGGCTGCTGCTCCTGCACCCCGCCATCAGCTGCTGGAGGCTGGCTGCTGCTCCTCCACCCCACCATGACCTGCTGGAGGCTGGCTGCTGCTCCTGCAACCCGCCATCAGCTGCTGGAGGCTGGCTGCTGCTCCTCCACCCCACCATGACCTGCTGGAGGCTGCCTGCAGCTCCTCCACCCCGCCATCAGCTGCTGGAGGCTGCCTGCAGCTCCTGCACCCCGCCATCAGCTGCTGGAGGCTGCCTGCAGCTCCTGCACCCCGCCATCAGCTGCTGGAGGCTGGCTTCTGCTCCTCCACCCCGCCACCAGCTGCTGGAGGCTGGCTGCTGCTCCTGCACCCCGCCATCAGCTGCTGGAGGCTTCTGTTTTTCCACCCCGCCATCAGCAGCTGGAGGCTGGCTGCTGGAGGCTGGCTGCTGCTCCTCCACCCCGCCATCACCAGCTGGAGGCTGGCTGCAGCTCCTGCACCCCGCCATCAGCTGCTGGAGGCTGCCTGCAGCTCCTGCACCCCGCCATCAGCTGCTGGAGGCTGGCTGCTGCTCCTGCACCCCGCCATCAGCTGCTGGAGGCTGGCTGCTGCTCCTCCACCCCACCATGACCTGCTGGAGGCTGGCTGCAGCTCCTCCACCCCGCCATCAGCTGCTGGAGGCTGCCTGCAGCTCCTGCACCCCGCCATCAGCTGCTGGAGGCTGCCTGCAGCTCCTGCACCCCGCCATCAGCTGCTGGAGGCTGGCTGCAGCTCCTCCACCCCGCCATCAGCTGCTGGAGGCTGGCTTCTGCTCCTCCACCCCGCCACCAGCTGCTGGAGGCTGGCTGCTGCTCCTGCACCCCAACATCAGCTGCTGGAGGCTTCTGTTCCTCCACCCCGCCATCAGCAGCTGGAGGCTGGCTGCTGGAGGCTGGCTGCTGCTCCTCCACCCCGCCATCACCAGCTGGAGGCTGGCTGAAGCTCCTGCACCCCGCCATCAGCTGCTGGAGGCTGCCTGCAGCTCCTGCACCCCGCCATCAGCTGCTGGAGGCTGGCTGCTGCTCCTGCACCCCGCCATCAGCTGCTGGAGGCTGGCTGCTGCTCCTCCACCCCACCATGACCTACTGGAGGCTGGCTGCAGCTCCTCCACCCCGCCATCAGCTGCTGGAGGCTGCCTGCAGCTCCTGCACCCCGCCATCAGCTGCTGGAGGCTGCCTGCAGCTCCTGCACCCCGCCATCAGCTGCTGGAGGCTGGCTGCAGCTCCTCCACCCCGCCATCAGCTGCTGGAGGCTGGCTTCTGCTCCTCCACCCCGCCACCAGCTGCTGGAGGCTGGCTGCTGCTCCTGCACCCCACCATGACCTACTGGAGGCTGGCTGCAGCTCCTTCACCCCGCCATCAGCTGCTGGAGGCTGCCTGCAGCTCCTGACCCCCGTCATCAGCTCTTGGAGGCTGCCTGCAGCTCCTGCACCCCGCCATCAGCTGCTGGAGGCTGGCTTCTGCTCCTCCACCCCGCCACCAAATGCTGGAGGCTGGCTGCTGCTCCTGCACCCCGCCATCAGCTGCTGGAGGCTTCTGTTTTTCCACCCCGCCATCAGCAGCTGGAGGCTGGCTGCTGGAGGCTGGCTGCTGCTCCTCCACCCCGCCATCAGCTGCTGGAGGCTGGCTTCTGCTCCTCCACCCCGCCACCAAATGCTGGAGGCTGGCTGCTGCTCCTGCACCCCGCCATCAGCTGCTGGAGGCTTCTGTTTTTCCACCCCGCCATCAGCAGCTGGAGGCTGGCTGCTGGAGGCTGGCTGCTGCTCCTCCACCCCGCCATCAGCTGCTGGAGGCTGCCTGCAGCTCCTGCACCCCGCCATCAGCTGCTGGAGGCTGGCTGCTGCTCCTGCACCCCGCCATCAGCTGCTGGAGGCTGGCTGCTGCTCCTCCACCCCACCATGACCTGCTGGAGGCTGGCTGCAGCTCCTGCACCCCGCCATCAGCTGCTGGAGGCTTCTGTTCCTCCACCCCGCCATCAGCAGATGGAGGCTGGCTGCTGGAGGCTGGCTGCTGCTCCTCCACCCCGCCATCACCAGCTGGAGGCTGGCTGCAGCTCCTGCACCCCGCCATCAGCTGCTGGAGGCTGCCTGGAGCTCCTGCACCCCGCCATCAGCTGCTGGAGGCTTCTGTTCCTCCACCCCGCCATCAGCAGCTGGAGGCTGGCTGCTGGAGGCTGGCTGCTGCTCCTCCACCCCGCCATCACCAGCTGGAGGCTGGCTGCAGCTCCTGCACCCCGCCATCAGCTGCTGGAGGCTGCCTGCAGCTCCTGCAACCCGCCATCAGCTGCTGGAGGCTGCCTGCAGCTCCTGCACCCCGCCATCAGCTGCTGGAGGCTGGCTGCAGCTCCTCCACCCCGCCATCAGCTGCTGGAGGCTGGCTTCTGCTCCTCCACCCCGCCACCAGCTGCTAAGGGCTGGCTGCTGCTCCTGCACCCCGCCATCAGCTGCTGGAGGCTGGCTTCTGCTCCTCCACCCCGCCACCAGCTGCTGGAGGCTGGCTGCTGCTCCGGCACCCCGCCATCAGCTGCTGGAGGCTTCTGTTCCTCCACCCCGCCATCAGCTGCTGGAGGCTGCCTGGAGCTCCTGCACCCCGCCATCAGCTGCTGGATGCTTCTGTTCCTCCACCCCGCCATCAGCAGCTGGAGGCTGGCTGCTGGAGGCTGGCTGCTGCTCCTCCACCCCGCCATCACCAGCTGGAGGCTGGCTGCAGCTCCTGCACCCCGCCATCAGCTGCTGGAGGCTGCCTGTAGCTCCTGCACCCCGCCATCAGCTGCTGGAGGCTGGCTGCTGCTCCTGCACCCCGCCATCAGCTGCTGGAGGCTGGCTGCTGCTCCTCCACCCCACCATGACCTGCTGGAGGCTGGCTGCAGCTCCTCCACCCCGCCATCAGCTGCTGGAGGCTGCCTGCAGCTCCTGCACCCCGCCATCAGCTGCTGGAGGCTGCCTGCAGCTCCTGCACCCCGCCATCAGCTGCTGGAGGCTGGCTGCTGCTCCTGCACCCCGCCATCAGCTGCTGGAGTCTGCCTGCAGCTCCTGCACCCCGCCATCAGCTGCTGGAGGCTGGCTGCAGCTCCTCCACCCCGCCATCAGCTGCTGGAGGCTGGCTGCTGCTCCTGCACCCCGCCATCAGCTGCTGGAGGCTTCTGTTCCTCCACCCCGCCATCAGCAGCTGGAGGCTGGCTGCTGGAGGCTGGCTGCTGCTCCTCCAACCCGCCATCACCAGCTGGAGGCTGGCTGCAGCTCCTGCACCCCGCCATCAGCTGCTGGAGGCTGCCTGCAGCTCCTGCACCCCGCCATCAGCTGCTGGAGGCTGGCTTCTGCTCCTCCACCCCGCCACCAGCTGCTGGAGGCTGGCTGCTGCTCCTGCACCCCGCCATCAGCTGCTGGAGGCTTCTGTTTTTCCACCCCGCCATCAGCAGCTGGAGGCTGGCTGCTGGAGGCTGGCTGCTGCTCCTCCACCCCGCCATCACCAGCTGGAGGCTGGCTGCAGCTCCTGCACCCCGCCATCAGCTGCTGGAGGCTGCCTGCAGCTCCTGCACCCCGCCATCAGCTGCTGGAGGCTGGCTGTTGCTCCTGCACCCCGCCATCAGCTGCTGGAGGCTGGCTGCAGCTCCTCCACCCCACCATGAACTGCTGGAGGCTGGCTGCAGCTCCTCCACCCCGCCATCAGCTGCTGGAGGCTGCCTGCAGCTCCTGCACCCCGCCATCAGCTGCTGGAGGCTGCCTGCATCTCCTGCACCCCGCCATCAGCTGCTGGAGGCTGGCTGCAGCTCCTCCACCCCGCCATCAGCTGCTGGAGGCTGGCTTCTGCTCCTCCACCCCGCCACCAGCTGCTGGAGGCTGGCTGATGCTCCTGCACCCCACCATCAGCTGCTGGAGGCTTCTGTTCCTCCACCCCGCCATCAGCAGCTGGAGGCTGGCTGCTGGAGGCTGGCTGCTGCTCCTCCACCCCGCCATCACCAGCTGGAGGCTGGCTGCAGCTCCTGCACCCCACCATCAGCTGCTGGAGGCTGCCTGGAGCTCCTGCACCCCGCCATCAGCTGCTGGAGGCTTCTGTTCCTCCACCGCGCCATCAGCAGCTGGAGGCTGGCTGCTGCTCCTCCACCCCGCCATCACCAGCTGGAGGCTGGCTGCAGCTCCTGCACCCCGCCATCAGCTGCTGGAGGCTGCCTGCAGCTCCTGCATCCCGCCATCAGCTGCTGGAGGCTGCCTGCAGCTCCTGCACCCCGCCATCAGCTGCTGGAGGCTGGCTGCTGCTCCTGCACCCCGCCATCAGCTGCTGGAGGCTGGCTGCTGCTCCTCCACCCCACCATGACCTGCTGGAGGCTGGCTGCAGCTCCTCCACCCCGCCATCAGCTGCTGGAGGCTGCCTGCAGCTCCTGCACCCCGCCATCAGCTGCTGGAGGCTGGCTGCAGCTCCTCCACCCCGCCATCAGCAGCTGGAGGCTGGCTTCTGCTCCTCCACCCTGCCACCAGCTGGTGGAGGCTGGCTGCTGCTCCGGCACCCCGCCATCAGCTGCTGGAGGCTTCTGTTCCTCCACCCCGCCATCAGCAGCTGGAGGCTGGCTGCTGGAGGCTGGCTGCTGCTCCTCCACCCCGCCATCACCAGCTGGAGGCTGGCTGCAGCTCCTGCACCCCGCCATCAGCTGCTGGAGGCTGCCTGCAGCTCCTGCACCCCGCCATCAGCTGCTGGAGGCTGGCTGCAGCTCCTCCACCCCGCCATCAGCTGCTGGAGGCTGGCTTCTGCTCCTCCACCCCGCCACCAGCTGCTGGAGGCTGGCTGCTGCTCCTGCACCCCACCATGACCTACTGGAGGCTGGCTGCAGCTCCTCCACCCCGCCATCAGCTGCTGGAGGCTGCCTGCAGCTCCTGCACCCCGTCATCAGCTGCTGGAGGCTGCCTGCAGCTCCTGCACCCCGCCATCAGCTGCTGGAGGCTGGCTGCAGCTCCTCCACCCCGCCATCAGCTGCTGGAGGCTGGCTTCTGCTCCTCCACCCCGCCACCAGCTGCTGGAGGCTGGCTGCTGCTCCTGCACCCCGCCATCAGCTGCTGGAGGCTTCTGTTTTTCCACCCCGCCATCAGCAGCTGGAGGCTGGCTGCTGGAGGCTGGCTGCTGCTCCTCCAACCCGCCATCAGCTGCTGGAGGCTGCCTGCAGCTCCTGCACCCCGCCATCAGCTGCTGGAGGCTGGCTGCTGCTCCTGCACCCCACCATCAGCTGCTGGAGGCTGGCTGCTGCTCCTCCACCCCGCCATCAGCTGCTGGAGGCTGGCTGCAGCTCCTCCACCCCGCCATCAGCTGCTGGAGGCTGGCTTCTGCTCCTCCAACCCGCCACCAGCTGCTAAGGGCTGGCTGCTGCTCCTGCACCCCGCCATCAGCTGCTGGAGGCTTCTGTTCCTCCACCCCGCCATCAGCTGCTGGAGGCTGCCTGGAGCTCCTGCACCCCGCCATCAGCTGCTGGATGCTTCTGTTCCTCCACCCGGCCATCAGCAGCTGGAGGCTGGCTGCTGGAGGCTGGCTGCTGCTCCTCCACCCCGCCATCACCAGCTGGAGGCTGGCTGCAGCTCCTGCACCCCGCCATCAGCTGCTGGAGGCTGCCTGCAGCTCCTGCACCCCGCCATCAGCTGCTGGAGGCTGGCTGCTGCTCCTCCACCCCACCATGACCTGCTGGAGGCTGGCTGCAGCTCCTGCACCCCGCCATCAGCTGCTGGAGGCTGGCTGCTGCTCCTCCACCCCACCATGACCTGCTGGAGGCTGGCTGCAGCTCCTCCACCCCGCCATCAGCTGCTGGAGGCTGCCTGCAGCTCCTGCACCCCGCCATAAGCTGCTGGAGGCTGCCTGCAGCTCCTGCACCCCGCCATCAGCTGCTGGAGGCTGGCTGCTGCTCCTGCACCCCGCCATCAGCTGCTGGAGTCTGCCTGCAGCTCCTGCACCCCGCCATCAGCTGCTGGAGGCTGGCTGCAGCTCCTCCACCCCGCCATCAGCTGCTGGAGGCTGGCTGCTGCTCCTGCACCCCGCCATCAGCTGCTGGAGGCTTCTGTTCCTCCACCCCGCCATCAGCAGCTGGAGGCTGGCTGCTGGAGGCTGGCTGCTGCTCCTCCAACCCGCCATCACCAGCTGGAGGCTGGCTGCAGCTCCTGCACCCCGCCATCAGCTGCTGGAGGCTGCCTGCAGCTCCTGCACCCCGCCATCAGCTGCTGGAGGCTGGCTGCTGCTCCTGCACCCCGCCATCAGCTGCTGGAGGCTGGCTGCTGCTCCTCCACCCCACCATGACCTGCTGGAGGCTGCCTGCAGCTCCTCCACCCCGCCATCAGCTGCTGGAGGCTGCCTGCAGCTCCTGCACCCCGCCATCAGCTGCTGGAGGCTGCCTGCAGCTCCTGCACCCCGCCATCAGCTGCTGGAGGCTGGCTTCTGCTCCTCCACCCCGCCACCAGCTGCTGGAGGCTGGCAGCTGCTCCTGCACCCCGCCATCAGCTGCTGGAGGCTTCTGTTTTTCCACCCCGCCATCAGCAGCTGGAGGCTGGCTGCTGCTCCTCCACCCCGCCATCACCAGCTGGAGGCTGGCTGCAGCTCCTGCACCCCGCCATCAGCTGCTGGAGGCTGCCTGCAGCTCCTGCACCCCGCCATCAGCTGCTGGAGGCTGGCTGCTGCTCCTGCACCCCGCCATCAGCTGCTGGAGGCTGGCTGCTGCTCCTCCACCCCACCATGACCTGCTGGAGGCTGGCTGCAGCTCCTCCACCCCGCCATCAGCTGCTGGAGGCTGCCTGCAGCTCCTGCACCCCGCCATCAGCTGCTGGAGGCTGCCTGCAGCTCCTGCACCCCGCCATCAGCTGCTGGAGGCTGGCTGCAGCTCCTCCACCCCGCCATCAGCTGCTGGAGGCTGGCTTCTGCTCCTCCACCCCGCCACCAGCTGCTGGAGGCTGGCTGCTGCTCCTGCACCCCGACATCAGCTGCTGGAGGCTTCTGTTCCTCTACCCCGCCATCAGCAGCTGGAGGCTGGCTGCTGGAGGCTGGCTGCTGCTCCTCCACCCCGCCATCACCAGCTGGAGGCTGGCTGAAGCTCCTGCACCCCGCCATCAGCTGCTGGAGGCTGCCTGCAGCTCCTGCACCCCGCCATCAGCTGCTGGAGGCTGGCTGCTGCTCCTGCACCCCGCCATCAGCTGCTGGAGGCTGGCTGCTGCTCCTCCACCCCACCATGACCTACTGGAGGCTGGCTGCAGCTCCTCCACCCCGCCATCAGCTGCTGGAGGCTGCCTGCAGCTCCTGCACCCCGCCATCAGCTGCTGGAGGCTGGCTGCAGCTCCTCCACCCCGCCATCAGCTGCTGGAGGCTGGCTGCTGCTCCTGCACCCCGCCATCAGCTGCTGGAGGCTGGCTGCTGCTCCTCCACCCCACCATGACCTACTGGAGGCTGGCTGCAGCTCCTCCACCCCGCCATCAGCTGCTGGAGGCTGCCTGCAGCTCCTGCACCCCGCCATCAGCTGCTGGAGGCTGGCTGCAGCTCCTCCACCCCGCCATCAGCTGCTGGAGGCTGGCTTCTGCTCCTCCACCCCGCCACCAAATGCTGGAGGCTGGCTGCTGCTCCTGCACCCCGCCATCAGCTGCTGGAGGCTTCTGTTTTTCCACCCCGCCATCAGCAGCTGGAGGCTGGCTGCTGGAGGCTGGCTGCTGCTCCTCCACCCCGCCATCAGCTGCTGGAGGCTGCCTGCAGCTCCTGCACCCCGCCATCAGCTGCTGGAGGCTGGCTGCTGCTCCTGCACCCCGCCATCAGCTGCTGGAGGCTGGCTGCTGCTCCTCCACCCCACCATGACCTGCTGGAGGCTGGCTGCAGCTCCTGCACCCCGCCATCAGCTGCTGGAGGCTTCTGTTCCTCCACCCCGCCATCAGCAGATGGAGGCTGGCTGCTGGAGGCTGGCTGCTGCTCCTCCACCCCGCCATCACCAGCTGGAGGCTGGCTGCAGCTCCTGCACCCCGCCATCAGCTGCTGGAGGCTGCCTGGAGCTCCTGCACCCCGCCATCAGCTGCTGGAGGCTTCTGTTCCTCCACCCCGCCATCAGCAGCTGGAGGCTGGCTGCTGGAGGCTGGCTGCTGCTCCTCCACCCCGCCATCACCAGCTGGAGGCTGGCTGCAGCTCCTGCACCCCGCCATCAGCTGCTGGAGGCTGCCTGCAGCTCCTGCAACCCGCCATCAGCTGCTGGAGGCTGCCTGCAGCTCCTGCACCCCGCCATCAGCTGCTGGAGGCTGGCTGCAGCTCCTCCACCCCGCCATCAGCTGCTGGAGGCTGGCTTCTGCTCCTCCACCCCGCCACCAGCTGCTAAGGGCTGGCTGCTGCTCCTGCACCCCGCCATCAGCTGCTGGAGGCTTCTGTTCCTCCACCCCGCCATCAGCTGCTGGAGGCTGCCTGGAGCTCCTGCACCCCGCCATCAGCTGCTGGATGCTTCTGTTCCTCCACCCCGCCATCAGCAGCTGGAGGCTGGCTGCTGGAGGCTGGCTGCTGATCCTCCACCCCGCCATCACCAGCTGGAGGCTGGCTGCAGCTCCTGCACCCCGCCATCAGCTGCTGGAGGCTGCCTGCAGCTCCTGCACCCCGCCATCACCAGCTGGAGGCTGGCTGCAGCTCCTGCACCCCGCCATCAGCTGCTGGAGGCTGCCTGGAAATCCTGCACCCCGCCATCAGCTGCTGGAGGCTTCTGTTCCTCCACCCCGCCATCAGCAGCAGGAGGCTGGCTGCTGGAGGCTGGCTGCTGCCCCTCCACCCCGCCATCACCAGCTGGAGGCTGGCTGCAGCTCCTGCACCCCGCCATCAGCTGCTGGAGGCTGCCTGCAGCTCCTGCACCCCGCCATCAGCTGCTGGAGGCTGCCTGGAGCTCCTGCACCCCGCCATCAGCTGCTGGAGGCTTCTGTTCCTCCACCCCGCCATCAGCAGCTGGAGGCTGGCTGCTGGAGGCTGGCTGCTGCTCCTCCACCCCGCCATCACCAGCTGGAGGCTGGCTGCAGCTCCTGCACCCCGCCATCAGCTGCTGGAGGCTGCCTGCAGCTCCTGCACCCCGCCATCAGCTGCTGGAGGCTGGCTGCTGCTCCTCCACCCCACCATGACCTGCTGGAGGCTGGCTGCAGCTCCTCCACCCCGCCATCAGCTGCTGGAGGCTGTCTGCAGCTCCTGCACCCCGCCATCAGCTGCTGGAGTCTGCCTGCAGCTCCTGCACCCCGCCATCAGCTGCTGGAGGCTGGCTGCAGCTCATCCACCCCGCCATCAGCTGCTGGAGGCTGGCTGATGCTCCTGCACCCCGCCATCAGCTGCTGGAGGCTTCTGTTCCTCCACCCCGCCATCAGCAGCTGGAGGCTGGCTGCTGGAGGCTGGCTGCTGCTCCTCCACCCCGCCATCACCAGCTGGAGGCTGGCTGCAGCTCCTGCACCCCGCCATCAGCTGCTGGAGGCTGCCTGCAGCTCTGCACCCCGCCATCAGCTGCTGGAGGCTGGCTGCTGCTCCTGCACCCCGCCATCAGCTGCTGGAGGCTGGCTGCTGCTCCTCCACCCCACCATGACCTGCTGGAGGCTGGCTGCAGCTCCTCCACCCCGCCATCAGCTGCTGGAGGCTGCCTGCAGCTCCTGCACCCCGCCATCAGCTGCTGGAGGCTGGCTTCTGCTCCTCCACCCCGCCACCAGCTGCTGGAGGCTGGCTGCTGCTCCTGCACCCCGCCATCAGCTGCTAGAGGCTTCTGTTCCTCCACCCCGCCATCAGCAGCTGGAGGATGGCTGCTGGAGGCTGGCTGCTGCTCCTCCACCCCGCCATCACCAGCTGGAGGCTGGCTGCAGCTCCTGCACCCCGCCATCAGCTGCTGGAGGCTGCCTGGAGCTCCTGCACCCCGCCATCAGCTACTGGAGGCTTCTGTTCCTCCACCCCGCCATCAGCAGCTGGAGGCTGGCTGCTGGAGGCTGGCTGCTGCTCCTCCACCCCGCCATCACCAGCTGGAGGCTGGCTGCAGCTCCTGCACCCCGCCATCAGCTGCTGGAGGCTGCCTGCAGCTCCTGCACCCCGCCATCAGCTGCTGGAGGCTGGCTGCTGCTCCTGCACCCCGCCATCAGCTGCTGGAGGCTGGCTGCTGCTCCTCCACCCCACCATGACCTGCTGGAGGCTGGCTGCAGCTCCTCCACCCCGCCATCAGCTGCTGGAGGCTGCCTGCAGCTCCTGCACCCCGCCATCAGCTGCTGGAGGCTGCCTGCAGCTCCTGCACCCCGCCATCAGCTGCTGGAGGCTGGCTGCAGCTCCTCCACCCCGCCATCAGCTGCTGGAGGCTGGCTTCTGCTCCTCCACCCCGCCACCAGCTGCTGGAGGCTGGCTGCTGCTCCTGCACCCCGCCATCAGCTGCTGGAGGCTTCTGTTCCTCCACCCCGCCATCAGCAGCTGGAGGCTGGCTGCTGGAGGCTGGCTGCTGCTCCTCCACCCCGCCATCACCAGCTGGAGGCTGGCTGAAGCTCCTGCACCCCGCCATCAGCTGCTGGAGGCTGCCTGCAGCTCCTGCACCCCGCCATCAGCTGCTGGAGGCTGGCTGCTGCTCCTGCACCCCGCCATCAGCTGCTGGAGGCTGGCTGCTGCTCCTCCACCCCACCATGACCTACTGGAGGCTGGCTGCAGCTCCTCCACCCCGCAATCAGCTGCTGGAGGCTGCCTGCAGCTCCTGCACCCCGCCATCAGCTGCTGGAGGCTGCCTGCAGCTCCTGCACCCCGCCATCAGCTGCTGGAGGCTGGCTGCAGCTCCTCCACCCCGCCATCAGCTGCTGGAGGCTGGCTTCTGCTCCTCCACCCCGCCACCAGCTGCTGGAGGCTGGCTGCTGCTCCTGCACCCCACCATGACCTACTGGAGGCTGGCTGCAGCTCCTCCACCCCGCCATCAGCTGCTGGAGGCTGCCTGCAGCTCCTGCACCCCGTCATCAGCTGCTGGAGGCTGCCTGCAGCTCCTGCACCCCGCCATCAGCTGCTGGAGGCTGGCTGCAGCTCCTCCACCCCGCCATCAGCTGCTGGAGGCTGGCTTCTGCTCCTCCACCCCGCCACAAGCTGCTGGAGGCTGGCTGCTGCTCCTGCACCCCGCCATCAGCTGCTGGAGGCTTCTGTTTTTCCACCCCGCCATCAGCAGCTGGAGGCTGGCTGCTGGAGGCTGGCTGCTGCTCCTCCACCCCGCCATCAGCTGCTGGAGGCTGCCTGCAGCTCCTGCACCCCGCCATCAGCTGCTGGAGGCTGGCTGCTGCTCCTGCACCCCGCCATCAGCTGCTGGAGGCTGGCTGCTGCTCCTCCACCCCACCATGACCTGCTGGAGGCTGGCTGCAGCTCCTGCACCCCGCCATCAGCTGCTGGAGGCTTCTGTTCCTCCACCCCGCCATCAGCAGATGGAGGCTGGCTGCTGGAGGCTGGCTGCTGCTCCTCCACCCCGCCATCACCAGCTGGAGGCTGGCTGCAGCTCCTGCACCCCGCCATCAGCTGCTGGAGGCTGCCTGGAGCTCCTGCACCCCGCCATCAGCTGCTGGAGGCTTCTGTTCCTCCACCCCGTCATCAGCAGCTGGACGCTGGCTGCTGGAGGCTGGCTGCTGTTCCTCCACCCCGCCATAACCAGCTTGTGGCTGGCTGCAGCTCCTGCACCCCGCCATCAACTGCTGGAGGCTGCCTGCAGCTCCTGCACCCCGCCATCAGCTGCTGGAGGCTGGCTGCTGCTCCTGCACCCCGCCATCAGCTGCTGGAGGCTGGCTGCTGCTCCTCCACCCCACCATGACCTGCTGGAGGCTGGCTGCAGCTCCTCCACCCGGCCATCAGCTGCTGGAGGCTGCCTGCAGCTCCTGCACCCCGCCATCAGCTGCTGGAGGCTGCCTGCAGCTCCTGCACCCCGCCATCAGCTGCTGGAGGCTGGCTGCAGCTCCTCCACCCCGCCATCAGCTGCTGGAGGCTGGCTTCTGCTCCTCCACCACGCCACCAGCTGCTAAGGGCTGGCTGCTGCTCCTGCACCCCGCCATCAGCTGCTGGAGGCTTCTGTTCCTCCACCCCGCCATCAGCTGCTGGAGGCTGCCTGGAGCTCCTGCACCCCGCCATCAGCTGCTGGATGCTTCTGTTCCTCCACCCCGCCATCAGCAGCTGGAGGCTGGCTGCTGGAGGCCGGCTGCTGCTCCTCCACCCCGCCATCACCAGCTGGAGGCTGGCTGCAGCTCCTGCACCCCGCCATCAGCTGCTGGAGGCTGCCTGCAGCTCCTGCACCCCGCCATCAGCTGCTGGAGGCTGGCTGCTGCTCCTGCACCCCGCCATCAGCTGCTGGAGGCTGGCTGCTGCTCCTCCACCCCACCATGACCTGCTGGAGGCTGGCTGCAGCTCCTCCACCCCGCCATCAGCTGCTGGAGGCTGCCTGCAGCTCCTGCACCCCGCCATAAGCTGCTGGATGCTGCCTGCAGCTCCTGCACCCCGCCATCAGCTGCTGGAGGCTGGCTGCTGCTCCTGCACCCCGCCATCAGCTGCTGGAGTCTGCCTGCAGCTCCTGCACCCCGCCATCAGCTGCTGGAGGCTGGCTGCAGCTCCTCCACCCCGCCATCAGCTGCTGGAGGCTGGCTGCTGCTCCTGCACCCCGCCATCAGCTGCTGGAGGCTTCTGTTCCTCCACCCCGCCATCAGCAGCTGGAGGCTGGCTGCTGCTCCTCCAACCCGCCATCACCAGCTGGAGGCTGGCTGCAGCTCCTGCACCCCGCCATCAGCTGCTGGAGGCTGCCTGCAGCTCCTGCACCCCGCCATCAGCTGCTGGAGGCTGGCTGCTGCTCCTGCAACCCGCCATCAGCTGCTGGAGGCTGGCTGCTGCTCCTCCACCCCACCATGACCTGCTGGAGGCTGCCTGCAGCTCCTCCACCCCGCCATCAGCTGCTGGAGGCTGCCTGCAGCTCCTGCACCCCGCCATCAGCTGCTGGAGGCTGCCTGCAGCTCCTGCACCCCGCCATCAGCTGCTGGAGGCTGGCTTCTGCTCCTCCACCCCGCCACCAGCTGCTGGAGGCTGGCTGCTGCTCCTGCACCCCGCCATCAGCTGCTGGAGGCTTCTGTTTTTCCACCCCGCCATCAGCAGCTGGAGGCTGGCTGCTGGAGGCTGGCTGCTGCTCCTCCACCCCGCCATCACCAGCTGGAGGCTGGCTGCAGCTCCTGCACCCCGCCATCAGCTGCTGGAGGCTGTCTGCAGCTCCTGCACCCCGCCATCAGCTGCTGGAGGCTGGCTGCTGCTCCTGCACCCCACCATGACCTGCTGGAGGCTGGCTGCAGCTCCTCCACCCCGCCATCAGCTGCTGGAGGCTGCCTGCAGCTCCTGCACCCCGCCATCAGCTGCTGGAGGCTGCCTGCAGCTCCTGCACCCCGCCATCAGCTGCTGGAGGCTGGCTGCAGCTCCTCCACCCCGCCATCAGCTGCTGGAGGCTGGCTTCTGCTCCTCCACCCCGCCACCAGCTGCTGGAGGCTGGCTGCTGCTCCTGCACCCCAACATCAGCTGCTGGAGGCTTCTGTTCCTCCACCCCGCCATCAGCAGCTGGAGGCTGGCTGCTGGAGGCTGGCTGCTGCTCCTCCACCCCGCCATCACCAGCTGGAGGCTGGCTGAAGCTCCTGCACCCCGCCATCAGCTGCTGGAGGCTGCCTGCAGCTCCTGCACCCCGCCATCAGCTGCTGGAGGCTGGCTGCTGCTCCTGCACCCCGCCATCAGCTGCTGGAGGCTGGCTGCTGCTCCTCCACCCCACCATGACCTACTGGAGGCTGGCTGCAGCTCCTCCACCCCGCCATCAGCTGCTGGAGGCTGCCTGCAGCTCCTGCACCCCGCCATCAGCTGCTGGAGGCTGCCTGCAGCTCCTGCACCCCGCCATCAGCTGCTGGAGGCTGGCTGCAGCTCCTCCACCCCGCCATCAGCTGCTGGAGGCTGCCTGCAGCTCCTGCACCCCGTCATCAGCTCTTGGAGGCTGCCTGCAGCTCCTGCACCCCGCCATCAGCTGCTGGAGGCTGGCTGCAGCTCCTCCACCCCGCCATCAGCTGCTGGAGGCTGGCTTCTGCTCCTCCACCCCGCCACCAAATGCTGGAGGCTGGCTGCTGCTCCTGCACCCCGCCATCAGCTGCTGGAGGCTTCTGTTTTTCCACCCCGCCATCAGCAGCTGGAGGCTGGCTGCTGGAGGCTGGCTGCTGCTCCTCCACCCCGCCATCAGCTGCTGGAGGCTGCCTGCAGCTCCTGCACCCCGCCATCAGCTGCTGGAGGCTGGCTGCTGCTCCTGCACCCCGCCATCAGCTGCTGGAGGCTGGCTGCTGCTCCTCCACCCCACCATGACCTGCTGGAGGCTGGCTGCAGCTCCTGCACCCCGCCATCAGCTGCTGGAGGCCTCTGTTCCTCCACCCCGCCATCAGCAGATGGAGGCTGGCTGCTGGAGGCTGGCTGCTGCTCCTCCACCCCGCCATCACCAGCTGGAGGCTGGCTGCAGCTCCTGCACCCCGCCATCAGCTGCTGGAGGCTGCCTGGAGCTCCTGCACCCCGCCATCAGCTGCTGGAGGCTTCTGTTCCTCCACCCCGCCATCAGCAGCTGGAGGCTGGCTGCTGGAGGCTGGCTGCTGCTCCTCCACCCCGCCATCACCAGCTGGAGGCTGGCTGCAGCTCCTGCACCCCGCCATCAGCTGCTGGAGGCTGCCTGCAGCTCCTGCAACCCGCCATCAGCTGCTGGAGGCTGCCTGCAGCTCCTGCACCCCGCCATCAGCTGCTGGAGGCTGGCTGCAGCTCCTCCACCCCGCCATCAGCTGCTGGAGGCTGGCTTCTGCTCCTCCACCCCGCCACCAGCTGCTAAGGGCTGGCTGCTGCTCCTGCACCCCGCCATCAGCTGCTGGAGGCTGGCTGCAGCTCCTCCACCCCGCCATCAGCTGCTGGAGGCTGGCTTCTGCTCCTCCACCCCGCCACCAGCTGCTGGAGGCTGGCTGCTGCTCCGGCACCCCGCCATCAGCTGCTGGAGGCTTCTGTTCCTCCACCCCGCCATCAGCTGCTGGAGGCTGCCTGGAGCTCCTGCACCCCGCCATCAGCTGCTGGATGCTTCTGTTCCTCCACCCCGCCATCAGCAGCTGGAGGCTGGCTGCTGGAGGCTGGCTGCTGCTCCTCCACCCTGCCATCACCAGCTGGAGGCTGGCTGCAGCTCCTGCACCCCGCCATCAGCTGCTGGAGGCTGCCTGCAGCTCCTGCACCCCGCCATCAGCTGCTGGAGGCTGGCTGCTGCTCCTGCACCCCGCCATCAGCTGCTGGAGGCTGGCTGCTGCTCCTCCACCCCACCATGACCTGCTGGAGGCTGGCTGCAGCTCCTCCACCCCGCCATCAGCTGCTGGAGGCTGCCTGCAGCTCCTGCACCCCGCCATCAGCTGCTGGAGGCTGCCTGCAGCTCCTGCACCCCGCCATCAGCTGCTGGAGGCTGGCTGCTGCTCCTGCACCCCGCCATCAGCTGCTGGAGTCTGCCTGCAGCTCCTGCACCCCGCCATCAGCTGCTGGAGGCTGGCTGCAGCTCCTCCACCCCGCCATCAGCTGCTGGAGGCTGGCTGCTGCTCCTGCACCCCGCCATCAGCTGCTGGAGGCTTCTGTTCCTCCACCCCGCCATCAGCAGCTGGAGGCTGGCTGCTGGAGGCTGGCTGCTGCTCCTCCAACCCGCCATCACCAGCTGGAGGCTGGCTGCAGCTCCTGCACCCCGCCATCAGCTGCTGGAGGCTGCCTGCAGCTCCTGCACCCCGCCATCAGCTGCTGGAGGCTGGCTGCTGCTCCTGCACCCCGCCATCAGCTGCTGGAGGCTGGCTGCTGCTCCTGCACCCCACCATGACCTGCTGGAGGCTGCCTGCAGCTCCTCCACCCCGCCATCAGCTGCTGGAGGCTGCCTGCAGCTCCTGCACCCCGCCATCAGCTGCTGGAGGCTGCCTGCAGCTCCTGCACCCCGCCATCAGCTGCTGGAGGCTGGCTTCTGCTCCTCCACCCCGCCACCAGCTGCTGGAGGCTGGCTGCTGCTCCTGCACCCCGCCATCAGCTGCTGGAGGCTTCTGTTTTTCCACCCCGCCATCAGCAGCTGGAGGCTGGCTGCTGGAGGCTGGCTGCTGCTCCTCCACCCCGCCATCACCAGCTGGAGGCTGGCTGCAGCTCCTGCACCCCGCCATCAGCTGCTGGAGGCTGCCTGCAGCTTCTGCACCCCGCCATCAGCTGCTGGAGGCTGGCTGTTGCTCCTGCACCCCGCCATCAGCTGCTGGAGGCTGGCTGCTGCTCCTCCACCCCACCATGACCTGCTGGAGGCTGGCTGCAGCTCCTCCACCCCGCCATCAGCTGCTGGAGGCTGCCTGCAGCTCCTGCACCCCGCCATCAGCTGCTGGAGGCTGCCTGCATCTCCTGCACCCCGCCATCAGCTGCTGGAGGCTGGCTGCAGCTCCTCCACCCCGCCATCAGCTGCTGGAGGCTGGCTTCTGCTCCTCCACCCCGCCACCAGCTGCTGGAGGCTGGCTGATGCTCCTGCACCCCACCATCAGCTGCTGGAGGCTTCTGTTCCTCCACCCCGCCATCAGCAGCTGGAGGCTGGCTGCTGGAGGCTGGCTGCTGCTCCTCCACCCCGCCATCACCAGCTGGAGGCTGGCTGCAGCTCCTGCACCCCACCATCAGCTGCTGGAGGCTGCCTGGAGCTCCTGCACCCCGCCATCAGCTGCTGGAGGCTTCTGTTCCTCCACCGCGCCATCAGCAGCTGGAGGCTGGCTGCTGCTCCTCCACCCCGCCATCACCAGCTGGAGGCTGGCTGCAGCTCCTGCACCCCGCCATCAGCTGCTGGAGGCTGCCTGCAGCTCCTGCATCCCGCCATCAGCTGCTGGAGGCTGCCTGCAGCTCCTGCACCCCGCCATCAGCTGCTGGAGGCTGGCTGCTGCTCCTGCACCCCGCCATCAGCTGCTGGAGGCTGGCTGCTGCTCCTCCACCCCACCATGACCTGCTGGAGGCTGGCTGCAGCTCCTCCACCCCGCCATCAGCTGCTGGAGGCTGCCTGCAGCTCCTGCACCCCGCCATCAGCTGCTGGAGGCTGGCTGCAGCTCCTCCACCCCGCCATCAGCAGCTGGAGGCTGGCTTCTGCTCCTCCACCCTGCCACCAGCTGGTGGAGGCTGGCTGCTGCTCCGGCACCCCGCCATCAGCTGCTGGAGGCTTCTGTTCCTCCACCCCGCCATCAGCAGCTGGAGGCTGGCTGCTGGAGGCTGGCTGCTGCTCCTCCACCCCGCCATCACCAGCTGGAGGCTGGCTGCAGCTCCTGCACCCCGCCATCAGCTGCTGGAGGCTGCCTGCAGCTCCTGCACCCCGCCATCAGCTGCTGGAGGCTGGCTGCAGCTCCTCCACCCCGCCATCAGCTGCTGGAGGCTGGCTTCTGCTCCTCCACCCCGCCACCAGCTGCTGGAGGCTGGCTGCTGCTCCTGCACCCCACCATGACCTACTGGAGGCTGGCTGCAGCTCCTCCACCCCGCCATCAGCTGCTGGAGGCTGCCTGCAGCTCCTGCACCCCGTCATCAGCTGCTGGAGGCTGCCTGCAGCTCCTGCACCCCGCCATCAGCTGCTGGAGGCTGGCTGCAGCTCCTCCACCCCGCCATCAGCTGCTGGAGGCTGGCTTCTGCTCCTCCACCCCGCCACCAGCTGCTGGAGGCTGGCTGCTGCTCCTGCACCCCGCCATCAGCTGCTGGAGGCTTCTGTTTTTCCACCCCGCCATCAGCAGCTGGAGGCTGGCTGCTGGAGGCTGGCTGCTGCTCCTCCACCCCGCCATCAGCTGCTGGAGGCTGCCTGCAGCTCCTGCACCCCGCCATCAGCTGCTGGAGGCTGGCTGCTGCTCCTGCACCCCGCCATCAGCTGCTGGAGGCTGGCTGCTGCTCCTCCACCCCACCATGACCTGCTGGAGGCTGGCTGCAGCTCCTGCACCCCGCCATCAGCTGCTGGAGGCTTCTGTTCCTCCACCCCGCCATCAGCAGATGGAGGCTGGCTGCTGGAGGCTGGCTGCTGCTCCTCCACCCCGCCATCACCAGCTGGAGGCTGGCTGCAGCTCCTGCACCCCGCCATCAGCTGCTGGAGGCTGCCTGGAGCTCCTGCACCCCGCCATCAGCTGCTGGAGGCTTCTGTTCCTCCACCCCGCCATCAGCAGCTGGAGGCTGGCTGCTGGAGGCTGGCTGCTGCTCCTCCACCCCGCCATCACCAGCTGGAGGCTGGCTGCAGCTCCTGCACCCCGCCATCAGCTGCTGGAGGCTGCCTGCAGCTCCTGCACCCCGCCATCAGCTGCTGGAGGCTGGCTGCTGCTCCTGCACCCCGCCATCAGCTGCTGGAGGCTGGCTGCTGCTCCTCCACCCCACCATGACCTGCTGGAGGCTGGCTGCAGCTCCTCCACCCCGCCATCAGCTGCTGGAGGCTGCCTGCAGCTCCTGCACCCCGCCATCAGCTGCTGGAGGCTGCCTGCAGCTCCTGCACCCCGCCATCAGCTGCTGGAGGCTGGCTGCAGCTCCTCCACCCCGCCATCAGCTGCTGGAGGCTGGCTTCTGCTCCTCCACCCCGCCACCAGCTGCTAAGGGCTGGCTGCTGCTCCTGCACCCCGCCATCAGCTGCTGGAGGCTTCTGTTCCTCCACCCCGCCATCAGCTGCTGGAGGCTGCCTGGAGCTCCTGCACCCCGCCATCAGCTGCTGGATGCTTCTGTTCCTCCACCCCGCCATCAGCAGCTGGAGGCTGGCTGCTGGAGGCTGGCTGCTGCTCCTCCACCCCGCCATCACCAGCTGGAGGCTGGCTGCAGCTCCTGCACCCCGCCATCAGCTGCTGGAGGCTGCCTGCAGCTCCTGCACCCCGCCATCAGCTGCTGGAGGCTGGCTGCTGCTCCTGCACCCCGCCATCAGCTGCTGGAGGCTGGCTGCTGCTCCTCCACCCCACCATGACCTGCTGGAGGCTGGCTGCAGCTCCTCCACCCCGCCATCAGCTGCTGGAGGCTGCCTGCAGCTCCTGCACCCCGCCATAAGCTGCTGGAGGCTGCCTGCAGCTCCTGCACCCCGCCATCAGCTGCTGGAGGCTGGCTGCTGCTCCTGCACCCCGCCATCAGCTGCTGGAGTCTGCCTGCAGCTCCTGCACCCCGCCATCAGCTGCTGGAGGCTGGCTGCAGCTCCTCCACCCCGCCATCAGCTGCTGGAGGCTGGCTGCTGCTCCTGCACCCCGCCATCAGCTGCTGGAGGCTTCTGTTCCTCCACCCCGCCATCAGCAGCTGGAGGCTGGCTGCTGGAGGCTGGCTGCTGCTCCTCCAACCCGCCATCACCAGCTGGAGGCTGGCTGCAGCTCCTGCACCCCGCCATCAGCTGCTGGAGGCTGCCTGCAGCTCCTGCACCCCGCCATCAGCTGCTGGAGGCTGGCTGCTGCTCCTGCACCCCGCCATCAGCTGCTGGAGGCTGGCTGCTGCTCCTCCACCCCACCATGACCTGCTGGAGGCTGGCTGCAGCTCCTGCACCCCGCCATCAGCTGCTGGAGGCTTCTGTTCCTCCACCCCGCCATCAGCAGATGGAGGCTGGCTGCTGGAGGCTGGCTGCTGCTCCTCCACCCCGCCATCACCAGCTGGAGGCTGGCTGCAGCTCCTGCACCCCGCCATCAGCTGCTGGAGGCTGCCTGGAGCTCCTGCACCCCGCCATCAGCTGCTGGAGGCTTCTGTTCCTCCACCCCGCCATCAGCAGCTGGAGGCTGGCTGCTGGAGGCTGGCTGCTGCTCCTCCACCCCGCCATCACCAGCTGGAGGCTGGCTGCAGCTCCTGCACCCCGCCATCAGCTGCTGGAGGCTGCCTGCAGCTCCTGCACCCCGCCATCAGCTGCTGGAGGCTGGCTGCTGCTCCTGCACCCCGCCATCAGCTGCTGGAGGCTGGCTGCTGCTCCTCCACCCCACCATGACCTGCTGGAGGCTGGCTGCAGCTCCTCCACCCCGCCATCAGCTGCTGGAGGCTGCCTGCAGCTCCTGCACCCCGCCATCAGCTGCTGGAGGCTGCCTGCAGCTCCTGCACCCCGCCATCAGCTGCTGGAGGCTGGCTGCAGCTCCTCCACCCCGCCATCAGCTGCTGGAGGCTGGCTTCTGCTCCTCCACCCCGCCACCAGCTGCTAAGGGCTGGCTGCTGCTCCTGCACCCCGCCATCAGCTGCTGGAGGCTTCTGTTCCTCCACCCCGCCATCAGTTGCTGGAGGCTGCCTGGAGCTCCTGCACCCCGCCATCAGCTGCTGGATGCTTCTGTTCCTCCACCCCGCCATCAGCAGCTGGAGGCTGGCTGCTGGAGGCTGGCTGCTGCTCCTCCACCCCGCCATCACCAGCTGGAGGCTGGCTGCAGCTCCTGCACCCCGCCGTCAGCTGCTGGAGGCTGCCTGCAGCTCCTGCACCCCGCCATCAGCTGCTGGAGGCTGGCTGCTGCTCCTGCACCCCGCCATCAGCTGCTGGAGGCTGGCTGCTGCTCCTCCACCCCACCATGACCTGCTGGAGGCTGGCTGCAGCTCCTCCACCCCGCCATCAGCTGCTGGAGGCTGCCTGCAGCTCCTGCACCCCGCCATAAGCTGCTGGAGGCTGCCTGCAGCTCCTGCACCCCGCCATCAGCTGCTGGAGGCTGGCTGCTGCTCCTGCACCCCGCCATCAGCTGCTGGAGTCTGCCTGCAGCTCCTGCACCCCGCCATCAGCTGCTGGAGGATGGCTGCAGCTCCTCCACCCCGCCATCAGCTGCTGGAGGCTGGCTGCTGCTCCTGCACCCCGCCATCAGCTGCTGGAGGCTTCTGTTCCTCCACCCCGCCATCAGCAGCTGGAGGCTGGCTGCTGGAGGCTGGCTGCTGCTCCTCCAACCCGCCATCACCAGCTGGAGGCTGGCTGCAGCTCCTGCACCCCGCCATCAGCTGCTGGAGGCTGCCTGCAGCTCCTGCACCCCGCCATCAGCTGCTGGAGGCTGGCTGCTGCTCCTGCACCCCGCCATCAGCTGCTGGAGGCTGGCTGCTGCTCCTCCACCCCACCATGACCTGCTGGAGGCTGCCTGCAGCTCCTCCACCCCGCCATCAGCTGCTGGAGGCTGCCTGCAGCTCCTGCACCCCGCCATCAGCTGCTGGAGGCTGCCTGCAGCTCCTGCACCCCGCCATCAGCTGCTGGAGGCTGGCTTCTGCTCCTCCACCCCGCCACCAGCTGCTGGAGGCTGGCTGCTGCTCCTGCACCCCGCCATCAGCTGCTGGAGGCTTCTGTTTTTCCACCCCGCCATCAGCAGCTGGAGGCTGGCTGCTGGAGGCTGGCTGCTGCTCCTCCACCCCGCCATCACCAGCTGGAGGCTGGCTGCAGCTCCTGCACCCCGCCATCAGCTGCTGGAGGCTGCCTGCAGCTCCTGCACCCCGCCATCAGCTGCTGGAGGCTGGCTGCTGCTCCTGCACCCCGCCATCAGCTGCTGGAGGCTGGCTGCTGCTCCTCCACCCCACCATGACCTGCTGGAGGCTGGCTGCAGCTCCTCCACCCCGCCATCAGCTGCTGGAGGCTGCCTGCAGCTCCTGCACCCCGCCATCAGCTGCTGGAGGCTGCCTGCAGCTCCTGCACCCCGCCATCAGCTGCTGGAGGCTGGCTGCAGCTCCTCCACCCCGCCATCAGCTGCTGGAGGCTGGCTTCTGCTCCTCCACCCCGCCACCAGCTGCTGGAGGCTGGCTGCTGCTCCTGCACCCCGACATCAGCTGCTGGAGGCTTCTGTTCCTCCACCCCGCCATCAGCAGCTGGAGGCTGGCTGCTGGAGGCTGGCTGCTGCTCCTCCACCCCGCCATCACCAGCTGGAGGCTGGCTGAAGCTCCTGCACCCCGCCATCAGCTGCTGGAGGCTGCCTGCAGCTCCTGCACCCCGCCATCAGCTGCTGGAGGCTGGCTGCTGCTCCTGCACCCCGCCATCAGCTGCTGGAGGCTGGCTGCTGCTCCTCCACCCCACCATGACCTACTGGAGGCTGGCTGCAGCTCCTCCACCCCGCCATCAGCTGCTGGAGGCTGCCTGCAGCTCCTGCACCCCGCCATCAGCTGCTGGAGGCTGCCTGCAGCTCCTGCACCCCGCCATCAGCTGCTGGAGGCTGGCTGCAGCTCCTCCACCCCGCCATCAGCTGCTGGAGGCTGGCTTCTGCTCCTCCACCCCGCCACCAGCTGCTGGAGGCTGGCTGCTGCTCCTGCACCCCACCATGACCTACTGGAGGCTGGCTGCAGCTCCTCCACCCCACCATCAGCTGCTGGAGGCTGCCTGCAGCTCCTGCACCCCGTCATCAGCTCTTGGAGGCTGCCTGCAGCTCCTGCACCCCGCCATCAGCTGCTGGAGGCTGGCTGCAGCTCCTCCACCCCGCCATCAGCTGCTGGAGGCTGGATTCTGCTCCTCCACCCCGCCACCAAATGCTGGAGGCTGGCTGCTGCTCCTGCACCCCGCCATCAGCTGCTGGAGGCTTCTGTTTTTCCACCCCGCCATCAGCAGCTGGAGGCTGGCTGCTGGAGGCTGGCTGCTGCTCCTCCACCCCGCCATCAGCTGCTGGAGGCTGCCTGCAGCTCCTGCACCCCGCCATCAGCTGCTGGAGGCTGGCTGCTGCTCCTCCACCCCACCATGACCTGCTGGAGGCTGGCTGCAGCTCCTGCACCCCGCCATCAGCTGCTGGAGGCTTCTGTTCCTCCACCCCGCCATCAGCAGATGGAGGCTGGCTGCTGGAGGCTGGCTGCTGCTCCTCCACCCCGCCATCACCAGCTGGAGGCTGGCTGCAGCTCCTGCACCCCGCCATCAGCTGCTGGAGGCTGCCTGGAGCTCCTGCACCCCGCCATCAGCTGCTGGAGGCTTCTGTTCCTCCACCCCGCCATCAGCAGCTGGAGGCTGGCTGCTGGAGGCTGGCTGCTGCTCCTCCACCCCGCCATCACCAGCTGGAGGCTGGCTGCAGCTCCTGCACCCCGCCATCAGCTGCTGGAGGCTGCCTGCAGCTCCTGCAACCCGCCATCAGCTGCTGGAGGCTGCCTGCAGCTCCTGCACCCCGCCATCAGCTGCTGGAGGCTGGCTGCAGCTCCTCCACCCCGCCATCTGCTGCTGGAGGCTGGCTTCTGCTCCTCCACCCCGCCACCAGCTGCTAAGGGCTGGCTGCTGCTCCTGCACCCCGCCATCAGCTGCTGGAGGCTTCTGTTCCTCCACCCCGCCATCAGCTGCTGGAGGCTGCCTGGAGCTCCTGCACCCCGCCATCAGCTGCTGGATGCTTCTGTTCCTCCACCGCGCCATCAGCAGCTGGAGGCTGGCTGCTGGAGGCTGGCTGCTGCTCCTCCACCCCGCCATCACCAGCTGGAGGCTGGCTGCAGCTCCTGCACCCCGCCATCAGCTGCTGGAGGCTGCCTGCAGCTCCTGCACCCCGCCATCAGCTGCTGGAGGCTGGCTGCTGCTCCTGCACCCCGCCATCAGCTGCTGGAGGCTGGCTGCTGCTCCTCCACCCCACCATGACCTGCTGGAGGCTGGCTGCAGCTCCTCCACCCAGCCATCAGCTGCTGGAGGCTGCCTGCAGCTCCTGCACCCCGCCATCAGCTGCTGGAGGCTGCCTGCAGCTCCTGCACCCCGCCATCAGCTGCTGGAGGCTGGCTGCTGCTCCTGCACCCCGCCATCAGCTGCTGGAGTCTGCCTGCAGCTCCTGCACCCCGCCATCAGCTGCTGGAGGCTGGCTGCAGCTCCTCCACCCCGCCATCAGCTGCTGGAGGCTGGCTGCTGCTCCTGCACCCCGCCATCAGCTGCTGGAGGCTTCTGTTCCTCCACCCCGCCATCAGCAGCTGGAGGCTGGTTGCTGCTCCTCCAACCCGCCATCACCAGCTGGAGGCTGGCTGCAGCTCCTGCACCCCGCCATCAGCTGCTGGAGGCTGCCTGCAGCTCCTGCACCCCGCCATCAGCTGCTGGAGGCTGGCTGCTGCTCCTGCACCCCGCCATCAGCTGCTGGAGGCTGGCTGCTGCTCCTGCACCCCACCATGACCTGCTGGAGGCTGCCTGCAGCTCCTCCACCCCGCCATCAGCTGCTGGAGGCTGCCTGCAGCTCCTGCACCCCGCCATCAGCTGCTGGAGGCTGCCTGCAGCTCCTGCACCCCGCCATCAGCTGCTGGAGGCTGGCTTCTGCTCCTCCACCCCGCCACCAGCTGCTGGAGGCTGGCTGCTGCTCCTGCACCCCGCCATCAGCTGCTGGAGGCTTCTGTTTTTCCACCCCGCCATCAGCAGCTGGAGGCTGGCTGCTGCTCCTCCACCCCGCCATCATCAGCTGGAGGCTGGCTGCAGCTCCTGCACCCCGCCATCAGCTGCTGGAGGCTGCCTGCAGCTCCTGCACCCCGCCATCAGCTGCTGGAGGCTGGCTGTTGCTCCTGCACCCCGCCATCAGCTGATGGAGGCTGGCTGCAGCTCCTCCACCCCGCCATCAGCTGCTGGAGGCTGCCTGCAGCTCCTGCACCCCGCCATCAGCTGCTGGAGGCTGCCTGCATCTCCTGCACCCCGCCATCAGCTGCTGGAGGCTGGCTGCAGCTCCTCCACCCCGCCATCAGCTGCTGGAGGCTGGCTTCTGCTCCTCCACCCCGCCACCAGCTGCTGGAGGCTGGCTGATGCTCCTGCACCCCACCATCAGCTGCTGGAGGCTTCTGTTCCTCCACCCCGCCATCAGCAGCTGGAGGCTGGCTGCTGGAGGCTGGCTGCTGCTCCTCCACCCCGCCATCACCAGCTGGAGGCTGGCTGCAGCTCCTGCACCCCACCATCAGCTGCTGGAGGCTGCCTGGAGCTCCTGCACCCCGCCATCAGCTGCTGGAGGCTTCTGTTCCTCCACCGCGCCATCAGCAGCTGGAGGCTGGCTGCTGCTCCTCCACCCCGCCATCACCAGCTGGAGGCTGGCTGCAGCTCCTGCACCCCGCCATCAGCTGCTGGAGGCTGCCTGCAGCTCCTGCATCCCGCCATCAGCTGCTGGAGGCTGCCTGCAGCTCCTGCACCCCGCCATCAGCTGCTGGAGGCTGGCTGCTGCTCCTGCACCCCGCCATCAGCTGCTGGAGGCTGGCTGCTGCTCCTCCACCCCACCATGACCTGCTGGAGGCTGGCTGCAGCTCCTCCACCCCGCCATCAGCAGATGGAGGCTGGCTGCTGGAGGCTGGCTGCTGCTCCTCCACCCCGCCATCACCAGCTGGAGGCTGGCTGCAGCTCCTGCACCCCGCCATCAGCTGCTGGAGGCTGCCTGGAGCTCCTGCACCCCGCCATCAGCTGCTGGAGGCTTCTGTTCCTCCACCCCGCCATCAGCAGCTGGAGGCTGGCTGCTGGAGGCTGGCTGCTGCTCCTCCACCCCGCCATCACCAGCTGGAGGCTGGCTGCAGCTCCTGCACCCCGCCATCAGCTGCTGGAGGCTGCCTGCAGCTCCTGCACCCCGCCATCAGCTGCTGGAGGCTGGCTGCTGCTCCTGCACCCCGCCATCAGCTGCTGGAGGCTGGCTGCTGCTCCTCCACCCCACCATGACCTGCTGGAGGCTGGCTGCAGCTCCTCCACCCCGCCATCAGCTGCTGGAGGCTGCCTGCAGCTCCTGCACCCCGCCATCAGCTGCTGGAGGCTGCCTGCAGCTCCTGCACCCCGCCATCAGCTGCTGGAGGCTGGCTGCAGCTCCTCCACCCCGCCATCAGCTGCTGGAGGCTGGCTTCTGCTCCTCCACCCCGCCACCAGCTGCTAAGGGCTGGCTGCTGCTCCTGCACCCCGCCATCAGCTGCTGGAGGCTTCTGTTCCTCCACCCCGCCATCAGTTGCTGGAGGCTGCCTGGAGCTCCTGCACCCCGCCATCAGCTGCTGGATGCTTCTGTTCCTCCACCCCGCCATCAGCAGCTGGAGGCTGGCTGCTGGAGGCTGGCTGCTGCTCCTCCACCCCGCCATCACCAGCTGGAGGCTGGCTGCAGCTCCTGCACCCCGCCGTCAGCTGCTGGAGGCTGCCTGCAGCTCCTGCACCCCGCCATCAGCTGCTGGAGGCTGGCTGCTGCTCCTGCACCCCGCCATCAGCTGCTGGAGGCTGGCTGCTGCTCCTCCACCCCACCATGACCTGCTGGAGGCTGGCTGCAGCTCCTCCACCCCGCCATCAGCTGCTGGAGGCTGCCTGCAGCTCCTGCACCCCACCATAAGCTGCTGGAGGCTGCCTGCAGCTCCTGCACCCCGCCATCAGCTGCTGGAGGCTGGCTGCTGCTCCTGCACCCCGCCATCAGCTGCTGGAGTCTGCCTGCAGCTCCTGCACCCCGCCATCAGCTGCTGGAGGCTGGCTGCAGCTCCTCCACCCCGCCATCAGCTGCTGGAGGCTGGCTGCTGCTCCTGCACCCCGCCATCAGCTGCTGGAGGCTTCTGTTCCTCCACCCCGCCATCAGCAGCTGGAGGCTGGCTGCTGGAGGCTGGCTGCTGCTCCTCCAACCCGCCATCACCAGCTGGAGGCTGGCTGCAGCTCCTGCACCCCGCCATCAGCTGCTGGAGGCTGCCTGCAGCTCCTGCACCCCGCCATCAGCTGCTGGAGGCTGGCTGCTGCTCCTGCACCCCGCCATCAGCTGCTGGAGGCTGGCTGCTGCTCCTCCACCCCACCATGACCTGCTGGAGGCTGCCTGCAGCTCCTCCACCCCGCCATCAGCTGCTGGAGGCTGCCTGCAGCTCCTGCACCCCGCCATCAGCTGCTGGAGGCTGCCTGCAGCTCCTGCACCCCGCCATCAGCTGCTGGAGGCTGGCTTCTGCTCCTCCACCCCGCCACCAGCTGCTGGAGGCTGGCTGCTGCTCCTGCACCCCACCATCAGCTGCTGGAGGCTTCTGTTTTTCCACCCCGCCATCAGCAGCTGGAGGCTGGCTGCTGGAGGCTGGCTGCTGCTCCTCCACCCCGCCATCACCAGCTGGAGGCTGGCTGCAGCTCCTGCACCCCGCCATCAGCTGCTGGAGGCTGCCTGCAGCTCCTGCACCCCGCCATCAGCTGCTGGAGGCTGGCTGCTGCTCCTGCACCCCGCCATCAGCTGCTGGAGGCTGGCTGCTGCTCCTCCACCCCACCATGACCTGCTGGAGGCTGGCTGCAGCTCCTCCACCCCGCCATCAGCTGCTGGAGGCTGCCTGCAGCTCCTGCACCCCGCCATCAGCTGCTGGAGGCTGCCTGCAGCTCCTGCACCCCGCCATCAGCTGCTGGAGGCTGGCTGCAGCTCCTCCACCCCGCCATCAGCTGCTGGAGGCTGGCTTCTGCTCCTCCACCCCGCCACCAGCTGCTGGAGGCTGGCTGCTGCTCCTGCACCCCGACATCAGCTGCTGGAGGCTTCTGTTCCTCCACCCCGCCATCAGCAGCTGGAGGCTGGCTGCTGGAGGCTGGCTGCTGCTCCTCCACCCCGCCATCACCAGCTGGAGGCTGGCTGAAGCTCCTGCACCCCGCCATCAGCTGCTGGAGGCTGCCTGCAGCTCCTGCACCCCGCCATCAGCTGCTGGAGGCTGGCTGCTGCTCCTGCACCCCGCCATCAGCTGCTGGAGGCTGGCTGCTGCTCCTCCACCCCACCATGACCTACTGGAGGCTGGCTGCAGCTCCTCCACCCCGCCATCAGCTGCTGGAGGCTGCCTGCAGCTCCTGCACCCCGCCATCAGCTGCTGGAGGCTGCCTGCAGCTCCTGCACCCCGCCATCAGCTGCTGGAGGCTGGCTGCAGCTCCTCCACCCCGCCATCAGCTGCTGGAGGCTGGCTTCTGCTCCTCCACCCCGCCACCAGCTGCTGGAGGCTGGCTGCTGCTCCTGCACCCCACCATGACCTACTGGAGGCTGGCTGCAGCTCCTCCACCCCACCATCAGCTGCTGGAGGCTGCCTGCAGCTCCTGCACCCCGTCATCAGCTCTTGGAGGCTGCCTGCAGCTCCTGCACCCCGCCATCAGCTGCTGGAGGCTGGCTGCAGCTCCTCCACCCCGCCATCAGCTGCTGGAGGCTGGATTCTGCTCCTCCACCCCGCCACCAAATGCTGGAGGCTGGCTGCTGCTCCTGCACCCCGCCATCAGCTGCTGGAGGCTTCTGTTTTTCCACCCCGCCATCAGCAGCTGGAGGCTGGCTGCTGGAGGCTGGCTGCTGCTCCTCCACCCCGCCATCAGCTGCTGGAGGCTGCCTGCAGCTCCTGCACCCCGCCATCAGCTGCTGGAGGCTGGCTGCTGCTCCTCCACCCCACCATGACCTGCTGGAGGCTGGCTGCAGCTCCTGCACCCCGCCATCAGCTGCTGGAGGCTTCTGTTCCTCCACCCCGCCATCAGCAGATGGAGGCTGGCTGCTGGAGGCTGGCTGCTGCTCCTCCACCCCGCCATCACCAGCTGGAGGCTGGCTGCAGCTCCTGCACCCCGCCATCAGCTGCTGGAGGCTGCCTGGAGCTCCTGCACCCCGCCATCAGCTGCTGGAGGCTTCTGTTCCTCCACCCCGCCATCAGCAGCTGGAGGCTGGCTGCTGGAGGCTGGCTGCTGCTCCTCCACCCCTCCATCACCAGCTGGAGGCTGGCTGCAGCTCCTGCACCCCGCCATCAGCTGCTGGAGGCTGCCTGCAGCTCCTGCAACCCGCCATCAGCTGCTGGAGGCTGCCTGCAGCTCCTGCACCCCGCCATCAGCTGCTGGAGGCTGGCTGCAGCTCCTCCACCCCGCCATCAGCTGCTGGAGGCTGGCTTCTGCTCCTCCACCCCGCCACCAGCTGCTAAGGGCTGGCTGCTGCTCCTGCACCCCGCCATCAGCTGCTGGAGGCTTCTGTTCCTCCACCCCGCCATCAGCTGCTGGAGGCTGCCTGGAGCTCCTGCACCCCGCCATCAGCTGCTGGATGCTTCTGTTCCTCCACCGCGCCATCAGCAGCTGGAGGCTGGCTGCTGGAGGCTGGCTGCTGCTCCTCCACCCCGCCATCACCAGCTGGAGGCTGGCTGCAGCTCCTGCACCCCGCCATCAGCTGCTGGAGGCTGCCTGCAGCTCCTGCACCCCGCCATCAGCTGCTGGAGGCTGGCTGCTGCTCCTGCACCCCGCCATCAGCTGCTGGAGGCTGGCTGCTGCTCCTCCACCCCACCATGACCTGCTGGAGGCTGGCTGCAGCTCCTCCACCCAGCCATCAGCTGCTGGAGGCTGCCTGCAGCTCCTGCACCCCGCCATCAGCTGCTGGAGGCTGCCTGCAGCTCCTGCACCCCGCCATCAGCTGCTGGAGGCTGGCTGCTGCTCCTGCACCCCGCCATCAGCTGCTGGAGTCTGCCTGCAGCTCCTGCACCCCGCCATCAGCTGCTGGAGGCTGGCTGCAGCTCCTCCACCCCGCCATCAGCTGCTGGAGGCTGGCTGCTGCTCCTGCACCCCGCCATCAGCTGCTGGAGGCTTCTGTTCCTCCACCCCGCCATCAGCAGCTGGAGGCTGGTTGCTGCTCCTCCAACCCGCCATCACCAGCTGGAGGCTGGCTGCAGCTCCTGCACCCCGCCATCAGCTGCTGGAGGCTGCCTGCAGCTCCTGCACCCCGCCATCAGCTGCTGGAGGCTGGCTGCTGCTCCTGCACCCCGCCATCAGCTGCTGGAGGCTGGCTGCTGCTCCTGCACCCCACCATGACCTGCTGGAGGCTGCCTGCAGCTCCTCCACCCCGCCATCAGCTGCTGGAGGCTGCCTGCAGCTCCTGCACCCCGCCATCAGCTGCTGGAGGCTGCCTGCAGCTCCTGCACCCCGCCATCAGCTGCTGGAGGCTGGCTTCTGCTCCTCCACCCCGCCACCAGCTGCTGGAGGCTGGCTGCTGCTCCTGCACCCCGCCATCAGCTGCTGGAGGCTTCTGTTTTTCCACCCCGCCATCAGCAGCTGGAGGCTGGCTGCTGCTCCTCCACCCCGCCATCATCAGCTGGAGGCTGGCTGCAGCTCCTGCACCCCGCCATCAGCTGCTGGAGGCTGCCTGCAGCTCCTGCACCCCGCCATCAGCTGCTGGAGGCTGGCTGTTGCTCCTGCACCCCGCCATCAGCTGATGGAGGCTGGCTGCAGCTCCTCCACCCCGCCATCAGCTGCTGGAGGCTGCCTGCAGCTCCTGCACCCCGCCATCAGCTGCTGGAGGCTGCCTGCATCTCCTGCACCCCGCCATCAGCTGCTGGAGGCTGGCTGCAGCTCCTCCACCCCGCCATCAGCTGCTGGAGGCTGGCTTCTGCTCCTCCACCCCGCCACCAGCTGCTGGAGGCTGGCTGATGCTCCTGCACCCCACCATCAGCTGCTGGAGGCTTCTGTTCCTCCACCCCGCCATCAGCAGCTGGAGGCTGGCTGCTGGAGGCTGGCTGCTGCTCCTCCACCCCGCCATCACCAGCTGGAGGCTGGCTGCAGCTCCTGCACCCCACCATCAGCTGCTGGAGGCTGCCTGGAGCTCCTGCACCCCGCCATCAGCTGCTGGAGGCTTCTGTTCCTCCACCGCGCCATCAGCAGCTGGAGGCTGGCTGCTGCTCCTCCACCCCGCCATCACCAGCTGGAGGCTGGCTGCAGCTCCTGCACCCCGCCATCAGCTGCTGGAGGCTGCCTGCAGCTCCTGCATCCCGCCATCAGCTGCTGGAGGCTGCCTGCAGCTCCTGCACCCCGCCATCAGCTGCTGGAGGCTGGCTGCTGCTCCTGCACCCCGCCATCAGCTGCTGGAGGCTGGCTGCTGCTCCTCCACCCCACCATGACCTGCTGGAGGCTGGCTGCAGCTCCTCCACCCCGCCATCAGCTGCTGGAGGCTGCCTGCAGCTCCTGCACCCCGCCATCAGCTGCTGGAGGCTGGCTGCAGCTCCTCCACCCCGCCATCAGCAGCTGGAGGCTGGCTTCTGCTCCTCCACCCTGCCACCAGCTGGTGGAGGCTGGCTGCTGCTCCGGCACCCCGCCATCAGCTGCTGGAGGCTTCTGTTCCTCCACCCCGCCATCAGCTGCTGGAGGCTGCCTGGAAATCCTGCACCCCGCCATCAGCTGCTGGAGGCTTCTGTTCCTCCACCCCGCCATCAGCAGCAGGAGGCTGGCTGCTGGAGGCTGGCTGCTGCTCCTCCACCCCGCCATCACCAGCTGGAGGCTGGCTGCAGCTCCTGCACCCCGCCATCAGCTGCTGGAGGCTGCCTGCAGCTCCTGCACCCCGCCATCAGCTGCTGGAGGCTGGCTGCTGCTCCTGCATCCCGCCATCAGCTGCTGGAGGCTGGCTGCTGCTCCTCCACCCCACCATGACCTGCTGGAGGCTGGCTGCAGCTCCTCCAGCTCGCCATCAGCTGCTGGAGGCTGCCTGCAGCTCCTGCACCCCGCCATCAGCTGCTGGAGGCTGCCTGCAGCTCCTGCACCCCGCCATCAGCTGCTGGAGGCTGGCTGCAGCTCCTCCACCCCACCATCAGCTGCTGGAGGCTGGCTTCTGCTCCTCCACCCCGCCACCAGCTGCTGGAGGCTGGCTGCTGCTCCTGCACCCCACCATCAGCTGCTGGAGGCTTCCGTTCCTCCACCCCGCCATCAGCAGCTGGAGGCTGGCTGCTGGAGGCTGGCTGCTGCTCCTCCACCCCGCCATCACCACCTGGAGGCTGGCTGCAGCTCCTGCACCCCGCCATCAGCTGCTGGAGGCTGCCTGCAGCTCCTCCACCCCGCCATCACCACCTGGAGGCTGGCTGCAGCTCCTGCACCCCGCCATCAGCTGCTGGAGGCTGCCTGCAGCTCCTGCACCCCGCCATCAGCTGCTGGAGGCTGGCTGCAGCTCCTCCACCCCGCCATCAGCTGCTGGAGGCTGGCTGCTGCTCCTGCACCCCGACATCAGCTGCTGGAGGCTTCTGTTCCTCCACCCCGCCATCAGCAGCTGGAGGCTGGCTGCTGGAGGCTGGCTGCTGCTCCTCCACCCCGCCATCACCAGCTGGAGGCTGGCTGAAGCTCCTGCACCCCGCCATCAGCTGCTGGAGGCTGCCTGCAGCTCCTGCACCCCGCCATCAGCTGCTGGAGGCTGGCTGCTGCTCCTGCACCCCGCCATCAGCTGCTGGAGGCTGGCTGCTGCTCCTCCACCCCACCATGACCTACTGGAGGCTGGCTGAAGCTCCTCCACCCCGCCATCAGCTGCTGGAGGCTGCCTGCAGCTCCTGCACCCCGCCATCAGCTGCTGGAGGCTGCCTGCAGCTCCTGCACCCCGCCATCAGCTGCTGGAGGCTGGCTGCAGCTCCTCCACCCCGCCATCAGCTGCTGGAGGCTGGCTTCTGCTCCTCCACCCCGCCACCAGCTGCTGGAGGCTGGCTGCTGCTCCTGCACCCCACCATGACCTACTGGAGGCTGGCTGCAGCTCCTCCACCCCACCATCAGCTGCTGGAGGCTGCCTGCAGCTCCTGCACCCCGTCATCAGCTCTTGGAGGCTGCCTGCAGCTCCTGCACCCCGCCATCAGCTGCTGGAGGCTGGCTGCAGCTCCTCCACCCCGCCATCAGCTGCTGGAGGCTGGATTCTGCTCCTCCACCCCGCCACCAAATGCTGGAGGCTGGCTGCTGCTCCTGCACCCCGCCATCAGCTGCTGGAGGCTTCTGTTTTTCCACCCCGCCATCAGCAGCTGGAGGCTGGCTGCTGGAGGCTGGCTGCTGCTCCTCCACCCCGCCATCAGCTGCTGGAGGCTGCCTGCAGCTCCTGCACCCCGCCATCAGCTGCTGGAGGCTGGCTGCTGCTCCTCCACCCCACCATGACCTGCTGGAGGCTGGCTGCAGCTCCTGCACCCCGCCATCAGCTGCTGGAGGCTTCTGTTCCTCCACCCCGCCATCAGCAGATGGAGGCTGGCTGCTGGAGGCTGGCTGCTGCTCCTCCACCCCGCCATCACCAGCTGGAGGCTGGCTGCAGCTCCTGCACCCCGCCATCAGCTGCTGGAGGCTGCCTGGAGCTCCTGCACCCCGCCATCAGCTGCTGGAGGCTTCTGTTCCTCCACCCCGCCATCAGCAGCTGGAGGCTGGCTGCTGGAGGCTGGCTGCTGCTCCTCCACCCCGCCATCACCAGCTGGAGGCTGGCTGCAGCTCCTGCACCCCGCCATCAGCTGCTGGAGGCTGCCTGCAGCTCCTGCAACCCGCCATCAGCTGCTGGAGGCTGCCTGCAGCTCCTGCACCCCGCCATCAGCTGCTGGAGGCTGGCTGCAGCTCCTCCACCCCGCCATCAGCTGCTGGAGGCTGGCTTCTGCTCCTCCACCCCGCCACCAGCTGCTAAGGGCTGGCTGCTGCTCCTGCACCCCGCCATCAGCTGCTGGAGGCTTCTGTTCCTCCACCCCGCCATCAGCTGCTGGAGGCTGCCTGGAGCTCCTGCACCCCGCCATCAGCTGCTGGATGCTTCTGTTCCTCCACCGCGCCATCAGCAGCTGGAGGCTGGCTGCTGGAGGCTGGCTGCTGCTCCTCCACCCCGCCATCACCAGCTGGAGGCTGGCTGCAGCTCCTGCACCCCGCCATCAGCTGCTGGAGGCTGCCTGCAGCTCCTGCACCCCGCCATCAGCTGCTGGAGGCTGGCTGCTGCTCCTGCACCCCGCCATCAGCTGCTGGAGGCTGGCTGCTGCTCCTCCACCCCACCATGACCTGCTGGAGGCTGGCTGCAGCTCCTCCACCCCGCCATCAGCTGCTGGAGGCTGCCTGCAGCTCCTGCACCCCGCCATCAGCTGCTGGAGGCTGCCTGCAGCTCCTGCACCCCGCCATCAGCTGCTGGAGGCTGGCTGCTGCTCCTGCACCCCGCCATCAGCTGCTGGAGTCTGCCTGCAGCTCCTGCACCCCGCCATCAGCTGCTGGAGGCTGGCTGCAGCTCCTCCACCCCGCCATCAGCTGCTGGAGGCTGGCTGCTGCTCCTGCACCCCGCCATCAGCTGCTGGAGGCTTCTGTTCCTCCACCCCGCCATCAGCAGCTGGAGGCTGGTTGCTGCTCCTCCAACCCGCCATCACCAGCTGGAGGCTGGCTGCAGCTCCTGCACCCCGCCATCAGCTGCTGGAGGCTGCCTGCAGCTCCTGCACCCCGCCATCAGCTGCTGGAGGCTGGCTGCTGCTCCTGCACCCCGCCATCAGCTGCTGGAGGCTGGCTGCTGCTCCTGCACCCCACCATGACCTGCTGGAGGCTGCCTGCAGCTCCTCCACCCCGCCATCAGCTGCTGGAGGCTGCCTGCAGCTCCTGCACCCCGCCATCAGCTGCTGGAGGCTGCCTGCAGCTCCTGCACCCCGCCATCAGCTGCTGGAGGCTGGCTTCTGCTCCTCCACCCCGCCACCAGCTGCTGGAGGCTGGCTGCTGCTCCTGCACCCCGCCATCAGCTGCTGGAGGCTTCTGTTTTTCCACCCCGCCATCAGCAGCTGGAGGCTGGCTGCTGCTCCTCCACCCCGCCATCATCAGCTGGAGGCTGGCTGCAGCTCCTGCACCCCGCCATCAGCTGCTGGAGGCTGCCTGCAGCTCCTGCACCCCGCCATCAGCTGCTGGAGGCTGGCTGTTGCTCCTGCACCCCGCCATCAGCTGATGGAGGCTGGCTGCAGCTCCTCCACCCCGCCATCAGCTGCTGGAGGCTGCCTGCAGCTCCTGCACCCCGCCATCAGCTGCTGGAGGCTGCCTGCATCTCCTGCACCCCGCCATCAGCTGCTGGAGGCTGGCTGCAGCTCCTCCACCCCGCCATCAGCTGCTGGAGGCTGGCTTCTGCTCCTCCACCCCGCCACCAGCTGCTGGAGGCTGGCTGATGCTCCTGCACCCCACCATCAGCTGCTGGAGGCTTCTGTTCCTCCACCCCGCCATCAGCAGCTGGAGGCTGGCTGCTGGAGGCTGGCTGCTGCTCCTCCACCCCGCCATCACCAGCTGGAGGCTGGCTGCAGCTCCTGCACCCCACCATCAGCTGCTGGAGGCTGCCTGGAGCTCCTGCACCCCGCCATCAGCTGCTGGAGGCTTCTGTTCCTCCACCGCGCCATCAGCAGCTGGAGGCTGGCTGCTGCTCCTCCACCCCGCCATCACCAGCTGGAGGCTGGCTGCAGCTCCTGCACCCCGCCATCAGCTGCTGGAGGCTGCCTGCAGCTCCTGCATCCCGCCATCAGCTGCTGGAGGCTGCCTGCAGCTCCTGCACCCCGCCATCAGCTGCTGGAGGCTGGCTGCTGCTCCTGCACCCCGCCATCAGCTGCTGGAGGCTGGCTGCTGCTCCTCCACCCCACCATGACCTGCTGGAGGCTGGCTGCAGCTCCTCCACCCCGCCATCAGCTGCTGGAGGCTGCCTGCAGCTCCTGCACCCCGCCATCAGCTGCTGGAGGCTGGCTGCAGCTCCTCCACCCCGCCATCAGCAGCTGGAGGCTGGCTTCTGCTCCTCCACCCTGCCACCAGCTGGTGGAGGCTGGCTGCTGCTCCGGCACCCCGCCATCAGCTGCTGGAGGCTTCTGTTCCTCCACCCCGCCATCAGCTGCTGGAGGCTGCCTGGAAATCCTGCACCCCGCCATCAGCTGCTGGAGGCTTCTGTTCCTCCACCCCGCCATCAGCAGCAGGAGGCTGGCTGCTGGAGGCTGGCTGCTGCTCCTCCACCCCGCCATCACCAGCTGGAGGCTGGCTGCAGCTCCTGCACCCCGCCATCAGCTGCTGGAGGCTGCCTGCAGCTCCTGCACCCCGCCATCAGCTGCTGGAGGCTGGCTGCTGCTCCTGCATCCCGCCATCAGCTGCTGGAGGCTGGCTGCTGCTCCTCCACCCCACCATGACCTGCTGGAGGCTGGCTGCAGCTCCTCCAGCTCGCCATCAGCTGCTGGAGGCTGCCTGCAGCTCCTGCACCCCGCCATCAGCTGCTGGAGGCTGCCTGCAGCTCCTGCACCCCGCCATCAGCTGCTGGAGGCTGGCTGCAGCTCCTCCACCCCACCATCAGCTGCTGGAGGCTGGCTTCTGCTCCTCCACCCCGCCACCAGCTGCTGGAGGCTGGCTGCTGCTCCTGCACCCCACCATCAGCTGCTGGAGGCTTCCGTTCCTCCACCCCGCCATCAGCAGCTGGAGGCTGGCTGCTGGAGGCTGGCTGCTGCTCCTCCACCCCGCCATCACCACCTGGAGGCTGGCTGCAGCTCCTGCACCCCGCCATCAGCTGCTGGAGGCTGCCTGCAGCTCCTGCACCCCGCCATCAGCTGCTGGAGGCTGGCTGCAGCTCCTCCACCCCGCCATCAGCTGCTGGAGGCTGGCTTCTGCTCCTCCACCCCGCCACCAGCTGCTGGAGGCTGGCTGCTGCTCCTGCACCCCACCATGACCTACTGGAGGCTGGCTGCAGCTCCTCCACCCCACCATCAGCTGCTGGAGGCTGCCTGCAGCTCCTGCACCCCGTCATCAGCTCTTGGAGGCTGCCTGCAGCTCCTGCACCCCGCCATCAGCTGCTGGAGGCTGGCTGCAGCTCCTCCACCCCGCCATCAGCTGCTGGAGGCTGGCTTCTGCTCCTCCACCCCGCCACCAAATGCTGGAGGCTGGCTGCTGCTCCTGCACCCCGCCATCAGCTGCTGGAGGCTTCTGTTTTTCCACCCCGCCATCAGCAGCTGGAGGCTGGCTGCTGGAGGCTGGCTGCTGCTCCTCCACCCCGCCATCAGCTGCTGGAGGCTGCCTGCAGCTCCTGCACCCCGCCATCAGCTGCTGGAGGCTGGCTGCTGCTCCTGCACCCCGCCATCAGCTGCTGGAGGCTGGCTGCTGCTCCTCCACCCCACCATGACCTGCTGGAGGCTGGCTGCAGCTCCTGCACCCCGCCATCAGCTGCTGGAGGCTTCTGTTCCTCCACCCCGCCATCAGCAGATGGAGGCTGGCTGCTGGAGGCTGGCTGCTGCTCCTCCACCCCGCCATCACCAGCTGGAGGCTGGCTGCAGCTCCTGCACCCCGCCATCAGCTGCTGGAGGCTGCCTGGAGCTCCTGCACCCCGCCATCAGCTGCTGGAGGCTTCTGTTCCTCCACCCCGCCATCAGCAGCTGGAGGCTGGCTGCTGGAGGCTGGCTGCTGCTCCTCCACCCCGCCATCACCAGCTGGAGGCTGGCTGCAGCTCCTGCACCCCGCCATCAGCTGCTGGAGGCTGCCTGCAGCTCCTGCAACCCGCCATCAGCTGCTGGAGGCTGCCTGCAGCTCCTGCACCCCGCCATCAGCTGCTGGAGGCTGGCTGCAGCTCCTCCACCCCGCCATCAGCTGCTGGAGGCTGGCTTCTGCTCCTCCACCCCGCCACCAGCTGCTAAGGGCTGGCTGCTGCTCCTGCACCCCGCCATCAGCTGCTGGAGGCTTCTGTTCCTCCACCCCGCCATCAGCTGCTGGAGGCTGCCTGGAGCTCCTGCACCCCGCCATCAGCTGCTGGATGCTTCTGTTCCTCCACCCCGCCATCAGCAGCTGGAGGCTGGCTGCTGGAGGCTGGCTGCTGCTCCTCCACCCCGCCATCACCAGCTGGAGGCTGGCTGCAGCTCCTGCACCCCGCCATCAGCTGCTGGAGGCTGCCTGCAGCTCCTGCACCCCGCCATCAGCTGCTGGAGGCTGGCTGCTGCTCCTGCACCCCGCCATCAGCTGCTGGAGGCTGGCTGCTGCTCCTCCACCCCACCATGACCTGCTGGAGGCTGGCTGCAGCTCCTCCACCCCGCCATCAGCTGCTGGAGGCTGCCTGCAGCTCCTGCACCCCGCCATCAGCTGCTGGAGGCTGCCTGCAGCTCCTGCACCCCGCCATCAGCTGCTGGAGGCTGGCTGCTGCTCCTGCACCCCGCCATCAGCTGCTGGAGTCTGCCTGCAGCTCCTGCACCCCGCCATCAGCTGCTGGAGGCTGGCTGCAGCTCCTCCACCCCGCCATTTGCTGCTGGAGGCTGGCTGCTGCTCCTGCACCCCGCCATCAGCTGCTGGAGGCTTCTGTTCCTCCACCCCGCCATCAGCAGCTGGAGGCTGGCTGCTGCTCCTCCAACCCGCCATCACCAGCTGGAGGCTGGCTGCAGCTCCTGCACCCCGCCATCAGCTGCTGGAGGCTGCCTGCAGCTCCTGCACCCCGCCATCAGCTGCTGGAGGCTGGCTGCTGCTCCTGCACCCCGCCATCAGCTGCTGGAGGCTGGCTGCTGCTCCTGCACCCCACCATGACCTGCTGGAGGCTGCCTGCAGCTCCTCCACCCCGCCATCAGCTGCTGGAGGCTGCCTGCAGCTCCTGCACCCCGCCATCAGCTGCTGGAGGCTGCCTGCAGCTCCTGCACCCCGCCATCAGCTGCTGGAGGCTGGCTTCTGCTCCTCCACCCCGCCACCAGCTGCTGGAGGCTGGCTGCTGCTCCTGCACCCCGCCATCAGCTGCTGGAGGCTTCTGTTTTTCCACCCCGCCATCAGCAGCTGGAGGCTGGCTGCTGGAGGCTGGCTGCTGCTCCTCCACCCCGCCATCATCAGCTGGAGGCTGGCTGCAGCTCCTGCACCCCGCCATCAGCTGCTGGAGGCTGCCTGCAGCTCCTGCACCCCGCCATCAGCTGCTGGAGGCTGGCTGTTGCTCCTGCACCCCGCCATCAGCTGATGGAGGCTGGCTGCAGCTCCTCCACCCCGCCATCAGCTGCTGGAGGCTGCCTGCAGCTCCTGCACCCCGCCATCAGCTGCTGGAGGCTGCCTGCATCTCCTGCACCCCGCCATCAGCTGCTGGAGGCTGGCTGCAGCTCCTCCACCCCGCCATCAGCTGCTGGAGGCTGGCTTCTGCTCCTCCACCCCGCCACCAGCTGCTGGAGGCTGGCTGATGCTCCTGCACCCCACCATCAGCTGCTGGAGGCTTCTGTTCCTCCACCCCGCCATCAGCAGCTGGAGGCTGGCTGCTGGAGGCTGGCTGCTGCTCCTCCACCCCGCCATCACCAGCTGGAGGCTGGCTGCAGCTCCTGCACCCCACCATCAGCTGCTGGAGGCTGCCTGGAGCTCCTGCACCCCGCCATCAGCTGCTGGAGGCTTCTGTTCCTCCACCGCGCCATCAGCAGCTGGAGGCTGGCTGCTGCTCCTCCACCCCGCCATCACCAGCTGGAGGCTGGCTGCAGCTCCTGCACCCCGCCATCAGCTGCTGGAGGCTGCCTGCAGCTCCTGCATCCCGCCATCAGCTGCTGGAGGCTGCCTGCAGCTCCTGCACCCCGCCATCAGCTGCTGGAGGCTGGCTGCTGCTCCTGCACCCCGCCATCAGCTGCTGGAGGCTGGCTGCTGCTCCTCCACCCCACCATGACCTGCTGGAGGCTGGCTGCAGCTCCTCCACCCCGCCATCAGCTGCTGGAGGCTGCCTGCAGCTCCTGCACCCCGCCATCAGCTGCTGGAGGCTGGCTGCAGCTCCTCCACCCCGCCATCAGCAGCTGGAGGCTGGCTTCTGCTCCTCCACCCTGCCACCAGCTGGTGGAGGCTGGCTGCTGCTCCGGCACCCCGCCATCAGCTGCTGGAGGCTTCTGTTCCTCCACCCCGCCATCAGCTGCTGGAGGCTGCCTGGAAATCCTGCACCCCGCCATCAGCTGCTGGAGGCTTCTGTTCCTCCACCCCGCCATCAGCAGCAGGAGGCTGGCTGCTGGAGGCTGGCTGCTGCTCCTCCACCCCGCCATCACCAGCTGGAGGCTGGCTGCAGCTCCTGCACCCCGCCATCAGCTGCTGGAGGCTGCCTGCAGCTCCTGCACCCCGCCATCAGCTGCTGGAGGCTGGCTGCTGCTCCTGCATCCCGCCATCAGCTGCTGGAGGCTGGCTGCTGCTCCTCCACCCCACCATGACCTGCTGGAGGCTGGCTGCAGCTCCTCCAGCTCGCCATCAGCTGCTGGAGGCTGCCTGCAGCTCCTGCACCCCGCCATCAGCTGCTGGAGGCTGCCTGCAGCTCCTGCACCCCGCCATCAGCTGCTGGAGGCTGGCTGCAGCTCCTCCACCCCACCATCAGCTGCTGGAGGCTGGCTTCTGCTCCTCCACCCCGCCACCAGCTGCTGGAGGCTGGCTGCTGCTCCTGCACCCCACCATCAGCTGCTGGAGGCTTCCGTTCCTCCACCCCGCCATCAGCAGCTGGAGGCTGGCTGCTGGAGGCTGGCTGCTGCTCCTCCACCCCGCCATCACCACCTGGAGGCTGGCTGCAGCTCCTGCACCCCGCCATCAGCTGCTGGAGGCTGCCTGGAGCTCCTGCACCCCGCCATCAGCTGCTGGAGGCTTCTGTTCCTCCACCCCGCCATCAGCAGCTGGAGGCTGGCTGCTGGAGGCTGGCTGCTACTCCTCCACCCCGCCATCACCAGCTGGAGGCTGCCTGCAGCTCCTGCACCCCACCATCAGCTGCTGGAGGCTGCCTGCAGCTCCTGCACCCCGCCATCAGCTGCTGGAGGCTGGCTGCAGCTCCTCCACCCCGCCATCAGCTGCTGGAGGCTGGCTTCTGCTCCTCCACCCCGCCATCAGCAGCTGGAGGCTGGCTAATGGAGGCTGGCTGCTGCTCCTCCACCCCGCCATCACCATCTGGAGGCTGGCTGCAGCTCCTGCACCCCGCCATCAGCTGCTGGAGGCTGCCTGGAGCTCCTGCACCCCGCCATCAGCTGCTGGAGGCTTCTGTTCCTCCACCCCGCCATCAGCAGCTGGAGGCTGGCTGCTGGAGGCCTGCTGCTGCTCCTCCACCCCGCCATCACCAGCTGGAGGCTGGCTGCAGCTCCTGCACCCCGCCATCAGCTGCTGGAGGCTTCTGTTCCTCCACCACGCCATCAGCAGCTGGAGGCTGGCTGCTGCTCCTCCACCCCGCCATCACCAGCTGGAGGCTGGCTGCAGCTCCTGCACCCCGCCATCAGCTGCTGGAGGCTGCCTGCAGCTCCTGCACCCCGCCATCAGCTGCTGGAGGCTGGCTGCTGCTCCTGCACCCCGCCATTAGCTGCTGGAGGCTGGCTGCTGCTCCTCCACCCCACCATGACCTGCTGGAGGCTGGCTGCAGCTCCTCCACCCCGCCATCAGCTGCTGGAGGCTGCCTGCAGCTCCTGCACCCCGCCATCAGCTGCTGGAGGCTGGCTGCTGCTCCTGCACCCCGCCATCAGCTGCTGGAGTCTGCCTGCAGCTCCTGCACCCCGCCATCAGCTGCTGGAGGCTGGCTGCAGCTCCTCCACCCCGCCATCAGCTGCTGGAGGCTGGCTGCTGCTCCTGCACCCCGCCATCAGCTGCTGGAGGCTTCTGTTCCTCCACCCCGCCATCAGCAGCTGGAGGCTGGCTGCTGCTCCTCCAACCCGCCATCACCAGCTGGAGGCTGGCTGCAGCTCCTGCACCCCGCCATCAGCTGCTGGAGGCTGCCTGCAGCTCCTGCACCCCGCCATCAGCTGCTGGAGGCTGGCTGCTGCTCCTGCACCCCGCCATCACCTGCTGGAGGCTGGCTGCTGCTCCTGCACCCCACCATGACCTGCTGGAGGCTGCCTGCAGCTCCTCCACCCCGCCATCAGCTGCTGGAGGCTGCCTGCAGCTCCTGCACCCCGCCATCAGCTGCTGGAGGCTGCCTGCAGCTCCTGCACCCCGCCATCAGCTGCTGGAGGCTGGCTTCTGCTCCTCCACCCCGCCACCAGCTGCTGGAGGCTGGCTGCTGCTCCTGCACCCCGCCATCAGCTGCTGGAGGCTTCTGTTTTTCCACCCCGCCATCAGCAGCTGGAGGCTGGCTGCTGGAGGCTGGCTGCTGCTCCTCCACCCCGCCATCATCAGCTGGAGGCTGGCTGCAGCTCCTGCACCCCGCCATCAGCTGCTGGAGGCTGCCTGCAGCTCCTGCACCCCGCCATCAGCTGCTGGAGGCTGGCTGTTGCTCCTGCACCCCGCCATCAGCTGATGGAGGCTGGCTGCAGCTCCTCCACCCCGCCATCAGCTGCTGGAGGCTGCCTGCAGCTCCTGCACCCCGCCATCAGCTGCTGGAGGCTGCCTGCATCTCCTGCACCCCGCCATCAGCTGCTGGAGGCTGGCTGCAGCTCCTCCACCCCGCCATCAGCTGCTGGAGGCTGGCTTCTGCTCCTCCACCCCGCCACCAGCTGCTGGAGGCTGGCTGATGCTCCTGCACCCCACCATCAGCTGCTGGAGGCTTCTGTTCCTCCACCCCGCCATCAGCAGCTGGAGGCTGGCTGCTGGAGGCTGGCTGCTGCTCCTCCACCCCGCCATCACCAGCTGGAGGCTGGCTGCAGCTCCTGCACCCCACCATCAGCTGCTGGAGGCTGCCTGGAGCTCCTGCACCCCGCCATCAGCTGCTGGAGGCTTCTGTTCCTCCACCGCGCCATCAGCAGCTGGAGGCTGGCTGCTGCTCCTCCACCCCGCCATCACCAGCTGGAGGCTGGCTGCAGCTCCTGCACCCCGCCATCAGCTGCTGGAGGCTGCCTGCAGCTCCTGCATCCCGCCATCAGCTGCTGGAGGCTGCCTGCAGCTCCTGCACCCCGCCGTCAGCTGCTGGAGGCTGGCTGCTGCTCCTGCACCCCGCCATCAGCTGCTGGAGGCTGGCTGCTGCTCCTCCACCCCACCATGACCTGCTGGAGGCTGGCTGCAGCTCCTCCACCCCGCCATCAGCTGCTGGAGGCTGCCTGCAGCTCCTGCACCCCGCCATCAGCTGCTGGAGGCTGGCTGCAGCTCCTCCACCCCGCCATCAGCAGCTGGAGGCTGGCTTCTGCTCCTCCACCCTGCCACCAGCTGGTGGAGGCTGGCTGCTGCTCCGGCACCCCGCCATCAGCTGCTGGAGGCTTCTGTTCCTCCACCCCGCCATCAGCAGCTGGAGGCTGGCTGCTGGAGGCTGGCTGCTGCTCCTCCACCCCGCCATCACCAGCTGGAGGCTGGCTGCAGCTCCTGCACCCCGCCATCAGCTGCTGGAGGCTGCCTGGAAATCCTGCACCCCGCCATCAGCTGCTGGAGGCTTCTGTTCCTCCACCCCGCCATCAGCAGCAGGAGGCTGGCTGCTGGAGGCTGGCTGCTGCTCCTCCACCCCGCCATCACCAGCTGGAGGCTGGCTGCAGCTCCTGCACCCCGCCATCAGCTGCTGGAGGCTGCCTGCAGCTCCTGCACCCCGCCATCAGCTGCTGGAGGCTGGCTGCTGCTCCTGCATCCCGCCATCAGCTGCTGGAGGCTGGCTGCTGCTCCTCCACCCCACCATGACCTGCTGGAGGCTGGCTGCAGCTCCTCCAGCTCGCCATCAGCTGCTGGAGGCTGCCTGCAGCTCCTGCACCCCGCCATCAGCTGCTGGAGGCTGCCTGCAGCTCCTGCACCCCGCCATCAGCTGCTGGAGGCTGAGTGCAGCTCCTCCACCCCACCATCAGCTGCTGGAGGCTGGCTTCTGCTCCTCCACCCCGCCACCAGCTGCTGGAGGCTGGCTGCTGCTCCTGCACCCCACCATCAGCTGCTGGAGGCTTCCGTTCCTCCACCCCGCCATCAGCAGCTGGAGGCTGGCTGCTGGAGGCTGGCTGCTGCTCCTCCACCCCGCCATCACCACCTGGAGGCTGGCTGCAGCTCCTGCACCCCGCCATCAGCTGCTGGAGGCTGCCTGGAGCTCCTGCACCCCGCCATCAGCTGCTGGAGGCTTCTGTTCCTCCACCCCACCATCAGCAGCTGGAGGCTGGCTGCTGGAGGCTGGCTGCTACTCCTCCACCCCGCCATCACCAGCTGGAGGCTGCCTGCAGCTCCTGCACCCCACCATCAGCTGCTGGAGGCTGCCTGCAGCTCCTGCACCCCGCCATCAGCTGCTGGAGGCTGGCTGCAGCTCCTCCACCCCGCCATCAGCTGCTGGAGGCTGGCTTCTGCTCCTCCACCCCGCCATCAGCAGCTGGAGGCTGGCTAATGGAGGCTGGCTGCTGCTCCTCCACCCCGCCATCACCATCTGGAGGCTGGCTGCAGCTCCTGCACCCCGCCATCAGCTGCTGGAGGCTGCCTGGAGCTCCTGCACCCCGCCATCAGCTGCTGGAGGCTTCTGTTCCTCCACCCCGCCATCAGCAGCTGGAGGCTGGCTGCTGGAGGCCTGCTGCTGCTCCTCCACCCCGCCATCACCAGCTGGAGGCTGGCTGCAGCTCCTGCACCCCGCCATCAGCTGCTGGAGGCTTCTGTTCCTCCACCCCGCCATCAGCAGCTGGAGGCTGGCTGCTGCTCCTCCACCCCGCCATCACCAGCTGGAGGCTGGCTGCAGCTCCTGCACCCCGCCATCAGCTGCTGGAGGCTGCCTGCAGCTCCTGCACCCCGCCATCAGCTGCTGGAGGCTGGCTGCTGCTCCTGCACCCCGCCATTAGCTGCTGGAGGCTGGCTGCTGCTCCTCCACCCCACCATGACCTGCTGGAGGCTGGCTGCAGCTCCTCCACCCCGCCATCAGCTGCTGGAGGCTGCCTGCAGCTCCTGCACCCCGCCATCAGCTGCTGGAGGCTGGCTGCAGCTCCTGCACCCCGCCATCAGCTGCTGGAGGCTGGCTGCAGCTCCTGCACCCCGCCATCAGCTGCTGGAGGCTTCTGTTCCTCCACCCCGCCATCAGCAGCTGGAGGCTGGCTGCTGGAGGCTGGCTGCTGCTCCTCCACCCCGCCATCACCAGCTGGAGGCTGGCTGCAGCTCCTGCACCCCGCCATCAGCTGCTGGAGGCTGCCTGGAGCTCCTGCACCCCGACATCAGCTGCTGGAGGCTTCTGTTCCTCCACCCCACCATCAGCAGCTGGAGGCTGGCTGCTGGAGGCTGGCTGCTGCTCCTCCACCCCGCCATCACGAACTGGAGGCTGGCTGCAACTCCTGCACCCCGCCATCAGCTGCTGGAGGCTGCCTGCAGCTCCTGCACCCCGCCATCAGCTGCTGGAGGCTGGCTGCTGCTCCTCCACCCCGCCATCACCAGCTGGAGGCTGGCTGCAGCTCCTCCACCCCGCCATCAGCTGCTGGAGGCTGCCTGGAGCTCCTGCACCCCGCCATCAGCTGCTGGAGACTTCTGTTCCTCCACCCCGCCATCAGCATCTGGAGGCTGGCTGCTGGAGGCTGGCTGCTGCTCCTCCACCCCGCCATCACCAGCTGGAGGCTGGCTGCAGCTCCTGCACCCCGCCATCAGCTGCTGGAGGCTGGCTGCTGCTCCTCCACCCCACCATCACCAGCTGGAGGCTGGCTGCAGCTCCTGCACCCCGCCATCAGCTGCTGGAGGCTGCCTGGAGCTCCTGCACCCCGCCATCAGCTGCTGGAGGCTTCTGTTCCTCCACCCCGCCATCAGCAGCTGGAGGCTGGCTGCTGGAGGCTGGCTGCTGCTCCTCCACCCCGCTATCACCAGCTGGAGGATGGCTGCAGCTCCTGCACCCCGCCATCAGCTGCTGGAGGCTGCCTGCAGCTCCTGCACCCCGCCATCAGCTGCTGGAGGCTTCTGTTCCTCCACCCCGCCATCAGCAGCTGGAGGCTGGCTGCTGGAGGCTGGCTGCTGCTCCTCCACCCCGCCATCACCAGCTGGAGGCTGGCTGCAGCTCCTGCACCCCGCCATCACCAGCTGGAGGCTGCCTGCAGCTCCTGCACCCCGCCATCAGCTGCTGGAGGCTGGCTGCTGCTCCTCCACCGCACCATGACCTGCTGGAGGCTGGCTGCAGCTCCTCCACCCCGCCATCAGGTGCTGGAGGCTGCCTGCAGCTCCTGCACCCCGCCATCAGCTGCTGGAGGCTGGCTGCAGCTCCTCCACCCCGCCATCAGCTGCTGGAGGCTGGCTTCTGCTCCTCCACCCCGCCACCAGCTGCTGGAGGCTGGCTGCTGCTCCTGCACCCCGCCATCAGCTGCTGGAGGCTTCTGTTCCTCCACCCCGCCATCAGCAGCTGGAGGCTGGCTGCTGGAGGCTGGCTGCTGCTCCTCCACCCCGCCATCACCAGCTGGAGGCTGGCTGCAGCTCCTGCACCCCGCCATCAGCTGCTGGAGGCTGCCTGGAACTCCTGCACCCCGCCATCAGCTGCTGGAGGCTTCTGTTCCTCCACCCCGCCATCAGCAGCTGGAGGCTGGCTGCTGGAGGCTGGCTGCTGCTCCTCCACCCCGCCATCACCAGCTGGAGGCTGGCTGCAGCTCCTGCACCCCGCCATCAGCTGCTGGAGGCTGGCTGCAGCTCCTCCACCCCGCCATCAGCTGCTGGAGGCTGGCTTCTGCTCCTCCACCCCGCCACCAGCTGCTGGAGGCTGGCTGCTGCTCCTGCACCCCGCCACCAGCTGCTGGAGGCTGGCTGCTGCTCCTGCACCCCAACATCAGCTGCTGGAGGCTTCTGTTCCTCCACCCCGCCATCAGCAGCTGGAGGCTGGCTGCTGGAGGCTGGCTGCTGCTCCTCCACCCCGCCATCACCAGCTGGAGGCTGGCTGAAGCTCCTGCACCCCGCCATCAGCTGCTGGAGGCTGCCTGCAGCTCCTGCACCCCGCCATCAGCTGCTGGAGGCTGGCTGCTGCTCCTGCACCCCGCCATCAGCTGCTGGAGGCTGGCTGCTGCTCCTCCACCCCACCATGACCTACTGGAGGCTGGCTGCAGCTCCTCCACCCCGCCATCAGCTGCTGGAGGTTGCCTGCAGCTCCTGCACCCCGCCATCAGCTGCTGGAGGCTGCCTGCAGCTCCTGCACCCCGCCATCAGCTGCTGGAGGCTGGCTGCAGCTCCTCCACCCCGCCATCAGCTGCTGGAGGCTGGCTTCTGCTCCTCCACCCCGCCACCAGCTGCTGGAGGCTGGCTGCTGCTCCTGCACCCCACCATGACCTACTGGAGGCTGGCTGCAGCTCCTCCACCCCGCCATCAGCTGCTGGAGGCTGCCTGCAGCTCCTGCACCCCGTCATCAGCTCTTGGAGGCTGCCTGCAGCTCCTGCACCCCGCCATCAGCTGCTGGAGGCTGGCTGCAGCTCCTCCACCCCGCCATCAGCTGCTGGAGGCTGGCTTCTGCTCCTCCACCCCGCCACCAAATGCTGGAGGCTGGCTGCTGCTCCTGCACCCCGCCATCAGCTGCTGGAGGCTTCTGTTTTTCCACCCCGCCATCAGCAGCTGGAGGCTGGCTGCTGGAGGCTGGCTGCTGCTCCTCCACCCCGCCATCAGCTGCTGGAGGCTGCCTGCAGCTCCTGCACCCCGCCATCAGCTGCTGGAGGCTGGCTGCTGCTCCTGCACCCCGCCATCAGCTGCTGGAGGCTGGCTGCTGCTCCTCCACCCCACCATGACCTGCTGGAGGCTGGCTGCAGCTCCTGCACCCCGCCATCAGCTGCTGGAGGCCTCTGTTCCTCCACCCCGCCATCAGCAGATGGAGGCTGGCTGCTGGAGGCTGGCTGCTGCTCCTCCACCCCGCCATCACCAGCTGGAGGCTGGCTGCAGCTCCTGCACCCCGCCATCAGCTGCTGGAGGCTGCCTGGAGCTCCTGCACCCCGCCATCAGCTGCTGGAGGCTTCTGTTCCTCCACCCCGCCATCAGCAGCTGGAGGCTGGCTGCTGGAGGCTGGCTGCTGCTCCTCCACCCCGCCATCACCAGCTGGAGGCTGGCTGCAGCTCCTGCACCCCGCCATCAGCTGCTGGAGGCTGCCTGCAGCTCCTGCAACCCGCCATCAGCTGCTGGAGGCTGCCTGCAGCTCCTGCACCCCGCCATCAGCTGCTGGAGGCTGGCTGCAGCTCCTCCACCCCGCCATCAGCTGCTGGAGGCTGGCTTCTGCTCCTCCACCCCGCCACCAGCTGCTAAGGGCTGGCTGCTGCTCCTGCACCCCGCCATCAGCTGCTGGAGGCTGGCTGCAGCTCCTCCACCCCGCCATCAGCTGCTGGAGGCTGGCTTCTGCTCCTCCACCCCGCCACCAGCTGCTGGAGGCTGGCTGCTGCTCCGGCACCCCGCCATCAGCTGCTGGAGGCTTCTGTTCCTCCTCCCCGCCATCAGCTGCTGGAGGCTGCCTGGAGCTCCTGCACCCCGCCATCAGCTGCTGGATGCTTCTGTTCCTCCACCCCGCCATCAGCAGCTGGAGGCTGGCTGCTGGAGGCTGGCTGCTGCTCCTCCACCCTGCCATCACCAGCTGGAGGCTGGCTGCAGCTCCTGCACCCCGCCATCAGCTGCTGGAGGCTGCCTGCAGCTCCTGCACCCCGCCATCAGCTGCTGGAGGCTGGCTGCTGCTCCTGCACCCCGCCATCAGCTGCTGGAGGCTGGCTGCTGCTCCTCCACCCCACCATGACCTGCTGGAGGCTGGCTGCAGCTCCTCCACCCCGCCATCAGCTGCTGGAGGCTGCCTGCAGCTCCTGCACCCCGCCATCAGCTGCTGGAGGCTGCCTGCAGCTCCTGCACCCCGCCATCAGCTGCTGGAGGCTGGCTGCTGCTCCTGCACCCCGCCATCAGCTGCTGGAGTCTGCCTGCAGCTCCTGCACCCCGCCATCAGCTGCTGGAGGCTGGCTGCAGCTCCTCCACCCCGCCATCAGCTGCTGGAGGCTGGCTGCTGCTCCTGCACCCCGCCATCAGCTGCTGGAGGCTTCTGTTCCTCCACCCCGCCATCAGCAGCTGGAGGCTGGCTGCTGGAGGCTGGCTGCTGCTCCTCCAACCCGCCATCACCAGCTGGAGGCTGGCTGCAGCTCCTGCACCCCGCCATCAGCTGCTGGAGGCTGCCTGCAGCTCCTGCACCCCGCCATCAGCTGCTGGAGGCTGGCTGCTGCTCCTGCACCCCGCCATCAGCTGCTGGAGGCTGGCTGCTGCTCCTGCACCCCACCATGACCTGCTGGAGGCTGCCTGCAGCTCCTCCACCCCGCCATCAGCTGCTGGAGGCTGCCTGCAGCTCCTGCACCCCGCCATCAGCTGCTGGAGGCTGCCTGCAGCTCCTGCACCCCGCCATCAGCTGCTGGAGGCTGGCTTCTGCTCCTCCACCCCGCCACCAGCTGCTGGAGGCTGGCTGCTGCTCCTGCACCCCGCCATCAGCTGCTGGAGGCTTCTGTTTTTCCACCCCGCCATCAGCAGCTGGAGGCTGGCTGCTGGAGGCTGGCTGCTGCTCCTCCACCCCGCCATCACCAGCTGGAGGCTGGCTGCAGCTCCTGCACCCCGCCATCAGCTGCTGGAGGCTGCCTGCAGCTTCTGCACCCCGCCATCAGCTGCTGGAGGCTGGCTGTTGCTCCTGCACCCCGCCATCAGCTGCTGGAGGCTGGCTGCTGCTCCTCCACCCCACCATGACCTGCTGGAGGCTGGCTGCAGCTCCTCCACCCCGCCATCAGCTGCTGGAGGCTGCCTGCAGCTCCTGCACCCCGCCATCAGCTGCTGGAGGCTGCCTGCATCTCCTGCACCCCGCCATCAGCTGCTGGAGGCTGGCTGCAGCTCCTCCACCCCGCCATCAGCTGCTGGAGGCTGGCTTCTGCTCCTCCACCCCGCCACCAGCTGCTGGAGGCTGGCTGATGCTCCTGCACCCCACCATCAGCTGCTGGAGGCTTCTGTTCCTCCACCCCGCCATCAGCAGCTGGAGGCTGGCTGCTGGAGGCTGGCTGCTGCTCCTCCACCCCGCCATCACCAGCTGGAGGCTGGCTGCAGCTCCTGCACCCCACCATCAGCTGCTGGAGGCTGCCTGGAGCTCCTGCACCCCGCCATCAGCTGCTGGAGGCTTCTGTTCCTCCACCGCGCCATCAGCAGCTGGAGGCTGGCTGCTGCTCCTCCACCCCGCCATCACCAGCTGGAGGCTGGCTGCAGCTCCTGCACCCCGCCATCAGCTGCTGGAGGCTGCCTGCAGCTCCTGCATCCCGCCATCAGCTGCTGGAGGCTGCCTGCAGCTCCTGCACCCCGCCATCAGCTGCTGGAGGCTGGCTGCTGCTCCTGCACCCCGCCATCAGCTGCTGGAGGCTGGCTGCTGCTCCTCCACCCCAGCATGACCTGCTGGAGGCTGGCTGCAGCTCCTCCACCCCGCCATCAGCTGCTGGAGGCTGCCTGCAGCTCCTGCACCCCGCCATCAGCTGCTGGAGGCTGGCTGCAGCTCCTCCACCCCGCCATCAGCAGCTGGAGGCTGGCTTCTGCTCCTCCACCCTGCCACCAGCTGGTGGAGGCTGGCTGCTGCTCCGGCACCCCGCCATCAGCTGCTGGAGGCTTCTGTTCCTCCACCCCGCCATCAGCAGCTGGAGGCTGGCTGCTGGAGGCTGGCTGCTGCTCCTCCACCCCGCCATCACCAGCTGGAGGCTGGCTGCAGCTCCTGCACCCCGCCATCAGCTGCTGGAGGCTGCCTGCAGCTCCTGCACCCCGCCATCAGCTGCTGGAGGCTGGCTGCAGCTCCTCCACCCCGCCATCAGCTGCTGGAGGCTGGCTTCTGCTCCTCCACCCCGCCACCAGCTGCTGGAGGCTGGCTGCTGCTCCTGCACCCCACCATGACCTACTGGAGGCTGGCTGCAGCTCCTCCACCCCGCCATCAGCTGCTGGAGGCTGCCTGCAGCTCCTGCACCCCGTCATCAGCTGCTGGAGGCTGCCTGCAGCTCCTGCACCCCGCCATCAGCTGCTGGAGGCTGGCTGCAGCTCCTCCACCCCGCCATCAGCTGCTGGAGGCTGGCTTCTGCTCCTCCACCCCGCCACCAGCTGCTGGAGGCTGGCTGCTGCTCCTGCACCCCGCCATCAGCTGCTGGAGGCTTCTGTTTTTCCACCCCGCCATCAGCAGCTGGAGGCTGGCTGCTGGAGGCTGGCTGCTGCTCCTCCACCCCGCCATCAGCTGCTGGAGGCTGCCTGCAGCTCCTGCACCCCGCCATCAGCTGCTGGAGGCTGGCTGCTGCTCCTGCACCCCGCCATCAGCTGCTGGAGGCTGGCTGCTGCTCCTCCACCCCACCATGACCTGCTGGAGGCTGGCTGCAGCTCCTGCACCCCGCCATCAGCTGCTGGAGGCTTCTGTTCCTCCACCCCGCCATCAGCAGATGGAGGCTGGCTGCTGGAGGCTGGCTGCTGCTCCTCCACCCCGCCATCACCAGCTGGAGGCTGGCTGCAGCTCCTGCACCCCGCCATCAGCTGCTGGAGGCTGCCTGGAGCTCCTGCACCCCGCCATCAGCTGCTGGAGGCTTCTGTTCCTCCACCCCGCCATCAGCAGCTGGAGGCTGGCTGCTGGAGGCTGGCTGCTGCTCCTCCACCCCGCCATCACCAGCTGGAGGCTGGCTGCAGCTCCTGCACCCCGCCATCAGCTGCTGGAGGCTGCCTGCAGCTCCTGCACCCCGCCATCAGCTGCTGGAGGCTGGCTGCTGCTCCTGCACCCCGCCATCAGCTGCTGGAGGCTGGCTGCTGCTCCTCCACCCCACCATGACCTGCTGGAGGCTGGCTGCAGCTCCTCCACCCCGCCATCAGCTGCTGGAGGCTGCCTGCAGCTCCTGCACCCCGCCATCAGCTGCTGGAGGCTGCCTGCAGCTCCTGCACCCCGCCATCAGCTGCTGGAGGCTGGCTTCTGCTCCTCCACCCCGCCACCAGCTGCTAAGGGCTGGCTGCTGCTCCTGCACCCCGCCATCAGCTGCTGGAGGCTTCTGTTCCTCCACCCCGCCATCAGCTGCTGGAGGCTGCCTGGAGCTCCTGCACCCCGCCATCAGCTGCTGGATGCTTCTGTTCCTCCACCCCGCCATCAGCAGCTGGAGGCTGGCTGCTGGAGGCTGGCTGCTGCTCCTCCACCCCGCCATCACCAGCTGGAGGCTGGCTGCAGCTCCTGCACCCCGCCATCAGCTGCTGGAGGCTGCCTGCAGCTCCTGCACCCCGCCATCAGCTGCTGGAGGCTGGCTGCTGCTCCTGCACCCCGCCATCAGCTGCTGGAGGCTGGCTGCTGCTCCTCCACCCCACCATGACCTGCTGGAGGCTGGCTGCAGCTCCTCCACCCCGCCATCAGCTGCTGGAGGCTGCCTGCAGCTCCTGCACCCCGCCATAAGCTGCTGGAGGCTGCCTGCAGCTCCTGCACCCCGCCATCAGCTGCTGGAGGCTGGCTGCTGCTCCTGCACCCCGCCATCAGCTGCTGGAGTCTGCCTGCAGCTCCTGCACCCCGCCATCAGCTGCTGGAGGCTGGCTGCAGCTCCTCCACCCCGCCATCAGCTGCTGGAGGCTGGCTGCTGCTCCTGCACCCCGCCATCAGCTGCTGGAGGCTTCTGTTCCTCCACCCCGCCATCAGCAGCTGGAGGCTGGCTGCTGGAGGCTGGCTGCTGCTCCTCCAACCCGCCATCACCAGCTGGAGGCTGGCTGCAGCTCCTGCACCCCGCCATCAGCTGCTGGAGGCTGCCTGCAGCTCCTGCACCCCGCCATCAGCTGCTGGAGGCTGGCTGCTGCTCCTGCACCCCGCCATCAGCTGCTGGAGGCTGGCTGCTGCTCCTCCACCCCACCATGACCTGCTGGAGGCTGCCTGCAGCTCCTCCACCCCGCCATCAGCTGCTGGAGGCTGCCTGCAGCTCCTGCACCCCGCCATCAGCTGCTGGAGGCTGCCTGCAGCTCCTGCACCCCGCCATCAGCTGCTGGAGGCTGGCTTCTGCTCCTCCACCCCGCCACCAGCTGCTGGAGGCTGGCTGCTGCTCCTGCACCCCGCCATCAGCTGCTGGAGGCTTCTGTTTTTCCACCCCGCCATCAGCAGCTGGAGGCTGGCTGCTGGAGGCTGGCTGCTGCTCCTCCACCCCGCCATCACCAGCTGGAGGCTGGCTGCAGCTCCTGCACCCCGCCATCAGCTGCTGGAGGCTGCCTGCAGCTCCTGCACCCCGCCATCAGCTGCTGGAGGCTGGCTGCTGCTCCTGCACCCCGCCATCAGCTGCTGGAGGCTGGCTGCTGCTCCTCCACCCCACCATGACCTGCTGGAGGCTGGCTGCAGCTCCTCCACCCCGCCATCAGCTGCTGGAGGCTGCCTGCAGCTCCTGCACCCCGCCATCAGCTGCTGGAGGCTGCCTGCAGCTCCTGCACCCCGCCATCAGCTGCTGGAGGCTGGCTGCAGCTCCTCCACCCCGCCATCAGCTGCTGGAGGCTGGCTTCTGCTCCTCCACCCCGCCACCAGCTGCTGGAGGCTGGCTGCTGCTCCTGCACCCCGACATCAGCTGCTGGAGGCTTCTGTTCCTCCACCCCGCCATCAGCAGCTGGAGGCTGGCTGCTGGAGGCTGGCTGCTGCTCCTCCACCCCGCCATCACCAGCTGGAGGCTGGCTGAAGCTCCTGCACCCCGCCATCAGCTGCTGGAGGCTGCCTGCAGCTCCTGCACCCCGCCATCAGCTGCTGGAGGCTGGCTGCTGCTCCTGCACCCCGCCATCAGCTGCTGGAGGCTGGCTGCAGCTCCTCCACCCCGCCATCAGCTGCTGGAGGCTGGCTTCTGCTCCTCCACCCCGCCACCAGCTGCTGGAGGCTGGCTGCTGCTCCTGCACCCCACCATGACCTACTGGAGGCTGGCTGCAGCTCCTCCACCCCACCATGACCTACTGGAGGCTGGCTGCAGCTCCTCCACCCCGCCATCAGCTGCTGGAGGCTGGCTGCTGCTCCTCCACCCCACCATGACCTACTGGAGGCTGGCTGCAGCTCCTCCACCCCGCCATCAGCTGCTGGAGGCTGCCTGCAGCTCCTGCACCCCGCCATCAGCTGCTGGAGGCTGCCTGCAGCTCCTGCACCCCGCCATCAGCTGCTGGAGGCTGGCTGCAGCTCCTCCACCCCGCCATCAGCTGCTGGAGGCTGGCTTCTGCTCCTCCACCCCGCCACCAGCTGCTGGAGGCTGGCTGCTGCTCCTGCACCCCACCATGACCTACTGGAGGCTGGCTGCAGCTCCTCCACCCCACCATCAGCTGCTGGAGGCTGCCTGCAGCTCCTGCACCCCGTCATCAGCTCTTGGAGGCTGCCTGCAGCTCCTGCACCCCGCCATCAGCTGCTGGAGGCTGGCTGCAGCTCCTCCACCCCGCCATCAGCTGCTGGAGGCTGGATTCTGCTCCTCCACCCCGCCACCAAATGCTGGAGGCTGGCTGCTGCTCCTGCACCCCGCCATCAGCTGCTGGAGGCTTCTGTTTTTCCACCCCGCCATCAGCAGCTGGAGGCTGGCTGCTGGAGGCTGGCTGCTGCTCCTCCACCCCGCCATCAGCTGCTGGAGGCTGCCTGCAGCTCCTGCACCCCGCCATCAGCTGCTGGAGGCTGGCTGCTGCTCCTGCACCCCGCCATCAGCTGCTGGAGGCTGGCTGCTGCTCCTCCACCCCACCATGACCTGCTGGAGGCTGGCTGCAGCTCCTGCACCCCGCCATCAGCTGCTGGAGGCTTCTGTTCCTCCACCCCGCCATCAGCAGATGGAGGCTGGCTGCTGGAGGCTGGCTGCTGCTCCTCCACCCCGCCATCACCAGCTGGAGGCTGGCTGCAGCTCCTGCACCCCGCCATCAGCTGCTGGAGGCTGCCTGCAGCTCCTGCAACCCGCCATCAGCTGCTGGAGGCTGCCTGCAGCTCCTGCACCCCGCCATCAGCTGCTGGAGGCTGGCTGCAGCTCCTCCACCCCGCCATCAGCTGCTGGAGGCTGGCTTCTGCTCCTCCACCCCGCCACCAGCTGCTAAGGGCTGGCTGCTGCTCCTGCACCCCGCCATCAGCTGCTGGAGGCTTCTGTTCCTCCACCCCGCCATCAGCTGCTGGAGGCTGCCTGGAGCTCCTGCACCCCGCCATCAGCTGCTGGATGCTTCTGTTCCTCCACCGCGCCATCAGCAGCTGGAGGCTGGCTGCTGGAGGCTGGCTGCTGCTCCTCCACCCCGCCATCACCAGCTGGAGGCTGGCTGCAGCTCCTGCACCCCGCCATCAGCTGCTGGAGGCTGCCTGCAGCTCCTGCACCCCGCCATCAGCTGCTGGAGGCTGGCTGCTGCTCCTGCACCCCGCCATCAGCTGCTGGAGGCTGGCTGCTGCTCCTCCACCCCACCATGACCTGCTGGAGGCTGGCTGCAGCTCCTCCACCCCGCCATCAGCTGCTGGAGGCTGCCTGCAGCTCCTGCACCCCGCCATCAGCTGCTGGAGGCTGCCTGCAGCTCCTGCACCCCGCCATCAGCTGCTGGAGGCTGGCTGCTGCTCCTGCACCCCGCCATCAGCTGCTGGAGTCTGCCTGCAGCTCCTGCACCCCGCCATCAGCTGCTGGAGGCTGGCTGCAGCTCCTCCACCCCGCCATCAGCTGCTGGAGGCTGGCTGCTGCTCCTGCACCCCGCCATCAGCTGCTGGAGGCTTCTGTTCCTCCACCCCGCCATCAGCAGCTGGAGGCTGGCTGCTGCTCCTCCAACCCGCCATCACCAGCTGGAGGCTGGCTGCAGCTCCTGCACCCCGCCATCAGCTGCTGGAGGCTGCCTGCAGCTCCTGCACCCCGCCATCAGCTGCTGGAGGCTGGCTGCTGCTCCTGCACCCCGCCATCAGCTGCTGGAGGCTGGCTGCTGCTCCTGCACCCCACCATGACCTGCTGGAGGCTGCCTGCAGCTCCTCCACCCCGCCATCAGCTGCTGGAGGCTGCCTGCAGCTCCTGCACCCCGCCATCAGCTGCTGGAGGCTGCCTGCAGCTCCTGCACCCCGCCATCAGCTGCTGGAGGCTGGCTTCTGCTCCTCCACCCCGCCACCAGCTGCTGGAGGCTGGCTGCTGCTCCTGCACCCCGCCATCAGCTGCTGGAGGCTTCTGTTTTTCCACCCCGCCATCAGCAGCTGGAGGCTGGCTGCTGGAGGCTGGCTGCTGCTCCTCCACCCCGCCATCATCAGCTGGAGGCTGGCTGCAGCTCCTGCACCCCGCCATCAGCTGCTGGAGGCTGCCTGCAGCTCCTGCACCCCGCCATCAGCTGCTGGAGGCTGGCTGTTGCTCCTGCACCCCGCCATCAGCTGATGGAGGCTGGCTGCAGCTCCTCCACCCCGCCATCAGCTGCTGGAGGCTGCCTGCAGCTCCTGCACCCCGCCATCAGCTGCTGGAGGCTGCCTGCATCTCCTGCACCCCGCCATCAGCTGCTGGAGGCTGGCTGCAGCTCCTCCACCCCGCCATCAGCTGCTGGAGGCTGGCTTCTGCTCCTCCACCCCGCCACCAGCTGCTGGAGGCTGGCTGATGCTCCTGCACCCCACCATCAGCTGCTGGAGGCTTCTGTTCCTCCACCCCGCCATCAGCAGCTGGAGGCTGGCTGCTGGAGGCTGGCTGCTGCTCCTCCACCCCGCCATCACCAGCTGGAGGCTGGCTGCAGCTCCTGCACCCCACCATCAGCTGCTGGAGGCTGCCTGGAGCTCCTGCACCCCGCCATCAGCTGCTGGAGGCTTCTGTTCCTCCACCGCGCCATCAGCAGCTGGAGGCTGGCTGCTGCTCCTCCACCCCGCCATCACCAGCTGGAGGCTGGCTGCAGCTCCTGCACCCCGCCATCAGCTGCTGGAGGCTGCCTGCAGCTCCTGCATCCCGCCATCAGCTGCTGGAGGCTGCCTGCAGCTCCTGCACCCCGCCATCAGCTGCTGGAGGCTGGCTGCTGCTCCTGCACCCCGCCATCAGCTGCTGGAGGCTGGCTGCTGCTCCTCCACCCCACCATGACCTGCTGGAGGCTGGCTGCAGCTCCTCCACCCCGCCATCAGCTGCTGGAGGCTGCCTGCAGCTCCTGCACCCCGCCATCAGCTGCTGGAGGCTGGCTGCAGCTCCTCCACCCCGCCATCAGCAGCTGGAGGCTGGCTTCTGCTCCTCCACCCTGCCACCAGCTGGTGGAGGCTGGCTGCTGCTCCGGCACCCCGCCATCAGCTGCTGGAGGCTTCTGTTCCTCCACCCCGCCATCAGCTGCTGGAGGCTGCCTGGAAATCCTGCACCCCGCCATCAGCTGCTGGAGGCTTCTGTTCCTCCACCCCGCCATCAGCAGCAGGAGGCTGGCTGCTGGAGGCTGGCTGCTGCTCCTCCACCCCGCCATCACCAGCTGGAGGCTGGCTGCAGCTCCTGCACCCCGCCATCAGCTGCTGGAGGCTGCCTGCAGCTCCTGCACCCCGCCATCAGCTGCTGGAGGCTGGCTGCTGCTCCTGCATCCCGCCATCAGCTGCTGGAGGCTGGCTGCTGCTCCTCCACCCCACCATGACCTGCTGGAGGCTGGCTGCAGCTCCTCCAGCTCGCCATCAGCTGCTGGAGGCTGCCTGCAGCTCCTGCACCCCGCCATCAGCTGCTGGAGGCTGCCTGCAGCTCCTGCACCCCGCCATCAGCTGCTGGAGGCTGGCTGCAGCTCCTCCACCCCACCATCAGCTGCTGGAGGCTGGCTTCTGCTCCTCCACCCCGCCACCAGCTGCTGGAGGCTGGCTGCTGCTCCTGCACCCCACCATCAGCTGCTGGAGGCTTCCGTTCCTCCACCCCGCCATCAGCAGCTGGAGGCTGGCTGCTGGAGGCTGGCTGCTGCTCCTCCACCCCGCCATCACCACCTGGAGGCTGGCTGCAGCTCCTGCACCCCGCCATCAGCTGCTGGAGGCTGCCTGCAGCTCCTGCACCCCGCCATCAGCTGCTGGAGGCTGGCTGCAGCTCCTCCACCCCGCCATCAGCTGCTGGAGGCTGGCTTCTGCTCCTCCACCCCGCCACCAGCTGCTGGAGGCTGGCTGCTGCTCCTGCACCCCACCATGACCTACTGGAGGCTGGCTGCAGCTCCTCCACCCCACCATCAGCTGCTGGAGGCTGCCTGCAGCTCCTGCACCCCGTCATCAGCTCTTGGAGGCTGCCTGCAGCTCCTGCACCCCGCCATCAGCTGCTGGAGGCTGGCTGCAGCTCCTCCACCCCGCCATCAGCTGCTGGAGGCTGGCTTCTGCTCCTCCACCCCGCCACCAAATGCTGGAGGCTGGCTGCTGCTCCTGCACCCCGCCATCAGCTGCTGGAGGCTTCTGTTTTTCCACCCCGCCATCAGCAGCTGGAGGCTGGCTGCTGGAGGCTGGCTGCTGCTCCTCCACCCCGCCATCAGCTGCTGGAGGCTGCCTGCAGCTCCTGCACCCCGCCATCAGCTGCTGGAGGCTGGCTGCTGCTCCTGCACCCCGCCATCAGCTGCTGGAGGCTGGCTGCTGCTCCTCCACCCCACCATGACCTGCTGGAGGCTGGCTGCAGCTCCTGCACCCCGCCATCAGCTGCTGGAGGCTTCTGTTCCTCCACCCCGCCATCAGCAGATGGAGGCTGGCTGCTGGAGGCTGGCTGCTGCTCCTCCACCCCGCCATCACCAGCTGGAGGCTGGCTGCAGCTCCTGCACCCCGCCATCAGCTGCTGGAGGCTGCCTGGAGCTCCTGCACCCCGCCATCAGCTGCTGGAGGCTTCTGTTCCTCCACCCCGCCATCAGCAGCTGGAGGCTGGCTGCTGGAGGCTGGCTGCTGCTCCTCCACCCCGCCATCACCAGCTGGAGGCTGGCTGCAGCTCCTGCACCCCGCCATCAGCTGCTGGAGGCTGCCTGCAGCTCCTGCAACCCGCCATCAGCTGCTGGAGGCTGCCTGCAGCTCCTGCACCCCGCCATCAGCTGCTGGAGGCTGGCTGCAGCTCCTCCACCCCGCCATCAGCTGCTGGAGGCTGGCTTCTGCTCCTCCACCCCGCCACCAGCTGCTAAGGGCTGGCTGCTGCTCCTGCACCCCGCCATCAGCTGCTGGAGGCTTCTGTTCCTCCACCCCGCCATCAGCTGCTGGAGGCTGCCTGGAGCTCCTGCACCCCGCCATCAGCTGCTGGATGCTTCTGTTCCTCCACCCCGCCATCAGCAGCTGGAGGCTGGCTGCTGGAGGCTGGCTGCTGCTCCTCCACCCCGCCATCACCAGCTGGAGGCTGGCTGCAGCTCCTGCACCCCGCCATCAGCTGCTGGAGGCTGCCTGCAGCTCCTGCACCCCGCCATCAGCTGCTGGAGGCTGGCTGCTGCTCCTGCACCCCGCCATCAGCTGCTGGAGGCTGGCTGCTGCTCCTCCACCCCACCATGACCTGCTGGAGGCTGGCTGCAGCTCCTCCACCCCGCCATCAGCTGCTGGAGGCTGCCTGCAGCTCCTGCACCCCGCCATCAGCTGCTGGAGGCTGCCTGCAGCTCCTGCACCCCGCCATCAGCTGCTGGAGGCTGGCTGCTGCTCCTGCACCCCGCCATCAGCTGCTGGAGTCTGCCTGCAGCTCCTGCACCCCGCCATCAGCTGCTGGAGGCTGGCTGCAGCTCCTCCACCCCGCCATCAGCTGCTGGAGGCTGGCTGCTGCTCCTGCACCCCGTCATCAGCTGCTGGAGGCTTCTGTTCCTCCACCCCGCCATCAGCAGCTGGAGGCTGGCTGCTGCTCCTCCAACCCGCCATCACCAGCTGGAGGCTGGCTGCAGCTCCTGCACCCCGCCATCAGCTGCTGGAGGCTGCCTGCAGCTCCTGCACCCCGCCATCAGCTGCTGGAGGCTGGCTGCTGCTCCTGCACCCCGCCATCAGCTGCTGGAGGCTGGCTGCTGCTCCTGCACCCCACCATGACCTGCTGGAGGCTGCCTGCAGCTCCTCCACCCCGCCATCAGCTGCTGGAGGCTGCCTGCAGCTCCTGCACCCCGCCATCAGCTGCTGGAGGCTGCCTGCAGCTCCTGCACCCCGCCATCAGCTGCTGGAGGCTGGCTTCTGCTCCTCCACCCCGCCACCAGCTGCTGGAGGCTGGCTGCTGCTCCTGCATGCCGCCATCAGCTGCTGGAGGCTTCTGTTTTTCCACCCCGCCATCAGCAGCTGGAGGCTGGCTGCTGGAGGCTGGCTGCTGCTCCTCCACCCCGCCATCATCAGCTGGAGGCTGGCTGCAGCTCCTGCACCCAGCCATCAGCTGCTGGAGGCTGCCTGCAGCTCCTGCACCCCGCCATCAGCTGCTGGAGGCTGGCTGTTGCTCCTGCACCCCGCCATCAGCTGATGGAGGCTGGCTGCAGCTCCTCCACCCCGCCATCAGCTGCTGGAGGCTGCCTGCAGCTCCTGCACCCCGCCATCAGCTGCTGGAGGCTGCCTGCATCTCCTGCACCCCGCCATCAGCTGCTGGAGGCTGGCTGCAGCTCCTCCACCCCGCCATCAGCTGCTGGAGGCTGGCTTCTGCTCCTCCACCCCGCCACCAGCTGCTGGAGGCTGGCTGATGCTCCTGCACCCCACCATCAGCTGCTGGAGGCTTCTGTTCCTCCACCCCGCCATCAGCAGCTGGAGGCTGGCTGCTGGAGGCTGGCTGCTGCTCCTCCACCCCGCCATCACCAGCTGGAGGCTGGCTGCAGCTCCTGCACCCCACCATCAGCTGCTGGAGGCTGCCTGGAGCTCCTGCACCCCGCCATCAGCTGCTGGAGGCTTCTGTTCCTCCACCGCGCCATCAGCAGCTGGAGGCTGGCTGCTGCTCCTCCACCCCGCCATCACCAGCTGGAGGCTGGCTGCAGCTCCTGCACCCCGCCATCAGCTGCTGGAGGCTGCCTGCAGCTCCTGCATCCCGCCATCAGCTGCTGGAGGCTGCCTGCAGCTCCTGCACCCCGCCATCAGCTGCTGGAGGCTGGCTGCTGCTCCTGCACCCCGCCATCAGCTGCTGGAGGCTGGCTGCTGCTCCTCCACCCCACCATGACCTGCTGGAGGCTGGCTGCAGCTCCTCCACCCCGCCATCAGCTGCTGGAGGCTGCCTGCAGCTCCTGCACCCCGCCATCAGCTGCTGGAGGCTGGCTGCAGCTCCTCCACCCCGCCATCAGCAGCTGGAGGCTGGCTTCTGCTCCTCCACCCTGCCACCAGCTGGTGGAGGCTGGCTGCTGCTCCGGCACCCCGCCATCAGCTGCTGGAGGCTTCTGTTCCTCCACCCCGCCATCAGCTGCTGGAGGCTGCCTGGAAATCCTGCACCCCGCCATCAGCTGCTGGAGGCTTCTGTTCCTCCACCCCGCCATCAGCAGCAGGAGGCTGGCTGCTGGAGGCTGGCTGCTGCTCCTCCACCCCGCCATCACCAGCTGGAGGCTGGCTGCAGCTCCTGCACCCCGCCATCAGCTGCTGGAGGCTGCCTGCAGCTCCTGCACCCCGCCATCAGCTGCTGGAGGCTGGCTGCTGCTCCTGCATCCCGCCATCAGCTGCTGGAGGCTGGCTGCTGCTCCTACACCCCACCATGACCTGCTGGAGGCTGGCTGCAGCTCCTCCAGCTCGCCATCAGCTGCTGGAGGCTGCCTGCAGCTCCTGCACCCCGCCATCAGCTGCTGGAGGCTGCCTGCAGCTCCTGCACCCCGCCATCAGCTGCTGGAGGCTGGCTGCAGCTCCTCCACCCCACCATCAGCTGCTGGAGGCTGGCTTCTGCTCCTCCACCCCGCCACCAGCTGCTGGAGGCTGGCTGCTGCTCCTGCACCCCACCATCAGCTGCTGGAGGCTTCCGTTCCTCCACCCCGCCATCAGCAGCTGGAGGCTGGCTGCTGGAGGCTGGCTGCTGCTCCTCCACCCCGCCATCACCACCTGGAGGCTGGCTGCAGCTCCTGCACCCCGCCATCAGCTGCTGGAGGCTGCCTGGAGCTCCTGCACCCCGCCATCAGCTGCTGGAGGCTTCTGTTCCTCCACCCCGCCATCAGCAGCTGGAGGCTGGCTGCTGGAGGCTGGCTGCTACTCCTCCACCCCGCCATCACCAGCTGGAGGCTGCCTGCAGCTCCTGCACCCCACCATCAGCTGCTGGAGGCTGCCTGCAGCTCCTGCACCCCGCCATCAGCTGCTGGAGGCTGGCTGCAGCTCCTCCACCCCGCCATCAGCTGCTGGAGGCTGGCTTCTGCTCCTCCACCCCGCCATCAGCAGCTGGAGGCTGGCTAATGGAGGCTGGCTGCTGCTCCTCCACCCCGCCATCACCATCTGGAGGCTGGCTGCAGCTCCTGCACCCCGCCATCAGCTGCTGGAGGCTGCCTGGAGCTCCTGCACCCCGCCATCAGCTGCTGGAGGCTTCTGTTCCTCCACCCCGCCATCAGCAGCTGGAGGCTGGCTGCTGGAGGCCTGCTGCTGCTCCTCCACCCCGCCATCACCAGCTGGAGGCTGGCTGCAGCTCCTGCACCCCGCCATCAGCTGCTGGAGGCTTCTGTTCCTCCACCACGCCATCAGCAGCTGGAGGCTGGCTGCTGCTCCTCCACCCCGCCATCACCAGCTGGAGGCTGGCTGCAGCTCCTGCACCCCGCCATCAGCTGCTGGAGGCTGCCTGCAGATCCTGCACCCCGCCATCAGCTGCTGGAGGCTGGCTGCTGCTCCTGCACCCCGCCATTAGCTGCTGGAGGCTGGCTGCTGCTCCTCCACCCCACCATGACCTGCTGGAGGCTGGCTGCAGCTCCTCCACCCCGCCATCAGCTGCTGGAGGCTGCCTGCAGCTCCTGCACCCCGCCATCAGCTGCTGGAGGCTGGCTGCTGCTCCTGCACCCCGCCATCAGCTGCTGGAGTCTGCCTGCAGCTCCTGCACCCCGCCATCAGCTGCTGGAGGCTGGCTGCAGCTCCTCCACCCCGCCATCAGCTGCTGGAGGCTGGCTGCTGCTCCTGCACCCCGCCATCAGCTGCTGGAGGCTTCTGTTCCTCCACCCCGCCATCAGCAGCTGGAGGCTGGCTGCTGCTCCTCCAACCCGCCATCACCAGCTGGAGGCTGGCTGCAGCTCCTGCACCCCGCCATCAGCTGCTGGAGGCTGCCTGCAGCTCCTGCACCCCGCCATCAGCTGCTGGAGGCTGGCTGCTGCTCCTGCACCCCGCCATCAGCTGCTGGAGGCTGGCTGCTGCTCCTGCACCCCACCATGACCTGCTGGAGGCTGCCTGCAGCTCCTCCACCCCGCCATCAGCTGCTGGAGGCTGCCTGCAGCTCCTGCACCCCGCCATCAGCTGCTGGAGGCTGCCTGCAGCTCCTGCACCCCGCCATCAGCTGCTGGAGGCTGGCTTCTGCTCCTCCACCCCGCCACCAGCTGCTGGAGGCTGGCTGCTGCTCCTGCACCCCACCATCAGCTGCTGGAGGCTTCCGTTCCTCCACCCCGCCATCAGCAGCTGGAGGCTGGCTGCTGGAGGCTGGCTGCTGCTCCTCCACCCCGCCATCACCACCTGGAGGCTGGCTGCAGCTCCTGCACCCCGCCATCAGCTGCTGGAGGCTGCCTGCAGCTCCTGCACCCCGCCATCAGCTGCTGGAGGCTGGCTGCAGCTCCTCCACCCCGCCATCAGCTGCTGGAGGCTGGCTTCTGCTCCTCCACCCCGCCACCAGCTGCTGGAGGCTGGCTGCTGCTCCTGCACCCCACCATGACCTACTGGAGGCTGGCTGCAGCTCCTCCACCCCACCATCAGCTGCTGGAGGCTGCCTGCAGCTCCTGCACCCCGTCATCAGCTCTTGGAGGCTGCCTGCAGCTCCTGCACCCCGCCATCAGCTGCTGGAGGCTGGCTGCAGCTCCTCCACCCCGCCATCAGCTGCTGGAGGCTGGCTTCTGCTCCTCCACCCCGCCACCAAATGCTGGAGGCTGGCTGCTGCTCCTGCACCCCGCCATCAGCTGCTGGAGGCTTCTGTTTTTCCACCCCGCCATCAGCAGCTGGAGGCTGGCTGCTGGAGGCTGGCTGCTGCTCCTCCACCCCGCCATCAGCTGCTGGAGGCTGCCTGCAGCTCCTGCACCCCGCCATCAGCTGCTGGAGGCTGGCTGCTGCTCCTGCACCCCGCCATCAGCTGCTGGAGGCTGGCTGCTGCTCCTCCACCCCACCATGACCTGCTGGAGGCTGGCTGCAGCTCCTGCACCCCGCCATCAGCTGCTGGAGGCTTCTGTTCCTCCACCCCGCCATCAGCAGATGGAGGCTGGCTGCTGGAGGCTGGCTGCTGCTCCTCCACCCCGCCATCACCAGCTGGAGGCTGGCTGCAGCTCCTGCACCCCGCCATCAGCTGCTGGAGGCTGCCTGGAGCTCCTGCACCCCGCCATCAGCTGCTGGAGGCTTCTGTTCCTCCACCCCGCCATCAGCAGCTGGAGGCTGGCTGCTGGAGGCTGGCTGCTGCTCCTCCACCCCGCCATCACCAGCTGGAGGCTGGCTGCAGCTCCTGCACCCCGCCATCAGCTGCTGGAGGCTGCCTGCAGCTCCTGCAACCCGCCATCAGCTGCTGGAGGCTGCCTGCAGCTCCTGCACCCCGCCATCAGCTGCTGGAGGCTGGCTGCAGCTCCTCCACCCCGCCATCAGCTGCTGGAGGCTGGCTTCTGCTCCTCCACCCCGCCACCAGCTGCTAAGGGCTGGCTGCTGCTCCTGCACCCCGCCATCAGCTGCTGGAGGCTTCTGTTCCTCCACCCCGCCATCAGCTGCTGGAGGCTGCCTGGAGCTCCTGCACCCCGCCATCAGCTGCTGGATGCTTCTGTTCCTCCACCCCGCCATCAGCAGCTGGAGGCTGGCTGCTGGAGGCTGGCTGCTGCTCCTCCACCCCGCCATCACCAGCTGGAGGCTGGCTGCAGCTCCTGCACCCCGCCATCAGCTGCTGGAGGCTGCCTGCAGCTCCTGCACCCCGCCATCAGCTGCTGGAGGCTGGCTGCTGCTCCTGCACCCCGCCATCAGCTGCTGGAGGCTGGCTGCTGCTCCTCCACCCCACCATGACCTGCTGGAGGCTGGCTGCAGCTCCTCCACCCCGCCATCAGCTGCTGGAGGCTGCCTGCAGCTCCTGCACCCCGCCATCAGCTGCTGGAGGCTGCCTGCAGCTCCTGCACCCCGCCATCAGCTGCTGGAGGCTGGCTGCTGCTCCTGCACCCCGCCATCAGCTGCTGGAGTCTGCCTGCAGCTCCTGCACCCCGCCATCAGCTGCTGGAGGCTGGCTGCAGCTCCTCCACCCCGCCATCAGCTGCTGGAGGCTGGCTGCTGCTCCTGCACCCCGTCATCAGCTGCTGGAGGCTTCTGTTCCTCCACCCCGCCATCAGCAGCTGGAGGCTGGCTGCTGCTCCTCCAACCCGCCATCACCAGCTGGAGGCTGGCTGCAGCTCCTGCACCCCGCCATCAGCTGCTGGAGGCTGCCTGCAGCTCCTGCACCCCGCCATCAGCTGCTGGAGGCTGGCTGCTGCTCCTGCACCCCGCCATCAGCTGCTGGAGGCTGGCTGCTGCTCCTGCACCCCACCATGACCTGCTGGAGGCTGCCTGCAGCTCCTCCACCCCGCCATCAGCTGCTGGAGGCTGCCTGCAGCTCCTGCACCCCGCCATCAGCTGCTGGAGGCTGCCTGCAGCTCCTGCACCCCGCCATCAGCTGCTGGAGGCTGGCTTCTGCTCCTCCACCCCGCCACCAGCTGCTGGAGGCTGGCTGCTGCTCCTGCATGCCGCCATCAGCTGCTGGAGGCTTCTGTTTTTCCACCCCGCCATCAGCAGCTGGAGGCTGGCTGCTGGAGGCTGGCTGCTGCTCCTCCACCCCGCCATCATCAGCTGGAGGCTGGCTGCAGCTCCTGCACCCAGCCATCAGCTGCTGGAGGCTGCCTGCAGCTCCTGCACCCCGCCATCAGCTGCTGGAGGCTGGCTGTTGCTCCTGCACCCCGCCATCAGCTGATGGAGGCTGGCTGCAGCTCCTCCACCCCGCCATCAGCTGCTGGAGGCTGCCTGCAGCTCCTGCACCCCGCCATCAGCTGCTGGAGGCTGCCTGCATCTCCTGCACCCCGCCATCAGCTGCTGGAGGCTGGCTGCAGCTCCTCCACCCCGCCATCAGCTGCTGGAGGCTGGCTTCTGCTCCTCCACCCCGCCACCAGCTGCTGGAGGCTGGCTGATGCTCCTGCACCCCACCATCAGCTGCTGGAGGCTTCTGTTCCTCCACCCCGCCATCAGCAGCTGGAGGCTGGCTGCTGGAGGCTGGCTGCTGCTCCTCCACCCCGCCATCACCAGCTGGAGGCTGGCTGCAGCTCCTGCACCCCACCATCAGCTGCTGGAGGCTGCCTGGAGCTCCTGCACCCCGCCATCAGCTGCTGGAGGCTTCTGTTCCTCCACCGCGCCATCAGCAGCTGGAGGCTGGCTGCTGCTCCTCCACCCCGCCATCACCAGCTGGAGGCTGGCTGCAGCTCCTGCACCCCGCCATCAGCTGCTGGAGGCTGCCTGCAGCTCCTGCATCCCGCCATCAGCTGCTGGAGGCTGCCTGCAGCTCCTGCACCCCGCCATCAGCTGCTGGAGGCTGGCTGCTGCTCCTGCACCCCGCCATCAGCTGCTGGAGGCTGGCTGCTGCTCCTCCACCCCACCATGACCTGCTGGAGGCTGGCTGCAGCTCCTCCACCCCGCCATCAGCTGCTGGAGGCTGCCTGCAGCTCCTGCACCCCGCCATCAGCTGCTGGAGGCTGGCTGCAGCTCCTCCACCCCGCCATCAGCAGCTGGAGGCTGGCTTCTGCTCCTCCACCCTGCCACCAGCTGGTGGAGGCTGGCTGCTGCTCCGGCACCCCGCCATCAGCTGCTGGAGGCTTCTGTTCCTCCACCCCGCCATCAGCTGCTGGAGGCTGCCTGGAAATCCTGCACCCCGCCATCAGCTGCTGGAGGCTTCTGTTCCTCCACCCCGCCATCAGCAGCAGGAGGCTGGCTGCTGGAGGCTGGCTGCTGCTCCTCCACCCCGCCATCACCAGCTGGAGGCTGGCTGCAGCTCCTGCACCCCGCCATCAGCTGCTGGAGGCTGCCTGCAGCTCCTGCACCCCGCCATCAGCTGCTGGAGGCTGGCTGCTGCTCCTGCATCCCGCCATCAGCTGCTGGAGGCTGGCTGCTGCTCCTACACCCCACCATGACCTGCTGGAGGCTGGCTGCAGCTCCTCCAGCTCGCCATCAGCTGCTGGAGGCTGCCTGCAGCTCCTGCACCCCGCCATCAGCTGCTGGAGGCTGCCTGCAGCTCCTGCACCCCGCCATCAGCTGCTGGAGGCTGGCTGCAGCTCCTCCACCCCACCATCAGCTGCTGGAGGCTGGCTTCTGCTCCTCCACCCCGCCACCAGCTGCTGGAGGCTGGCTGCTGCTCCTGCACCCCACCATCAGCTGCTGGAGGCTTCCGTTCCTCCACCCCGCCATCAGCAGCTGGAGGCTGGCTGCTGGAGGCTGGCTGCTGCTCCTCCACCCCGCCATCACCACCTGGAGGCTGGCTGCAGCTCCTGCACCCCGCCATCAGCTGCTGGAGGCTGCCTGGAGCTCCTGCACCCCGCCATCAGCTGCTGGAGGCTTCTGTTCCTCCACCCCGCCATCAGCAGCTGGAGGCTGGCTGCTGGAGGCTGGCTGCTACTCCTCCACCCCGCCATCACCAGCTGGAGGCTGCCTGCAGCTCCTGCACCCCACCATCAGCTGCTGGAGGCTGCCTGCAGCTCCTGCACCCCGCCATCAGCTGCTGGAGGCTGGCTGCAGCTCCTCCACCCCGCCATCAGCTGCTGGAGGCTGGCTTCTGCTCCTCCACCCCGCCATCAGCAGCTGGAGGCTGGCTAATGGAGGCTGGCTGCTGCTCCTCCACCCCGCCATCACCATCTGGAGGCTGGCTGCAGCTCCTGCACCCCGCCATCAGCTGCTGGAGGCTGCCTGGAGCTCCTGCACCCCGCCATCAGCTGCTGGAGGCTTCTGTTCCTCCACCCCGCCATCAGCAGCTGGAGGCTGGCTGCTGGAGGCCTGCTGCTGCTCCTCCACCCCGCCATCACCAGCTGGAGGCTGGCTGCAGCTCCTGCACCCCGCCATCAGCTGCTGGAGGCTTCTGTTCCTCCACCACGCCATCAGCAGCTGGAGGCTGGCTGCTGCTCCTCCACCCCGCCATCACCAGCTGGAGGCTGGCTGCAGCTCCTGCACCCCGCCATCAGCTGCTGGAGGCTGCCTGCAGATCCTGCACCCCGCCATCAGCTGCTGGAGGCTGGCTGCTGCTCCTGCACCCCGCCATTAGCTGCTGGAGGCTGGCTGCTGCTCCTCCACCCCACCATGACCTGCTGGAGGCTGGCTGCAGCTCCTCCACCCCGCCATCAGCTGCTGGAGGCTGCCTGCAGCTCCTGCACCCCGCCATCAGCTGCTGGAGGCTGGCTGCTGCTCCTGCACCCCGCCATCAGCTGCTGGAGTCTGCCTGCAGCTCCTGCACCCCGCCATCAGCTGCTGGAGGCTGGCTGCAGCTCCTCCACCCCGCCATCAGCTGCTGGAGGCTGGCTGCTGCTCCTGCACCCCGCCATCAGCTGCTGGAGGCTTCTGTTCCTCCACCCCGCCATCAGCAGCTGGAGGCTGGCTGCTGCTCCTCCAACCCGCCATCACCAGCTGGAGGCTGGCTGCAGCTCCTGCACCCCGCCATCAGCTGCTGGAGGCTGCCTGCAGCTCCTGCACCCCGCCATCAGCTGCTGGAGGCTGGCTGCTGCTCCTGCACCCCGCCATCAGCTGCTGGAGGCTGGCTGCTGCTCCTGCACCCCACCATGACCTGCTGGAGGCTGCCTGCAGCTCCTCCACCCCGCCATCAGCTGCTGGAGGCTGCCTGCAGCTCCTGCACCCCGCCATCAGCTGCTGGAGGCTGCCTGCAGCTCCTGCACCCCGCCATCAGCTGCTGGAGGCTGGCTTCTGCTCCTCCACCCCGCCACCAGCTGCTGGAGGCTGGCTGCTGCTCCTGCACCCCGCCATCAGCTGCTGGAGGCTTCTGTTTTTCCACCCCGCCATCAGCAGCTGGAGGCTGGCTGCTGGAGGCTGGCTGCTGCTCCTCCACCCCGCCATCATCAGCTGGAGGCTGGCTGCAGCTCCTGCACCCCGCCATCAGCTGCTGGAGGCTGCCTGCAGCTCCTGCACCCCGCCATCAGCTGCTGGAGGCTGGCTGTTGCTCCTGCACCCCGCCATCAGCTGATGGAGGCTGGCTGCAGCTCCTCCACCCCGCCATCAGCTGCTGGAGGCTGCCTGCAGCTCCTGCACCCCGCCATCAGCTGCTGGAGGCTGCCTGCATCTCCTGCACCCCGCCATCAGCTGCTGGAGGCTGGCTGCAGCTCCTCCACCCCGCCATCAGCTGCTGGAGGCTGGCTTCTGCTCCTCCACCCCGCCACCAGCTGCTGGAGGCTGGCTGATGCTCCTGCACCCCACCATCAGCTGCTGGAGGCTTCTGTTCCTCCACCCCGCCATCAGCAGCTGGAGGCTGGCTGCTGGAGGCTGGCTGCTGCTCCTCCACCCCGCCATCACCAGCTGGAGGCTGGCTGCAGCTCCTGCACCCCACCATCAGCTGCTGGAGGCTGCCTGGAGCTCCTGCACCCCGCCATCAGCTGCTGGAGGCTTCTGTTCCTCCACCGCGCCATCAGCAGCTGGAGGCTGGCTGCTGCTCCTCCACCCCGCCATCACCAGCTGGAGGCTGGCTGCAGCTCCTGCACCCCGCCATCAGCTGCTGGAGGCTGCCTGCAGCTCCTGCATCCCGCCATCAGCTGCTGGAGGCTGCCTGCAGCTCCTGCACCCCGCCATCAGCTGCTGGAGGCTGGCTGCTGCTCCTGCACCCCGCCATCAGCTGCTGGAGGCTGGCTGCTGCTCCTCCACCCCACCATGACCTGCTGGAGGCTGGCTGCAGCTCCTCCACCCCGCCATCAGCTGCTGGAGGCTGCCTGCAGCTCCTGCACCCCGCCATCAGCTGCTGGAGGCTGGCTGCAGCTCCTCCACCCCGCCATCAGCAGCTGGAGGCTGGCTTCTGCTCCTCCACCCTGCCACCAGCTGGTGGAGGCTGGCTGCTGCTCCGGCACCCCGCCATCAGCTGCTGGAGGCTTCTGTTCCTCCACCCCGCCATCAGCAGCTGGAGGCTGGCTGCTGGAGGCTGGCTGCTGCTCCTCCACCCCGCCATCACCAGCTGGAGGCTGGCTGCAGCTCCTGCACCCCGCCATCAGCTGCTGGAGGCTGCCTGGAAATCCTGCACCCCGCCATCAGCTGCTGGAGGCTTCTGTTCCTCCACCCCGCCATCAGCAGCAGGAGGCTGGCTGCTGGAGGCTGGCTGCTGCTCCTCCACCCCGCCATCACCAGCTGGAGGCTGGCTGCAGCTCCTGCACCCCGCCATCAGCTGCTGGAGGCTGCCTGCAGCTCCTGCACCCCGCCATCAGCTGCTGGAGGCTGGCTGCTGCTCCTGCATCCCGCCATCAGCTGCTGGAGGCTGGCTGCTGCTCCTCCACCCCACCATGACCTGCTGGAGGCTGGCTGCAGCTCCTCCAGCTCGCCATCAGCTGCTGGAGGCTGCCTGCAGCTCCTGCACCCCGCCATCAGCTGCTGGAGGCTGCCTGCAGCTCCTGCACCCCGCCATCAGCTGCTGGAGGCTGGCTGCAGCTCCTCCACCCCACCATCAGCTGCTGGAGGCTGGCTTCTGCTCCTCCACCCCGCCACCATTTGCTGGAGGCTGGCTGCTGCTCCTGCACCCCACCATCAGCTGCTGGAGGCTTCCGTTCCTCCACCCCGCCATCAGCAGCTGGAGGCTGGCTGCTGGAGGCTGGCTGCTGCTCCTCCACCCCGCCATCACCACCTGGAGGCTGGCTGCAGCTCCTGCACCCCGCCATCAGCTGCTGGAGGCTGCCTGGAGCTCCTGCACCCCGCCATCAGCTGCTGGAGGCTTCTGTTCCTCCACCCCACCATCAGCAGCTGGAGGCTGGCTGCTGGAGGCTGGCTGCTACTCCTCCACCCCGCCATCACCAGCTGGAGGCTGCCTGCAGCTCCTGCACCCCACCATCAGCTGCTGGAGGCTGCCTGCAGCTCCTGCACCCCGCCATCAGCTGCTGGAGGCTGGCTGCAGCTCCTCCACCCCGCCATCAGCTGCTGGAGGCTGGCTTCTGCTCCTCCACCCCGCCATCAGCAGCTGGAGGCTGGCTAATGGAGGCTGGCTGCTGCTCCTCCACCCCGCCATCACCATCTGGAGGCTGGCTGCAGCTCCTGCACCCCGCCATCAGCTGCTGGAGGCTGCCTGGAGCTCCTGCACCCCGCCATCAGCTGCTGGAGGCTTCTGTTCCTCCACCCCGCCATCAGCAGCTGGAGGCTGGCTGCTGGAGGCCTGCTGCTGCTCCTCCACCCCGCCATCACCAGCTGGAGGCTGGCTGCAGCTCCTGCACCCCGCCATCAGCTGCTGGAGGCTTCTGTTCCTCCACCCCGCCATCAGCAGCTGGAGGCTGGCTGCTGCTCCTCCACCCCGCCATCACCAGCTGGAGGCTGGCTGCAGCTCCTGCACCCCGCCATCAGCTGCTGGAGGCTGCCTGCAGCTCCTGCACCCCGCCATCAGCTGCTGGAGGCTGGCTGCTGCTCCTGCACCCCGCCATTAGCTGCTGGAGGCTGGCTGCTGCTCCTCCACCCCACCATGACCTGCTGGAGGCTGGCTGCAGCTCCTCCACCCCGCCATCAGCTGCTGGAGGCTGCCTGCAGCTCCTGCACCCCGCCATCAGCTGCTGGAGGCTGGCTGCAGCTCCTGCACCCCGCCATCAGCTGCTGGAGGCTGGCTGCAGCTCCTGCACCCCGCCATCAGCTGCTGGAGGCTTCTGTTCCTCCACCCCGCCATCAGCAGCTGGAGGCTGGCTGCTGCTCCTCCACCCCGCCATCACCAGCTGGAGGCTGGCTGCAGCTCCTGCACCCCGCCATCAGCTGCTGGAGGCTGCCTGGAGCTCCTGCACCCCGACATCAGCTGCTGGAGGCTTCTGTTCCTCCACCCCACCATCAGCAGCTGGAGGCTGGCTGCTGGAGGCTGGCTGCTGCTCCTCCACCCCGCCATCACGAACTGGAGGCTGGCTGCAACTCCTGCACCCCGCCATCAGCTGCTGGAGGCTGCCTGCAGCTCCTGCACCCCGCCATCAGCTGCTGGAGGCTGGCTGCTGCTCCTCCACCCCGCCATCACCAGCTGGAGGCTGGCTGCAGCTCCTCCACCCCGCCATCAGCTGCTGGAGGCTGCCTGGAGCTCCTGCACCCCGCCATCAGCTGCTGGAGACTTCTGTTCCTCCACCCCGCCATCAGCATCTGGAGGCTGGCTGCTGGAGGCTGGCTGCTGCTCCTCCACCCCGCCATCACCAGCTGGAGGCTGGCTGCAGCTCCTGCACCCCGCCATCAGCTGCTGGAGGCTGGCTGCTGCTCCTCCACCCCGCCATCACCAGCTGGAGGCTGGCTGCAGCTCCTGCACCCCGCCATCAGCTGCTGGAGGCTGCCTGGAGCTCCTGCACCCCGCCATCAGCTGCTGGAGGCTTCTGTTCCTCCACCCCGCCATCAGCAGCTGGAGGCTGGCTGCTGGAGGCTGGCTGCTGCTCCTCCACCCCGCTATCACCAGCTGGAGGATGGCTGCAGCTCCTGCACCCCGCCATCAGCTGCTGGAGGCTGCCTGCAGCTCCTGCACCCCGCCATCAGCTGCTGGAGGCTTCTGTTCCTCCACCCCGCCATCAGCAGCTGGAGGCTGGCTGCTGGAGGCTGGCTGCTGCTCCTCCACCCCGCCATCACCAGCTGGAGGCTGGCTGCAGCTCCTGCACCCCGCCATCACCAGCTGGAGGCTGCCTGCAGCTCCTGCACCCCGCCATCAGCTGCTGGAGGCTGGCTGCTGCTCCTCCACCCCACCATGACCTGCTGGAGGCTGGCTGCAGCTCCTCCACCCCGCCATCAGGTGCTGGAGGCTGCCTGCAGCTCCTGCACCCCGCCATCAGCTGCTGGAGGCTGGCTGCAGCTCCTCCACCCCGCCATCAGCTGCTGGAGGCTGGCTTCTGCTCCTCCACCCCGCCACCAGCTGCTGGAGGCTGGCTGCTGCTCCTGCACCCCGCCATCAGCTGCTGGAGGCTTCTGTTCCTCCACCCCGCCATCAGCAGCTGGAGGCTGGCTGCTGGAGGCTGGCTGCTGCTCCTCCACCCCGCCATCACCAGCTGGAGGCTGGCTGCAGCTCCTGCACCCCGCCATCAGCTGCTGGAGGCTGCCTGGAACTCCTGCACCCCGCCATCAGCTGCTGGAGGCTTCTGTTCCTCCACCCCGCCATCAGCAGCTGGAGGCTGGCTGCTGGAGGCTGGCTGCTGCTCCTCCACCCCGCCATCACCAGCTGGAGGCTGGCTGCAGCTCCTGCACCCCGCCATCAGCTGCTGGAGGCTGGCTGCAGCTCCTCCACCCCGCCATCAGCTGCTGGAGGCTGGCTTCTGCTCCTCCACCCCGCCACCAGCTGCTGGAGGCTGGCTGCTGCTCCTGCACCCCGCCATCAGCTGCTGGAGGCTTCTGTTCCTCCACCCCGCCATCAGCAGCTGGAGGCTGGCTGCTGGAGGCTGGCTGCTGCTCCTCCACCCCGCCATCACCAGCTGGAGGCTGGCTGCAGCTCCTGCACCCCGCCATCAGCTGCTGGAGGCTGCCTGGAGCTCCTGCACCCCGCCATCAGCTGCTGGAGGCTTCTGTTCCTCCACCCCGCCATCAGCAGCTGGAGGCTGGCTGCTGGAGGCTGGCTGCTGCTCCTCCACCCCGCCATCACCAGCTGGAGGCTGGCTGCAGCTCCTGCACCCCGCCATCAGCTGCTGGAGGCTGCCTGCAGATCCTTCTCCCCGCCATCAGCTGCTGGAGGCTGCCTGCAGCTCCTGCACCCCGCCATCAGCTGCTGGAGGCTGGCTTCTGCTCCTCCACCCCGCCACCAGCTGCTGGAGGCTGGCTGCTGCTCCTGCACCCCGCCATCAGCTGCTGGAGGCTTCTGTTTTTCCACCCCGCCATCAGCAGCTGGAGGCTGGCTGCTGGAGGCTGGCTGCTTCTCCTCCACCCCGCCATCACCAGCTGGAGGCTGGCTGCAGCTCCTGCACCCCGCCATCTGCTGCTGGAGGCTGCCTGCAGCTCCTGCACCCCGCCATCAGCTGCTGGAGGCTGGCTGCTGCTCCTGCACCCCGCCATCAGCTGCTGGAGGCTGGCTGCTGCTCCTCCACCCCACCATGACCTGCTGGAGGCTGGCTGCAGCTCCTCCACCCCGCCATCAGCTGCTGGAGGCTGCCTGCAGCTCCTGCACCCCGCCATCAGCTGCTGGAGGCTGCCTGCCGCTCCTCCACCCCGCCATCAGCTGCTGGAGGCTGGCTTCTGCTCCTCCACCCCGCCACCAGCTGCTGGAGGCTGGCTGCTGCTCCTGCACCCCGACATCAGCTGCTGGAGGCTTCTGTTCCTCCACCCCGCCATCAGCAGCTGGAGGCTGGCTGCTGGAGGCTGGCTGCTGCTCCTCCACCCCGCCATCACCAGCTGGAGGCTGACTGAAGCTCCTGCACCCCGCCATCAGCTGCTGGAGGCTGCCTGCAGCTCCTGCACCCCGCCATCAGCTGCTGGAGGCTGGCTGCTGCTCCTGCACCCCGCCATCAGCTGCTGGAGGCTGGCTGCTGCTCCTCCACCCCACCATGACCTACTGGAGGCTGGCTGCAGCTCCTCCACCCCGCCATCAGCTGCTGGAGGCTGCCTGCAGCTCCTGCACCCCGCCATCAGCTGCTGGAGGCTGCCTGCAGCTCCTGCACCCCGCCATCAGCTGCTGGAGGCTGGCTGCAGCTCCTCCACCCCGCCATCAGCTGCTGGAGGCTGGCTTCTGCTCCTCCACCCCGCCACCAGCTGCTGGAGGCTGGCTGCTGCTCCTGCACCCCACCATGACCTACTGGAGGCTGGCTGCAGCTCCTCCACCCCGCCATCAGCTGCTGGAGGCTGCCTGCAGCTCCTGCACCCCGTCATCAGCTCTTGGAGGCTGCCTGCAGCTCCTGCACCCCGCCATCAGCTGCTGGAGGCTGGCTGCAGCTCCTCCACCCCGCCATCAGCTGCTGGAGGCTGGCTTCTGCTCCTCCACCCCGCCACCAAATGCTGGAGGCTGGCTGCTGCTCCTGCACCCCGCCATCAGCTGCTGGAGGCTTCTGTTTTTCCACCCCGCCATCAGCAGCTGGAGGCTGGCTGCTGGAGGCTGGCTGCTGCTCCTCCACCCCGCCATCAGCTGCTGGAGGCTGCCTGCAGCTCCTGCACCCCGCCATCAGCTGCTGGAGGCTGGCTGCTGCTCCTGCACCCCGCCATCAGCTGCTGGAGGCTGGCTGCTGCTCCTCCACCCCACCATGACCTGCTGGAGGCTGGCTGCAGCTCCTGCACCCCGCCATCAGCTGCTGGAGGCTTCTGTTCCTCCACCCCGCCATCAGCAGATGGAGGCTGGCTGCTGGAGGCTGGCTGCTGCTCCTCCACCCCGCCATCACCAGCTGGAGGCTGGCTGCAGCTCCTGCACCCCGCCATCAGCTGCTGGAGGCTGCCTGGAGCTCCTGCACCCCGCCATCAGCTGCTGGAGGCTTCTGTTCCTCCACCCCGCCATCAGCAGCTGGAGGCTGGCTGCTGGAGGCTGGCTGCTGCTCCTCCACCCCGCCATCACCAGCTGGAGGCTGGCTGCAGCTCCTGCACCCCGCCATCAGCTGCTGGAGGCTGCCTGCAGCTCCTGCAACCCGCCATCAGCTGCTGGAGGCTGCCTGCAGCTCCTGCACCCCGCCATCAGCTGCTGGAGGCTGGCTGCAGCTCCTCCACCCCGCCATCAGCTGCTGGAGGCTGGCTTCTGCTCCTCCACCCCGCCACCAGCTGCTAAGGGCTGGCTGCTGCTCCTGCACCCCGCCATCAGCTGCTGGAGGCTTATGTTCCTCCACCCCGCCATCAGCTGCTGGAGGCTGCCTGGAGCTCCTGCACCCCGCCATCAGCTGCTGGATGCTTCTGTTCCTCCACCCCGCCATCAGCAGCTGGAGGCTGGCTGCTGGAGGCTGGCTGCTGCTCCTCCACCCCGCCATCACCAGCTGGAGGCTGGCTGCAGCTCCTGCACCCCGCCATCAGCTGCTGGAGGCTGCCTGCAGCTCCTGCACCCCGCCATCAGCTGCTGGAGGCTGGCTGCTGCTCCTGCACCCCGCCATCAGCTGCTGGAGGCTGGCTGCTGCTCCTCCACCCCACCATGACCTGCTGGAGGCTGGCTGCAGCTCCTCCACCCCGCCATCAGCTGCTGGAGGCTGCCTGCAGCTCCTGCACCCCGCCATCAGCTGCTGGAGGCTGCCTGCAGCTCCTGCACCCCGCCATCAGCTGCTGGAGGCTGGCTGCTGCTCCTGCACCCCGCCATCAGCTGCTGGAGTCTGCCTGCAGCTCCTGCACCCCGCCATCAGCTGCTGGAGGCTGGCTGCAGCTCCTCCACCCCGCCATCAGCTGCTGGAGGCTGGCTGCTGCTCCTGCACCCCGCCATCAGCTGCTGGAGGCTTCTGTTCCTCCACCCCGCCATCAGCAGCTGGAGGCTGGCTGCTGGAGGCTGGCTGCTGCTCCTCCAACCCGCCATCACCAGCTGGAGGCTGGCTGCAGCTCCTGCACCCCGCCATCAGCTGCTGGAGGCTGCCTGCAGCTCCTGCACCCCGCCATCAGCTGCTGGAGGCTGGCTGCTGCTCCTGCACCCCGCCATCAGCTGCTGGAGGCTGGCTGCTGCTCCTGCACCCCACCATGACCTGCTGGAGGCTGCCTGCAGCTCCTCCACCCCGCCATCAGCTGCTGGAGGCTGCCTGCAGCTCCTGCACCCCGCCATCAGCTGCTGGAGGCTGCCTGCAGCTCCTGCACCCCGCCATCAGCTGCTGGAGGCTGGCTTCTGCTCCTCCACCCCGCCACCAGCTGCTGGAGGCTGGCTGCTGCTCCTGCACCCCGCCATCAGCTGCTGGAGGCTTCTGTTTTTCCACCCCGCCATCAGCAGCTGGAGGCTGGCTGCTGGAGGCTGGCTGCTGCTCCTCCACCCCGCCATCATCAGCTGGAGGCTGGCTGCAGCTCCTCCACCCCGCCACCAGCTGCTGGAGGCTGGCTGCTGCTCCTGCACCCCGCCATCAGCTGCTGGAGGCTTCTGTTTTTCCACCCCGCCATCAGCAGCTGGAGGCTGGCTGCTGGAGGCTGGCTGCTGCTCCTCCACCCCGCCATCATCAGCTGGAGGCTGGCTGCAGCTCCTGCACCCCGCCATCAGCTGCTGGAGGCTGCCTGCAGCTCCTGCACCCCGCCATCAGCTGCTGGAGGCTGGCTGTTGCTCCTGCACCCCGCCATCAGCTGATGGAGGCTGGCTGCTGCTCCTCCACCCCACCATGACCTGCTGGAGGCTGGCTGCAGCTCCTCCACCCCGCCATCAGCTGCTGGAGGCTGCCTGCAGCTCCTGCACCCCGCCATCAGCTGCTGGAGGCTGCCTGCATCTCCTGCACCCCGCCATCAGCTGCTGGAGGCTGGCTGCAGCTCCTCCACCCCGCCATCAGCTGCTGGAGGCTGGCTTCTGCTCCTCCACCCCGCCACCAGCTGCTGGAGGCTGGCTGATGCTCCTGCACCCCACCATCAGCTGCTGGAGGCTTCTGTTCCTCCACCCCGCCATCAGCAGCTGGAGGCTGGCTGCTGGAGGCTGGCTGCTGCTCCTCCACCCCGCCACCACCAGCTGGAGGCTGGCTGCAGCTCCTGCACCCCACCATCAGCTGCTGGAGGCTGCCTGGAGCTCCTGCACCCCGCCATCAGCTGCTGGAGGCTTCTGTTCCTCCACCGCGCCATCAGCAGCTGGAGGCTGGCTGCTGCTCCTCCACCCCGCCATCACCAGCTGGAGGCTGGCTGCAGCTCCTGCACCCCGCCATCAGCTGCTGGAGGCTGCCTGCAGCTCCTGCATCCCGCCATCAGCTGCTGGAGGCTGCCTGCAGCTCCTGCACCCCGCCATCAGCTGCTGGAGGCTGGCTGCTGCTCCTGCACCCCGCCATCAGCTGCTGGAGGCTGGCTGCTGCTCCTCCACCCCACCATGACCTGCTGGAGGCTGGCTGCAGCTCCTCCACCCCGCCATCAGCTGCTGGAGGCTGCCTGCAGCTCCTGCACCCCGCCATCAGCTGCTGGAGGCTGGCTGCAGCTCCTCCACCCCGCCATCAGCAGCTGGAGGCTGGCTTCTGCTCCTCCACCCTGCCACCAGCTGGTGGAGGCTGGCTGCTGCTCCGGCACCCCGCCATCAGCTGCTGGAGGCTTCTGTTCCTCCACCCCGCCATCAGCAGCTGGAGGCTGGCTGCTGGAGGCTGGCTGCTGCTCCTCCACCCCGCCATCACCAGCTGGAGGCTGGCTGCAGCTCCTGCACCCCGCCATCAGCTGCTGGAGGCTGCCTGGAAATCCTGCACCCCGCCATCAGCTGCTGGAGGCTTCTGTTCCTCCACCCCGCCATCAGCAGCAGGAGGCTGGCTGCTGGAGGCTGGCTGCTGCTCCTCCACCCCGCCATCACCAGCTGGAGGCTGGCTGCAGCTCCTGCACCCCGCCATCAGCTGCTGGAGGCTGCCTGCAGCTCCTGCACCCCGCCATCAGCTGCTGGAGGCTGGCTGCTGCTCCTGCATCCTGCCATCAGCTGCTGGAGGCTGGCTGCTGCTCCTCCACCCCACCATGACCTGCTGGAGGCTGGCTGCAGCTCCTCCAGCTCGCCATCAGCTGCTGGAGGCTGCCTGCAGCTCCTGCACCCCGCCATCAGCTGCTGGAGGCTGCCTGCAGCTCCTGCACCCCGCCATCAGCTGCTGGAGGCTGGCTGCAGCTCCTCCACCCCACCATCAGCTGCTGGAGGCTGGCTTCTGCTCCTCCACCCCGCCACCAGCTGCTGGAGGCTGGCTGCTGCTCCTGCACCCCACCATCAGCTGCTGGAGGCTTCCGTTCCTCCACCCCGCCATCAGCAGCTGGAGGCTGGCTGCTGGAGGCTGGCTGCTGCTCCTCCACCCCGCCATCACCACCTGGAGGCTGGCTGCAGCTCCTGCACCCCGCCATCAGCTGCTGGAGGCTGCCTGGAGCTCCTGCACCCCGCCATCAGCTGCTGGAGGCTTCTGTTCCTCCACCCCGCCATCAGCAGCTGGAGGCTGGCTGCTAGAGGCTGGCTGCTACTCCTCCACCCCGCCATCACCAGCTGGAGGCTGCCTGCAGCTCCTGCACCCCACCATCAGCTGCTGGAGGCTGCCTGCAGCTCCTGCACCCCGCCATCAGCTGCTGGAGGCTGGCTTCTGCTCCTCCACCCCGCCATCAGCAGCTGGAGGCTGGCTAATGGAGGCTGGCTGCTGCTCCTCCACCCCGCCATCACCATCTGGAGGCTGGCTGCAGCTCCTGCACCCCGCCATCAGCTGCTGGAGGCTGCCTGGAGCTCCTGCACCCCGCCATCAGCTGCTGGAGGCTTCTGTTCCTCCACCCCGCCATCAGCAGCTGGAGGCTGGCTGCTGGAGGCCTGCTGCTGCTCCTCCACCCCGCCATCACCAGCTGGAGGCTGGCTGCAGCTCCTGCACCCCGCCATCAGCTGCTGGAGGCTTCTGTTCCTCCACCCCGCCATCAGCAGCTGGAGGCTGGCTGCTGCTCCTCCACCCCGCCATCACCAGCTGGAGGCTGGCTGCAGCTCCTGCACCCCGCCATCAGCTGCTGGAGGCTGCCTGCAGCTCCTGCACCCCGCCATCAGCTGCTGGAGGCTGGCTGCTGCTCCTGCACCCCGCCATCAGCTGCTGGAGGCTGGCTGCTGCTCCTCCACCCCACCATGACCTGCTGGAGGCTGGCTGCAGCTCCTCCACCCCGCCATCAGCTGCTGGAGGCTGCCTGCAGCTCCTGCACCCCGCCATCAGCTGCTGGAGGCTGGCTGCAGCTCCTGCACCCCGCCATCAGCTGCTGGAGGCTGGCTGCAGCTCCTGCACCCCGCCATCAGCTGCTGGAGGCTTCTGTTCCTCCACCCCGCCATCAGCAGCTGGAGGCTGGCTGCTGGAGGCTGGCTGCTGCTCCTCCACCCCGCCATCACCAGCTGGAGGCTGGCTGCAGCTCCTGCACCCCGCCATCAGCTGCTGGAGGCTGCCTGGAGCTCCTGCACCCCGACATCAGCTGCTGGAGGCTTCTGTTCCTCCACCCCACCATCAGCAGCTGGAGGCTGGCTGCTGGAGGCTGGCTGCTGCTCCTCCACCCCGCCATCACGAACTGGAGGCTGGCTGCAACTCCTGCACCCCGCCATCAGCTGCTGGAGGCTGCCTGCAGCTCCTGCACCCCGCCATCAGCTGCTGGAGGCTGGCTGCTGCTCCTCCACCCCGCCATCACCAGCTGGAGGCTGGCTGCAGCTCCTCCACCCCGCCATCAGCTGCTGGAGGCTGCCTGGAGCTCCTGCACCCCGCCATCAGCTGCTGGAGACTTCTGTTCCTCCACCCCGCCATCAGCATCTGGAGGCTGGCTGCTGGAGGCTGGCTGCTGCTCCTCCACCCCGCCATCACCAGCTGGAGGCTGGCTGCAGCTCCTGCACCCCGCCATCAGCTGCTGGAGGCTGCCTGCAGCTCCTGCACCCCGCCATCAGCTGCTGGAGGCTGGCTGCTGCTCCTCCACCCCGCCATCACCAGCTGGAGGCTGGCTGCAGCTCCTGCACCCCGCCATCAGCTGCTGGAGGCTGCCTGGAGCTCCTGCACCCCGCCATCAGCTGCTGGAGGCTTCTGTTCCTCCACCCCGCCATCAGCAGCTGGAGGCTGGCTGCTGGAGGCTGGCTGCTGCTCCTCCACCCCGCTATCACCAGCTGGAGGATGGCTGCAGCTCCTGCACCCCGCCATCAGCTGCTGGAGGCTGCCTGCAGCTCCTGCACCCCGCCATCAGCTGCTGGAGGCTTCTGTTCCTCCACCCCGCCATCAGCAGCTGGAGGCTGGCTGCTGGAGGCTGGCTGCTGCTCCTCCACCCCGCCATCACCAGCTGGAGGCTGGCTGCAGCTCCTGCACCCCGCCATCACCAGCTGGAGGCTGCCTGCAGCTCCTGCACCCCGCCATCAGCTGCTGGAGGCTGGCTGCTGCTCCTCCACCCCACCATGACCTGCTGGAGGCTGGCTGCAGCTCCTCCACCCCGCCATCAGGTGCTGGAGGCTGCCTGCAGCTCCTGCACCCCGCCATCAGCTGCTGGAGGCTGGCTGCAGCTCCTCCACCCCGCCATCAGCTGCTGGAGGCTGGCTTCTGCTCCTCCACCCCGCCACCAGCTGCTGGAGGCTGGCTGCTGCTCCTGCACCCCGCCATCAGCTGCTGGAGGCTTCTGTTCCTCCACCCCGCCATCAGCAGCTGGAGGCTGGCTGCTGGAGGCTGGCTGCTGCTCCTCCACCCCGCCATCACCAGCTGGAGGCTGGCTGCAGCTCCTGCACCCCGCCATCAGCTGCTGGAGGCTGCCTGGAACTCCTGCACCCCGCCATCAGCTGCTGGAGGCTTCTGTTCCTCCACCCCGCCATCAGCAGCTGGAGGCTGGCTGCTGGAGGCTGGCTGCTGCTCCTCCACCCCGCCATCACCAGCTGGAGGCTGGCTGCAGCTCCTGCACCCCGCCATCAGCTGCTGGAGGCTGGCTGCAGCTCATCCACCCCGCCATCAGCTGCTGGAGGCTGGCTTCTGCTCCTCCACCCCGCCACCAGCTGCTGGAGGCTGGCTGCTGCTCCTGCACCCCGCCATCAGCTGCTGGAGGCTTCTGTTCCTCCACCCCGCCATCAGCAGCTGGAGGCTGGCTGCTGGAGGCTGGCTGCTGCTCCTCCACCCCGCCATCACCAGCTGGAGGCTGGCTGCAGCTCCTGCACCCCGCCATCAGCTGCTGGAGGCTGCCTGCAGCTCCTGCACCCCGCCATCAGCTGCTGGAGGCTGGCTGCTGCTCCTGCACCCCGCCATCAGCTGCTGGAGGCTGGCTGCTGCTCCTCCACCCCACCATGACCTGCTGGAGGCTGGCTGCAGCTCCTCCACCCCGCCATCAGCTGCTGGAGGCTGCCTGCAGCTCCTGCACCCCGCCATCAGCTGCTGGAGGCTGCCTGCAGCTCCTCCACCCCGCCATCAGCTGCTGGAGGCTGGCTTCTGCTCCTCCACCCCGCCACCAGCTGCTGGAGGCTGGCTGCTGCTCCTGCACCCCGACATCAGCTGCTGGAGGCTTCTGTTCCTCCACCCCGCCATCAGCAGCTGGAGGCTGGCTGCTGCTCCTCCACCCCGCCATCACCAGCTGGAGGCTGACTGAAGCTCCTGCACCCCGCCATCAGCTGCTGGAGGCTGCCTGCAGCTCCTGCACCCCGCCATCAGCTGCTGGAGGCTGGCTGCTGCTCCTGCACCCCGCCATCAGCTGCTGGAGGCTGGCTGCTGCTCCTCCACCCCACCATGACCTACTGGAGGCTGGCTGCAGCTCCTCCACCCCGCCATCAGCTGCTGGAGGCTGCCTGCAGCTCCTGCACCCCGCCATCAGCTGCTGGAGGCTGCCTGCAGCTCCTGCACCCCGCCATCAGCTGCTGGAGGCTGGCTGCAGCTCCTCCACCCCGCCATCAGCTGCTGGAGGCTGGCTTCTGCTCCTCCACCCCGCCACCAGCTGCTGGAGGCTGGCTGCTGCTCCTGCACCCCACCATGACCTACTGGAGGCTGTCTGCAGCTCCTCCACCCCGCCATCAGCTGCTGGAGGCTGCCTGCAGCTCCTGCACCCCGTCATCAGCTCTTGGAGGCTGCCTGCAGCTCCTGCACCCCGCCATCAGCTGCTGGAGGCTGGCTGCAGCTCCTCCACCCCGCCATCAGCTGCTGGAGGCTGGCTTCTGCTCCTCCACCCCGCCACCAAATGCTGGAGGCTGGCTGCTGCTCCTGCACCCCGCCATCAGCTGCTGGAGGCTTCTGTTTTTCCACCCCGCCATCAGCAGCTGGAGGCTGGCTGCTGGAGGCTGGCTGCTGCTCCTCCACCCCGCCATCAGCTGCTGGAGGCTGCCTGCAGCTCCTGCACCCCGCCATCAGCTGCTGGAGGCTGGCTGCTGCTCCTGCACCCCGCCATCAGCTGCTGGAGGCTGGCTGCTGCTCCTCCACCCCACCATGACCTGCTGGAGGCTGGCTGCAGCTCCTGCACCCCGCCATCAGCTGCTGGAGGCTTCTGTTCCTCCACCCCGCCATCAGCAGATGGAGGCTGGCTGCTGGAGGCTGGCTGCTGCTCCTCCACCCCGCCATCACCAGCTGGAGGCTGGCTGCAGCTCCTGCACCCCGCCATCAGCTGCTGGAGGCTGCCTGGAGCTCCTGCACCCCGCCATCAGCTGCTGGAGGCTTCTGTTCCTCCACCCCGCCATCAGCAGCTGGAGGCTGGCTGCTGGAGGCTGGCTGCTGCTCCTCCACCCCGCCATCACCAGCTGGAGGCTGGCTGCAGCTCCTGCACCCCGCCATCAGCTGCTGGAGGCTGCCTGCAGCTCCTGCAACCCGCCATCAGCTGCTGGAGGCTGCCTGCAGCTCCTGCACCCCGCCATCAGCTGCTGGAGGCTGGCTGCAGCTCCTCCACCCCGCCATCAGCTGCTGGAGGCTGGCTTCTGCTCCTCCACCCCGCCACCAGCTGCTAAGGGCTGGCTGCTGCTCCTGCACCCCGCCATCAGCTGCTGGAGGCTTCTGTTCCTCCACCCCGCCATCAGCTGCTGGAGGCTGCCTGGAGCTCCTGCACCCCGCCATCAGCTGCTGGATGCTTCTGTTCCTCCACCCCGCCATCACCAGCTGGAGGCTGGCTGCAGCTCCTGCACCCCGCCATCAGCTGCTGGAGGCTGCCTGCAGCTCCTGCACCCCGCCATCAGCTGCTGGAGGCTGCCTGCAGCTCCTGCACCCCGCCATCAGCTGCTGGAGGCTGGCTGCTGCTCCTGCACCCCGCCATCAGCTGCTGGAGGCTGGCTGCTGCTCCTCCACCCCACCATGACCTGCTGGAGGCTGGCTGCAGCTCCTCCACCCCGCCATCAGCTGCTGGAGGCTGCCTGCAGCTCCTGCACCCCGCCATCAGCTGCTGGAGGCTGCCTGCAGCTCCTGCACCCCGCCATCAGCTGCTGGAGGCTGGCTGCTGCTCCTGCACCCCGCCATCAGCTGCTGGAGTCTGCCTGCAGCTCCTGCACCCCGCCATCAGCTGCTGGAGGCTGGCTGCAGCTCCTCCACCCCGCCATCAGCTGCTGGAGGCTGGCTGCTGCTCCTGCACCCCGCCATCAGCTGCTGGAGGCTTCTGTTCCTCCACCCCGCCATCAGCAGCTGGAGGCTGGCTGCTGGAGGCTGGCTGCTGCTCCTCCAACCCGCCATCACCAGCTGGAGGCTGGCTGCAGCTCCTGCACCCCGCCATCAGCTGCTGGAGGCTGCCTGCAGCTCCTGCACCCCGCCATCAGCTGCTGGAGGCTGGCTGCTGCTCCTGCACCCCGCCATCAGCTGCTGGAGGCTGGCTGCTGCTCCTGCACCCCACCATGACCTGCTGGAGGCTGCCTGCAGCTCCTCCACCCCGCCATCAGCTGATGGAGGCTGCCTGCAGCTCCTGCACCCCGCCATCAGCTGCTGGAGGCTGCCTGCAGCTCCTGCACCCCGCCATCAGCTGCTGGAGGCTGGCTTCTGCTCCTCCACCCCGCCACCAGCTGCTGGAGGCTGGCTGCTGCTCCTGCACCCCGCCATCAGCTGCTGGAGGCTTCTGTTTTTCCACCCCGCCATCAGCAGCTGGAGGCTGGCTGCTGGAGGCTGGCTGCTGCTCCTCCACCCCGCCATCATCAGCTGGAGGCTGGCTGCAGCTCCTGCACCCCGCCATCAGCTGCTGGAGGCTGCCTGCAGCTCCTGCACCCCGCCATCAGCTGCTGGAGGCTGGCTGTTGCTCCTGCACCCCGCCATCAGCTGATGGAGGCTGGCTGCTGCTCCTCCACCCCACCATGACCTGCTGGAGGCTGGCTGCAGCTCCTCCACCCCGCCATCAGCTGCTGGAGGCTGCCTGCAGCTCCTGCACCCCGCCATCAGCTGCTGGAGGCTGCCTGCATCTCCTGCACCCCGCCATCAGCTGCTGGAGGCTGGCTGCAGCTCCTCCACCCCGCCATCAGCTGCTGGAGGCTGGCTTCTGCTCCTCCACCCCGCCACCAGCTGCTGGAGGCTGGCTGATGCTCCTGCACCCCACCATCAGCTGCTGGAGGCTTCTGTTCCTCCACCCCGCCATCAGCAGCTGGAGGCTGGCTGCTGGAGGCTGGCTGCTGCTCCTCCACCCCGCCATCACCAGCTGGAGGCTGGCTGCAGCTCCTGCACCCCACCATCAGCTGCTGGAGGCTGCCCGGAGCTCCTGCACCCCGCCATCAGCTGCTGGAGGCTTCTGTTCCTCCACCGCGCCATCAGCAGCTGGAGGCTGGCTGCTGCTCCTCCACCCCGCCATCACCAGCTGGAGGCTGGCTGCAGCTCCTGCACCCCGCCATCAGCTGCTGGAGGCTGCCTGCAGCTCCTGCATCCCGCCATCAGCTGCTGGAGGCTGCCTGCAGCTCCTGCACCCCGCCATCAGCTGCTGGAGGCTGGCTGCTGCTCCTGCACCCCGCCATCAGCTGCTGGAGGCTGGCTGCTGCTCCTCCACCCCACCATGACCTGCTGGAGGCTGGCTGCAGCTCCTCCACCCCGCCATCAGCTGCTGGAGGCTGCCTGCAGCTCCTGCACCCCGCCATCAGCTGCTGGAGGCTGGCTGCAGCTCCTCCACCCCGCCATCAGCAGCTGGAGGCTGGCTTCTGCTCCTCCACCCTGCCACCAGCTGGTGGAGGCTGGCTGCTGCTCCGGCACCCCGCCATCAGCTGCTGGAGGCTTCTGTTCCTCCACCCCGCCATCAGCAGCTGGAGGCTGGCTGCTGGAGGCTGGCTGCTGCTCCTCCACCCCGCCATCACCAGCTGGAGGCTGGCTGCAGCTCCTGCACCCCGCCATCAGCTGCTGGAGGCTGCCTGGAAATCCTGCACCCCGCCATCAGCTGCTGGAGGCTTCTGTTCCTCCACCCCGCCATCAGCAGCAGGAGGCTGGCTGCTGGAGGCTGGCTGCTGCTCCTCCACCCCGCCATCACCAGCTGGAGGCTGGCTGCAGCTCCTGCACCCCGCCATCAGCTGCTGGAGGCTGCCTGCAGCTCCTGCACCCCGCCATCAGCTGCTGGAGGCTGGCTGCTGCTCCTGCATCCCGCCATCAGCTGCTGGAGGCTGGCTGCTGCTCCTCCACCCCACCATGACCTGCTGGAGGCTGGCTGCAGCTCCTCCAGCTCGCCATCAGCTGCTGGAGGCTGCCTGCAGCTCCTGCACCCCGCCATCAGCTGCTGGAGGCTGCCTGCAGCTCCTGCACCCCGCCATCAGCTGCTGGAGGCTGGCTGCAGCTCCTCCACCCCACCATCAGCTGCTGGAGGCTGGCTTCTGCTCCTCCACCCCGCCACCAGCTGCTGGAGGCTGGCTGCTGCTCCTGCACCCCACCATCAGCTGCTGGAGGCTTCCGTTCCTCCACCCCGCCATCAGCAGCTGGAGGCTGGCTGCTGGAGGCTGGCTGCTGCTCCTCCACCCCGCCATCACCACCTGGAGGCTGGCTGCAGCTCCTGCACCCCGCCATCAGCTGCTGGAGGCTGCCTGGAGCTCCTGCACCCCGCCATCAGCTGCTGGAGGCTTCTGTTCCTCCACCCCGCCATCAGCAGCTGGAGGCTGGCTGCTGGAGGCTGGCTGCTACTCCTCCACCCCGCCATCACCAGCTGGAGGCTGCCTGCAGCTCCTGCACCCCACCATCAGCTGCTGGAGGCTGCCTGCAGCTCCTGCACCCCGCCATCAGCTGCTGGAGGCTGGCTGCAGCTCCTCCACCCCGCCATCAGCTGCTGGAGGCTGGCTTCTGCTCCTCCACCCCGCCATCAGCAGCTGGAGGCTGGCTAATGGAGGCTGGCTGCTGCTCCTCCACCCCGCCATCACCATCTGGAGGCTGGCTGCAGCTCCTGCACCCCGCCATCAGCTGCTGGAGGCTGCCTGGAGCTCCTGCACCCCGCCATCAGCTGCTGGAGGCTTCTGTTCCTCCACCCCGCCATCAGCAGCTGGAGGCTGGCTGCTGGAGGCCTGCTGCTGCTCCTCCACCCCGCCATCACCAGCTGGAGGCTGGCTGCAGCTCCTGCACCCCGCCATCAGCTGCTGGAGGCTTCTGTTCCTCCACCCCGCCATCAGCAGCTGGAGGCTGGCTGCTGCTCCTCCACCCCGCCATCACCAGCTGGAGGCTGGCTGCAGCTCCTGCACCCCGCCATCAGCTGCTGGAGGCTGCCTGCAGCTCCTGCACCCCGCCATCAGCTGCTGGAGGCTGGCTGCTGCTCCTGCACCCCGCCATCAGCTGCTGGAGGCTGGCTGCTGCTCCTCCACCCCACCATGACCTGCTGGAGGCTGGCTGCAGCTCCTCCACCCCGCCATCAGCTGCTGGAGGCTGCCTGCAGCTCCTGCACCCCGCCATCAGCTGCTGGAGGCTGGCTGCAGCTCCTGCACCCCGCCATCAGCTGCTGGAGGCTGGCTGCAGCTCCTGCACCCCGCCATCAGCTGCTGGAGGCTTCTGTTCCTCCACCCCGCCATCAGCAGCTGGAGGCTGGCTGCTGGAGGCTGGCTGCTGCTCCTCCACCCCGCCATCACCAGCTGGAGGCTGGCTGCAGCTCCTGCACCCCGCCATCAGCTGCTGGAGGCTGCCTGGAGCTCCTGCACCCCGACATCAGCTGCTGGAGGCTTCTGTTCCTCCACCCCACCATCAGCAGCTGGAGGCTGGCTGCTGGAGGCTGGCTGCTGCTCCTCCACCCCGCCATCACGAACTGGAGGCTGGCTGCAACTCCTGCACCCCGCCATCAGCTGCTGGAGGCTGCCTGCAGCTCCTGCACCCCGCCATCAGCTGCTGGAGGCTGGCTGCTGCTCCTCCACCCCGCCATCACCAGCTGGAGGCTGGCTGCAGCTCCTCCACCCCGCCATCAGCTGCTGGAGGCTGCCTGGAGCTCCTGCACCCCGCCATCAGCTGCTGGAGACTTCTGTTCCTCCACCCCGCCATCAGCATCTGGAGGCTGGCTGCTGGAGGCTGGCTGCTGCTCCTCCACCCCGCCATCACCAGCTGGAGGCTGGCTGCAGCTCCTGCACTCCGCCATCAGCTGCTGGAGGCTGCCTGCAGCTCCTGCACCCCGCCATCAGCTGCTGGAGGCTGGCTGCTGCTCCTCCACCCCGCCATCACCAGCTGGAGGCTGGCTGCAGCTCCTGCACCCCGCCATCAGCTGCTGGAGGCTGCCTGGAGCTCCTGCACCCCGCCATCAGCTGCTGGAGGCTTCTGTTCCTCCACCCCGCCATCAGCAGCTGGAGGCTGGCTGCTGGAGGCTGGCTGCTGCTCCTCCACCCCGCTATCACCAGCTGGAGGATGGCTGCAGCTCCTGCACCCCGCCATCAGCTGCTGGAGGCTGCCTGCAGCTCCTGCACCCCGCCATCAGCTGCTGGAGGCTTCTGTTCCTCCACCCCGCCATCAGCAGCTGGAGGCTGGCTGCTGGAGGCTGGCTGCTGCTCCTCCACCCCGCCATCACCAGCTGGAGGCTGGCTGCAGCTCCTGCACCCCGCCATCACCAGCTGGAGGCTGCCTGCAGCTCCTGCACCCCGCCATCAGCTGCTGGAGGCTGGCTGCTGCTCCTCCACCCCACCATGACCTGCTGGAGGCTGGCTGCAGCTCCTCCACCCCGCCATCAGGTGCTGGAGGCTGCCTGCAGCTCCTGCACCCCGCCATCAGCTGCTGGAGGCTGGCTGCAGCTCCTCCACCCCGCCATCAGCTGCTGGAGGCTGGCTTCTGCTCCTCCACCCCGCCACCAGCTGCTGGAGGCTGGCTGCTGCTCCTGCACCCCGCCATCAGCTGCTGGAGGCTTCTGTTCCTCCACCCCGCCATCAGCAGCTGGAGGCTGGCTGCTGGAGGCTGGCTGCTGCTCCTCCACCCCGCCATCACCAGCTGGAGGCTGGCTGCAGCTCCTGCACCCCGCCATCAGCTGCTGGAGGCTGCCTGGAACTCCTGCACCCCGCCATCAGCTGCTGGAGGCTTCTGTTCCTCCACCCCGCCATCAGCAGCTGGAGGCTGGCTGCTGGAGGCTGGCTGCTGCTCCTCCACCCCGCCATCACCAGCTGGAGGCTGGCTGCAGCTCCTGCACCCCGCCATCAGCTGCTGGAGGCTGGCTGCAGCTCCTCCACCCCGCCATCAGCTGCTGGAGGCTGGCTTCTGCTCCTCCACCCCGCCACCAGCTGCTGGAGGCTGGCTGCTGCTCCTGCACCCCGCCATCAGCTGCTGGAGGCTTCTGTTCCTCCACCCCGCCATCAGCAGCTGGAGGCTGGCTGCTGGAGGCTGGCTGCTGCTCCTCCACCCCGCCATCACCAGCTGGAGGCTGGCTGCAGCTCCTGCACCCCGCCATCAGCTGCTGGAGGCTGCCTGGAGCTCCTGCACCCCGCCATCAGCTGCTGGAGGCTTCTGTTCCTCCACCCCGCCATCAGCAGCTGGAGGCTGGCTGCTGGAGGCTGGCTGCTGCTCCTCCACCCCGCCATCACCAGCTGGAGGCTGGCTGCAGCTCCTGCACCCCGCCATCAGCTGCTGGAGGCTGCCTGCAGATCCTTCTCCCCGCCATCAGCTGCTGGAGGCTGGCTGCTGCTCCTGCACCCCGCCATCAGCTGCTGGAGGCTGGCTGCTGCTCCTCCACCCCACCATGACTTGCTGGAGGCTGGCTGCAGCTCCTCCACCCCGCCATCAGCTGCTGGAGGCTGCCTGCAGCTCCTGCACCCCGCCATCAGCTGCTGGAGGCTGCCTGCAGCTCCTGCACCCCGCCATCAGCTGCTGGAGGCCGGCTGCAGCTCCTCCACCCCGCCATCAGCTGCTGGAGGCTGGCTTTTGCTCCTCCACCCCGCCACCAGCTGCTGGAGGCTGGCTGCTGCTCCTACACCCCGCCATCAGCTGCTGGAGGCTTCCGTACCTCCACCCTGCCATCAGCAGCTGGAGGCTGGCTGCTGGAGGCTGGCTGCTGCTCCTCCACCCCGCCATCACCAGCTGGAGGCTGGCTGCAGCTCCTGCACCCCGCCATCAGCTGCTGGAGGCTTCTGTTCCTCCACCCCGCCATCAGCAGCTGGAGGCTGGCTGCTGGAGGCTGGCTGCTGCTCCTCCACCCCGCCATCACCAGCTGGAGGCTGCCTGCAGCTCCTGCACCCCACCATCAGCTGCTGGAGGCTGCCTGCAGCTCCTGCACCCCGCCATCAGCTGCTGGAGGCTGGCTGCAGCTCCTCCACCCCGCCATCAGCTGCTGGAGGCTGGCTTCTGCTCCTCCACCCCGCCATCAGCAGCTGGAGGCTGGCTAATGGAGGCTGGCTGCTGCTCCTCCACCCCGCCATCACCATCTGGAGGCTGGCTGCAGCTCCTGCACCCCGCCATCAGCTGCTGGAGGCTGCCTGGAGCTCCTGCACCCCGCCATCAGCTGCTGGAGGCTTCTGTTCCTCCACCCCGCCATCAGCAGCTGCAGGCTGGCTGCTGGAGGCTGGCTGCTGCTCCTCCACCCCGCCATCACCAGCTGGAGGCTGGCTGCAGCTCCTGCACCCCGCCATAAGCTGCTGGAGGCTGCCTGCAGCTCCTGCACCCCGCCATCAGCTGCTGGAGGCTTCTGTTCCTCCACCCCGCCATCAGCAGCTGGAGGCTGGCTGCTGGAGGCTGGCTGCTGCTCCTCCACCCCGCCATCACCAGCTGGAGGCTGGCTGCAGCTCCTGCACCCCGCCATCAGCTGATGGAGGCTGCCTGCAGCTCCTGCACCCCGCCATCAGCTGCTGGAGGCTGCCTGCAGCTCCTGCACCCCGCCATCAGCTGCCCGAGGCTGGCTGCAGCTCCTCCACCCCGCCATCAGCTGCTGGAGGCTGGCTTCTGCTCCTCCACCCCGCCACCAGCTGCTGGAGGCTGGCTGCTGCTCCTGCACCCCGCCATCAGCTGCTGGAGGCTTCTGTTCCTCCACCCCGCCATCAGCAGCTGGAGGCTGGCTGCTTGAGGCTGGCTGCTGCTCCTCCACCCCGCCATCACCAGCTGGAGGCTGGCTGCAGCTCCTGCACACCGCCATCAGCTGCTGGAGGCTGCCTGGAGCTCCTGCACCCCGCCATAAGCTGCTGGAGGCTTCTGTTCCTCCACCCCGCCATCAGCAGCTGGAGGCTGGCTGCTGGAGGCTGGCTGCTGCTCCTCCACCCCGCCATCACCAGCTGGAGGCTGGCTGCAGCTCCTGCACCCCGCCATCAGCTGCTGGAGGCTGCCTGCAGCTCCTGCACCCCGCCATCAGCTGCTGGAGGCTGGCTGCTGCTCCTGCACCCCGCCATCAGCTGCTGGAGGCTGGCTGCTGCTCCTCCACCCCACCATGACCTGCTGGAGGCTGGCTGCAGCTCCTCCACCCCGCCATCAGCTGCTGGAGGCTGCCTGCAGCTCCTGCACCCCGCCATCAGCTGCTGGAGGCTGGCTGCAGCTCCTGCACCCCGCCATCAGCTAGTGGAGGCTGGCTGCAGCTCCTCCACCCCGCCATCAGCTGCTGGAGGCTGGCTGCTGCTCCGGCACCCCGCCATCAGCTGCTGGAGGCTTCTGTTCCTCCACCCCGCCATCAGCAGCTGGAGGCTGGCTTCTGCTCCTCCACCCCGCCACCAGCTGCTGGAGGCTGGCTGCTGCTCCTGCACCCCGCCATCAGATGCTGGAGGCTTCTGTTCCTCCACCCCGCCATCAGCAGCTGGAGGCTGGCTGCTGCTCCTCCAACCCGCCATCACCAGCTGGAGGCTGGCTGCAGCTCCTGCACCCCGCCATCAGCTGCTGGAGGCTGCCTGGAGCTCCTGCACCCCGCCATCAGCTGCTGGAGGCTTCTGTTCCTCCACCCCACCATCAGCAGCTGGAGGCTGGCTGCTGGAGGCTGGCTGCTGCTCCTCCACCCCGCCATCACCAGCTGGAGGCTGGCTGCAGCTCCTGCACCCTGCCATAAGCTGCTGGAGGCTGCCTGCAGCTCCTGCACCCCGCCATCAGCTGCTGGAGGCTGGCTGCTGCTCCTCCACCCCACCATCAGCTGCTGGAGGCTGCCTGGAGCTCCTGCACCCCGCCATCAGCTGCTGGAGGCGTCTGTTCCTCCACCCCGCCATCAGCATCTGGAGGCTGGCTGCTGGAGGCTGGCTGCTGCTCCTCCACCCCGCCATCACCAGCTGGAGGCTGGCTGCAGCTCCTGCACCCCACCATCAGCTGCTGGAGGCTGCCTGCAGCTCCTGCACCCCGCCATCAGCTGCTGGAGGCTGGCTGCTGCTCCTCCACCCCGCCATCACCAGCTGGAGGCTGGCTGCAGCTCCTGCACCCCGCCATCAGCTGCTGGAGGCTGCCTGGAGCTCCTGCACCCCGCCATCAGCTGCTGGAGGCTTCTGTTCCTCCACCCCGCCATCAGCAGCTGGAGGCTGGCTGCTGGAGGCTGGCTGCTGCTCCTCCACCCCGCCATCACCAGCTGGAGGATGGCTGCAGCTCCTGCACCCCGCCATCAGCTGCTGGAGGCTGCCTGCAGCTCCTGCACCCCGCCATCAGCTGCTGGAGGCTTCTGTTCCTCCACCCCGCCATCAGCAGCTGGAGGCTGGCTGCTGGAGGCTGGCTGCTGCTCCTCCACCCCGCCATCACCAGCTGGAGGCTGGCTGCAGCTCCTGCACCCCGCCATCAGCTGCTGGAGGCTGCCTGGAGCTCCTGCACCCCGCCATCAGCTGCTGGAGGCTTCTGTTCCTCCACCCCGCCATCAGCAGCTGGAGGCTGGCTGCTGGAGGCTGGCTGCTGCTCCTCCACCCCGCCATCACCAGCTGGAGGCTGCCTGCAGCTCCTGCACCCCGCCATCAGCTGCTGGAGGCTGGCTGCTGCTCCTCCACCCCACCATGACCTGCTGGAGGCTGGCTGCAGCTCCTCCACCCCGCCATCAGCTGCTGGAGGCTGGCTGCTGCTCCTCCACCCCGCCATCACCAGCTGGAGGCTGGCTGCAGCTCCTGCACCCCGCCATCAGCTGCTGGAGGCTGCCTGCTGCTCCTGCACCCCGCCATCAGCTGCTGGAGGCTTCTGTTCCTCCACCCCGCCATCAGCAGCTGGAGGCTGGCTGCTGGAGGCTGGATGCTGCTCCTCCACCCCGCCATCACCAGCTGGAGGCTGGCTGCAGCTCCTGCACCCCGCTATCAGCTGCTGGAGGCTGCCTGCAGCTCCTGCACCCCGCCATCAGCTGCTGGAGGCTGGCTGCTGCTCCTGCACCCCACCATCAGCTGCTGGAGGCTGGCTGCTGCTCCTCCACCCCACCATGACCTGCTGGAGGCTGGCTACAGCTCCTCCACCCCGCCATCAGCTGCTGGAGGCTGCCTGAAGCTCCTGCACCCCGCCATCAGCTGCTGGAGGCTGGCTGCAGCTCCTGCACCCCGCAATCAGCTAGTGGAGGCTGGCTGCAGCTCCTCCACCCCGCCATCAGGTGCTGGAGGCTGGCTTCTGTTCCTCCACCCCGCCATCAGCAGCTGGAGGCTGGCTGCTGGAGGCTGGCTGCTGCTCCTGCACCCCGCCATCAGCTGCTGGAGGCTGCCTGCAGATCCTTCTCCCCGCCATCAGCTGCTGGAGGCTGGCTGCTGCTCCTGCACCCCGCCATCAGCTGCTGGAGGCTGGCTGCTGCTCCTCCACCCCACCATGACTTGCTGGAGGCTGGCTGCTGCTCCTCCACCCCGCCATCAGCTGCTGGAGGCTGCCTGCAGCTCCTGCACCCCGCCATCAGCTGCTGGAGGCTGCCTGCAGCTCCTGCACCCCGCCATCAGCTGCTGGAGGCTGGCTGCAGCTCCTCCACCCCGCCATCAGCTGCTCGAGGCTGGCTTTTGCTCCTCCACCCCGCCACCAGCTGCTGGAGGCTGGCTGCTGCTCCTACACCCCGCCATCAGCTGCTGGAGGCTTCCGTTCCTCCACCCTGCCATCAGCAGCTGGAGGCTGGCTGCTGGAGGCTGGCTGCTGCTCCTCCACCCCGCCATCAGCTGCTGGAGGCTTCTGTTCCTCCACCCCGCCATCAGCAGCTGGAGGCTGGCTGCTGGAGGCTGGCTGCTGCTCCTCCACCCCGCCATCACCAGCTGGAGGCTGCCTGCAGCTCCTGCACCCCACCATCAGCTGCTGGAGGCTGCCTGCAGCTCCTGCACCCCGCCATCAGCTGCTGGAGGCTGGCTGCAGCTCCTCCACCCCGCCATCAGCTGCTGGAGGCTGGCTTCTGCTCCTCCACCCCGCCATCAGCAGCTGGAGGCTGGCTAATGGAGGCTGGCTGCTGCTCCTCCACCCCGCCATCACCATCTGGAGGCTGGCTGCAGCTCCTGCACCCCGCCATCAGCTGCTGGAGGCTGCCTGGAGCTCCTGCACCCCGCCATCAGCTGCTGGAGGCTTCTGTTCCTCCACCCCGCCATCAGCAGCTGCAGGCTGGCTGCTGGAGGCTGGCTGCTGCTCCTCCACCCCGCCATCACCAGCTGGAGGCTGGCTGCAGCTCCTGCACCCCGCCATCAGCTGCTGGAGGCTGCCTGCAGCTCCTGCACCCCGCCATCAGCTGCTGGAGGCTTCTGTTCCTCCACCCCGCCATCAGCAGCTGGAGGCTGGCTGCTGGAGGCTGGCTGCTGCTCCTCCACCCCGCCATCACCAGCTGGAGGCTGGCTGCAGCTCCTGCACCCCGCCATCAGCTGCTGGAGGCTGCCTGCAGCTCCTGCACCCCGCCATCAGCTGCTGGAGGCTGCCTGCAGCTCCTGCACCCCGCCATCAGCTGCTGGAGGCTGGCTGCAGCTCCTCCACCCCGCCATCAGCTGCTGGAGGCTGGCTTCTGCTCCTCCACCCCGCCACCAGCTGCTGGAGGCTGGCTGCTGCTCCTGCACCCCGCCATCAGCTGCTGGAGGCTTCTGTTCCTCCACCCCGCCATCAGCAGCTGGAGGCTGGCTGCTTGAGGCTGGCTGCTGCTCCTCCACCCCGCCTTCACCAGTTGGAGGCTGGCTGCAGCTCCTGCACCCCGCCATCAGCTGCTGGAGGCTGCCTGGAGCTCCTGCAGCCCGCCATCAGCTGCTGGAGGCTTCTGTTCCTCCACCCCGCCATCAGCAGCTGGAGGCTGGCTGCTGGAGGCTGGCTGCTGCTCCTCCACCCCGCCATCAGCAGCTGGAGGCTGGCTGCAGCTCCTGCACCCCGCCATCAGCTGCTGGAGGCTGCCTGCAGCTCCTGCACCCCGCCATCAGCTGCTGGAGGCTGGCTGCTGCTCCTGCACCCCGCCATCAGCTGCTGGAGGCTAGCTGCTGCTCCTCCACCCCACCATGACCTGCTGGAGGCTGGCTGCAGCTCCTCCACCCCGCCATCAGCTGCTGGAGGCTGCCTGCAGCTCCTGCACCCCGCCATCAGCTGCTGGAGGCTGGCTGCAGCTCCTGCACCCCGCCATCAGCTAGTGGAGGCTGGCTGCAGCTCCTCCACCCCGCCATCAGCTGCTGGAGGCTGGCTGCTGCTCCGGCACCCCGCCATCAGCTGCTGGAGGCTTCTCTTCCTCCACCCCGCCATCAGCAGCTGGAGGCTGGCTTCTGCTCCTCCACCCCGCCACCAGCTGCTGGAGGCTGGCTGCTGCTCCTGCACCCCGCCATCAGATGCTGGAGGCTTCTGTTCCTCCACCCCGCCATCAGCAGCTGGAGGCTGGCTGCTGGAGGCTGGCTGCTGCTCCTCCACCCCGCCATCACCAGCTGGAGGCTGGCTGCAGCTCCTGCACCCCGCAATCAGCTGCTGGAGGCTGCCTGGAGCTCCTGCACCCCGCCATCAGCTGCTGGAGGCTTCTGTTCCTCCACCCCACCATCAGCAGCTGGAGGCTGGCTGCTGGAGGCTGGCTGCTGCTCCTCCACCCCGCCATCACCAGCTGGAGGCTGGCTGCAGCTCCTGCACCCCGCCATCAGCTGCTGGAGGCTGCCTGCAGCTCCTGCACCCCGCCATCAGCTGCTGGAGGCTGGCTGCTGCTCCTCCACCCCGCCATCAGCTGCTGGAGGCTGCCTGGAGCTCCTGCACCCCGCCATCAGCTGCTGGAGGCTTCTGTTCCTCCACCCCGCAATCAGCATCTGGAGGCTGGCTGCTGGAGGCTGGCTGCTGCTCCTCCACCCCGCCATCACCAGCTGGAGGCTGGCTGCAGCTCCTGCACCCCGCCATCAGCTGCTGGAGGCTGCCTGCAGCTCCTGCACCCCGCCATCAGCTGCTGGAGGCTGGCTGCTGCTCCTCCACCCCGCCATCACCAGCTGGAGGCTGGCTGCAGCTCCTGCACCCCGCCATCAGCTGCTGGAGGCTGCCTGGAGCTCCTGCACCCCGCCATCAGCTGCTGGAGGCTTCTGTTCCTCCACCCCGCCATCAGCAGCTGGAGGCTGGCTGCTGGAGGCTGGCTGCTGCTCCTCCACCCCGCCATCACCAGCTGGAGGATGGCTGCAGCTCCTGCACCCCGCCATCAGCTGCTGGAGGCTGCCTGCAGCTCCTGCACCCCGCCATCAGCTGCTGGAGGCTTCTGTTCCTCCACCCCGCCATCAGCAGCTGGAGGCTGGCTGCTGGAGGCTGGCTTCTGCTCCTCCACCCCGCCATCACCAGCTGGAGGCTGGCTGCAGCTCCTGCACCCCGCCATCAGCTGCTGGAGGCTGCCTGGAGCTCCTGCACCCCGCCATCAGCTGCTGGAGGCTTCTGTTCCTCCACCCCGCCATCAGCAGCTGGAGGCTGGCTGCTGGAGGCTGGCTGCTGCTCCTCCACCCCGCCATCAGCAGCTGGAGGCTGGCTGCTGGAGGCTGGCTGCTGCTCCTCCACCCCGCCATCAGCAGCTGGAGGCTGGCTGCAGCTCCTGCACCCCGCCATCAGCTGCTGGAGGCTGCCTGCAGCTCCTGCACCCCGCCATCAGCTGCTGGAGGCTGGCTGCTGCTCCTGCACCCCGCCATCAGCTGCTGGAGGCTAGCTGCTGCTCCTCCACCCCACCATGACCTGCTGGAGGCTGGCTGCAGCTCCTCCACCCCGCCATCAGCTGCTGGAGGCTGCCTGCAGCTCCTGCACCCCGCCATCAGCTGCTGGAGGCTGGCTGCAGCTCCTGCACCCCGCCATCAGCTAGTGGAGGCTGGCTGCAGCTCCTCCACCCCGCCATCAGCTGCTGGAGGCTGGCTGCTGCTCCGGCACCCCGCCATCAGCTGCTGGAGGCTTCTGTTCCTCCACCCCGCCATCAGCAGCTGGAGGCTGGCTTCTGCTCCTCCACCCCGCCACCAGCTGCTGGAGGCTGGCTGCTGCTCCTGCACCCCGCCATCAGATGCTGGAGGCTTCTGTTCCTCCACCCCGCCATCAGCAGCTGGAGGCTGGCTGCTGGAGGCTGGCTGCTGCTCCTCCACCCCGCCATCACCAGCTGGAGGCTGGCTGCAGCTCCTGCACCCCGCAATCAGCTGCTGGAGGCTGCCTGGAGCTCCTGCACCCCGCCATCAGCTGCTGGAGGCTTCTGTTCCTCCACCCCACCATCAGCAGCTGGAGGCTGGCTGCTGGAGGCTGGCTGCTGCTCCTCCACCCCGCCATCACCAGCTGGAGGCTGGCTGCAGCTCCTGCACCCCGCCATCAGCTGCTGGAGGCTGCCTGCAGCTCCTGCACCCCGCCATCAGCTGCTGGAGGCTGGCTGCTGCTCCTCCACCCCGCCATCAGCTGCTGGAGGCTGCCTGGAGCTCCTGCACCCCGCCATCAGCTGCTGGAGGCTTCTGTTCCTCCACCCCGCCATCAGCATCTGGAGGCTGGCTGCTGGAGGCTGGCTGCTGCTCCTCCACCCCGCCATCACCAGCTGGAGGCTGGCTGCAGCTCCTGCACCCCGCCATCAGCTGCTGGAGGCTGCCTGCAGCTCCTGCACCCCGCCATCAGCTGCTGGAGGCTGGCTGCTGCTCCTCCACCCCGCCATCACCAGCTGGAGGCTGGCTGCAGCTCCTGCACCCCGCCATCAGCTGCTGGAGGCTGCCTGGAGCTCCTGCACCCCGCCATCAGCTGCTGGAGGCTTCTGTTCCTCCACCCCGCCATCAGCAGCTGGAGGCTGGCTGCTGGAGGCTGGCTGCTGCTCCTCCACCCCGCCATCACCAGCTGGAGGATGGCTGCAGCTCCTGCACCCCGCCATCAGCTGCTGGAGGCTGCCTGCAGCTCCTGCACCCCGCCATCAGCTGCTGGAGGCTTCTGTTCCTCCACCCCGCCATCAGCAGCTGGAGGCTGGCTGCTGGAGGCTGGCTGCTGCTCCTCCACCCCGCCATCACCAGCTGGAGGCTGGCTGCAGCTCCTGCACCCCGCCATCAGCTGCTGGAGGCTGCCTGGAGCTCCTGCACCCCGCCATCAGCTGCTGGAGGCTTCTGTTCCTCCACCCCGCCATCAGCAGCTGGAGGCTGGCTGCTGGAGGCTGGCTGCTGCTCCTCCACCCCGCCATCACCAGCTGGAGGCTGCCTGCAGCTCCTGCACCCCGCCATCAGCTGCTGGAGGCTGGCTGCTGCTCCTCCACCCCACCATGACCTGCTGGAGGCTGGCTGCAGCTCCTCCACCCCGCCATCAGGTGCTGGAGGCTGCCTGCAGCTCCTGCACCCCGCCATCAGCTGCTGGAGGCTGCCTGCAGCTCCTGCACCCCGCCATCAGCTGCTGGAGGCTGGCTGCAGCTCCTCCACCCCGCCATCAGCTGCTGGAGGCTGGCTTCTGCTCCTCCACCCCGCCACCAGCTGCTGGAGGCTGGCTGCTGCTCCTGCACCCCGCTATCAGCTGCTGGAGGCTTCTGTTCCTCCACCCCGCCATCAGCAGCTGGAGGCTGGCTGCTGGAGGCTGGCTGCTGCTCCTCCACCCCGCCATCACCAGCTGGAGGCTGGCTGCAGCTCCTGCACCCCGCCATCAGCTGCTGGAGGCTGCCTGGAGCTCCTGCACCCCGCCATCAGCTGCTGGAGGCTTCTGTTCCTCCACCCCGCCATCACCAGCTGGAGGCTGGCTGCAGCTCCTGCACCCCGCCATCAGCTGCTGGAGGATGCCTGCAGCTCCTTCTCCCCGCCATCAGCTGCTGGAGGCTGGCTGCTGCTCCTGCACCCCGCCATCAGCTGCTGGAGGCTGGCTGCTGCTCCTGCACCCCACCATGACATGCTGGAGGCTGGCTGCAGCTCCTCCACCCCGCCATCAGCTGCTGGAGGCTGCCTGCAGCTCCTGCACCCCGCCATCAGCTGCTGGAGGCTGCCTGCAGCTCCTGCACCCCGCCATCAGCTGCTGGAGGCTGGCTGCAGCTCCTCCACCCCGCAATCAGCTGCTGGAGGCTGGCTTCTGCTCCTCCACCCCGCCACCAGCTGCTGGAGGCTGGCTGCTGCTCCTGCACCCCGCCATCAGCTGCTGGAGGCTTCTGTTCCTCCACCCCGCCATCAACAGCTGGAGAATGGCTGCTGGAGGCTCGCTGCTGCTCCTCCACCCCGCCATCACCAGCTGTAGGCTGGCTGCAGCTCCTGCACCCCGCCATCAGCTGCTGGAGGCTGCCTGGAGCTCCTGCACCCCGCCATCAGCTGCTGGAGGCTTCATTTCCTCCACCCCGCCATCAGCAGCTGGAGGCTGGCTGCTGGAGGCTGGCTGCTGCTCCTCCACCCCGCAATCACCAGCTGGAGGCTGGCTGCAGCTCCTGCACCCCGCCACCAGCTGCTGGAGGCTGCCTGCAGCTCCTGCACCCCGCCATCAGCTGCTGGAGGCTGGCTGCTGCTCCTGCACCCCGCCATCAGCCGCTGGAGGCTGGCTGCTGCTCCTCCACCCCACCATGACCTGCTGGAGGCTGGCTGCAGCTCCTCCACCCCGCCATCAGCTGCTGGAGGCTGCCTGCAGCTCCTGCACCCCGCCATCAGCTGCTGGAGGCTGCCTGCAGCTCCTGCACCCCGCCATCAGCTGCTGGAGGCTGGCTGCTGCTCCTCCACCCCGGCATCACCAGCTGGAGGCTGGCTGCAGCTCCTGCACCCCGCCATCAGCTGCTGGAGGCTGCCTGCAGCTCCTGCACCCCGCCATCAGCTGCTGGAGGCTGCCTGCAGCTCCTGCACCCCGCCATCAGCTGCTGGAGGCTGGCTGCTGCTCCTCCACCCCGCCATCACCAGCTGGAGGCTGGCTGCAGCTCCTGCACCCCGCCATCAGCTGCTGGAGGCTGCCTGCTGCTCCTGCACCCCGCCATCAGCTGCTGGAGGCTTCTGTTCCTCCACCCCGCCATCAGCAGCTGGAGGCTGGCTGCTGGAGGCTGGATGCTGCTCCTCCACCCCGCCATCACCAGCTGGAGGCTGGCTGCAGCTCCTGCACCCCGCCATCAGCTGCTGGAGGCTGCCTGCAGCTCCTGCACCCCGCCATCAGCTGCTGGAGGCTGGCTGCTGCTCCTGCACCCCACCATCAGCTGCTGGAGGCTGGCTGCTGCTCCTCCACCCCACCATGACCTGCTGGAGGCTGGCTACAGCTCCTCCACCCCGCCATCAGCTGCTGGAGGCTGCCTGCAGCTCCTGCACCCCGCCATCAGCTGCTGGAGGCTGGCTGCAGCTCCTGCACCCCGCCATCAGCTAGTGGAGGCTGGCTGCAGCTCCTCCACCCCGCCATCAGCTGCTGGAGGCTGGCTGCTGCTCCGGCACCCCGCCATCAGCTGCTGGAGGCTTCTGTTCCTCCACCCCGCCATCAGCAGCTGGAGGCTGGCTGCTGGAGGCTGGCTGCTGCTCCTCCACCCCGCCATCACCAGCTGGAGGCTGGCTGCAGCTCCTGCACCCCGCCATCAGCTGCTGGAGGCTGCCTGGAGCTCCTGCACCCCGCCATCAGCTGCTGGAGGCTTCTGTTCCTCCACCCCACCATCAGCAGCTGGAGGCTGGCTGCTGGAGGCTGGCTGCTGCTCCTCCACCCCGCCATCACCAGCTGGAGGCTGGCTGCAGCTCCTGCACCCCGCCATCAGCTGCTGGAGGCTGCCTGCAGCTCCTGCACCCCGCCATCAGCTGCTGGAGGCTGGCTGCTGCTCCTCCACCCCGCCATCAGCTGCTGGAGGCTGCCTGGAGCTCCTGCACCCCGCCATCAGCTGCTGGAGGCTTCTGTTCCTCCACCCCGCCATCAGCATCTGGAGGCTGGCTGCTGGAGGCTGGCTGCTGCTCCTCCACCCTGCCATCACCAGCTGGAGGCTGGCTGCAGCTCCTGCACCCCGCCATCAGCTGCTGGAGGCTGCCTGCAGCTCCTGTACCCCGCCATCAGCTGCTGGAGGCTGGCTGCTGCTCCTCCACCCCGCCATCACCAGCTGGAGGCTGGCTGCAGCTCCTGCACCCCGCCATCAGCTGCTGGAGGCTGCCTGGAGCTCCTGCACCCCGCCATCAGCTGCTGGAGGCTTCTGTTCCTCCACCCCGCCATCAGCAGCTGGAGGCTGGCTGCTGGAGGCTGGCTGCTGCTCCTCCACCCCGCCATCAGCAGCTGGAGGCTGGCTGCTGGAGGCTGGCTGCTGCTCCTCCACCCCGCCATCACCAGCTGGAGGATGGCTGCAGCTCCTGCACCCCGCCATCAGCTGCTGGAGGCTGCCTGCAGCTCCTACACCCCGCCATCAGCTGCTGGAGGCTTCTGTTCCTCCACCCCGCCATCAGCAGCTGGAGGCTGGCTGCTGGAGGCTGGCTGCTGCTCCTCCAACCCGCCATCACCAGCTGGAGGCTGGCTGCAGCTCCTGCACCCCGCCATCAGCTGCTGGAGGCTGCCTGGAGCTCCTGCACCCCGCCATCAGCTGCTGGAGGCTTCTGTTCCTCCACCCCGCCATCAGCAGCTGGAGGCTGGCTGCTGGAGGCTGGCTGCTGCTCCTCCACCCCGCCATCACCAGCTGGAGGCTGCCTGCAGCTCCTGCACCCCGCCATCAGCTGCTGGAGGCTGGCTGCTGCTCCTCCACCCCACCATGACCTGCTGGAGGCTGGCTGCAGCTCCTCCACCCCGCCATCAGGTGCTGGAGGCTGCCTGCAGCTCCTGCACCCCGCCATCAGCTGCTGGAGGCTGCCTGCAGCTCCTGCACCCCGCCATCAGCTGCTGGAGGCTGGCTGCAGCTCCTCCACCCCGCCATCAGCTGCTGGAGGCTGGCTTCTGCTATTCCACCCCGCCACCAGCTGCTGGAGGCTGGCTGCTGCTCCTGCACCCCGCCATCAGCTGCTGGAGGCTTCTGTTCCTCCACCCCGCCATCAGCAGCTGGAGGCTGGCTGCTGGAGGCTGGCTGCTGCTCCTCCACCCCGCCATCACCAGCTTGAGGCTGGCTGCAGCGCCTGCACCCCGCCATCAGCTGCTGGAGGCTGCCTGGAGCTCCTGCACCCCGCCATCAGCTGCTGGAGGCTTCTGTTCCTCCACCCCGCCATCAGCAGCTGGAGGCTGGCTGCTGGAGGCTGGCTGCTGCTCCTCCACCCCGCCATCACCAGCTGGAGGCTGGCTGCAGCTCCTGCACCCCGCCATCAGCTGCTGGAGGATGCCTGCAGCTCCTTCTCCCCGCCATCAGCTGCTGGAGGCTGGCTGCTGCTCCTGCACCCCGCCATCAGCTGCTGGAGGCTGGCTGCTGCTCCTCCACCCCACCATGACATGCTGGAGGCTGGCTGCAGCTCCTCCACCCCGCCATCAGCTGCTGGAGGCTGCCTGCAGCTCCTGCACCCCGCCATCAGCTGCTGGAGGCTGGCTGCAGCTCCTCCACCCCGCAATCAGCTGCTGGAGGCTGGCTTCTGCTCCTCCACCCCGCCACCAGCTGCTGGAGGCTGGCTGCTGCTCCTGCACCCCGCCATCAGCTGCTGGAGGCTTCTGTTCCTCCACCCCGCCATCAGCAGCTGGAGGCTGGCTGCTGGAGGCTCGCTGCTGCTCCTCCACCCCGCCATCACCAGCTGTAGGCTGGCTGCAGCTCCTGCACCCCGCCATCAGCTGCTGGAGGCTGCCTGGAGCTCCTGCACCCCGCCATCAGCTGCTGGAGGCTTCATTTCCTCCACCCCGCCATCAGCAGCTGGAGGCTGGCTGCTGGAGGCTGGCTGCTGCTCCTCCACCCCGCAGTCACCAGCTGGAGGCTGGCTGCAGCTCCTGCACCCCGCCACCAGCTGCTGGAGGCTGCCTGCAGCTCCTGCACCCCGCCATCAGCTGCTGGAGGCTGGCTGCTGCTCCTGCACCCCGCCATCAGCCGCTGGAGGCTGGCTGCTGCTCCTCCACCCCACCATGACCTGCTGGAGGCTGGCTGCAGCTCCTCCACCCCGCCATTAGCTGCTGGAGGCTGCCTGCAGCTCCTGCACCCCGCCATCAGCTGCTGGAGGCTGCCTGAAGCTCCTCCACCCCGCCATCACCAGCTGGAGGCTGGCTGCAGCTCCTGCACCCCGCCATCAGCTGCTGGAGGCTGGCTGCTGCTCCTCCACCCCGCCATCACCAGCTGGAGGCTGGCTGCAGCTCCTGCACCCCGCCATAAGCTGCTGGAGGCTGCCTGCAGCACCTGCACCACGCCATCAGCAGCTGGAGGCCGCCTGTAGCTCCTGCACACCGCCATCAACTGCTGGAGGCTGGCTGCTGCTCCTCCACCCCGCCATCACCAGCTGGAGGCTGGCTGCAGCTCCTGCACCCCGCCATCAGCTGCTGGAGGCTGCCTGCTGCTCCTGCACCCCGCCATCAGCTGCTGGAGGCTTCTGTTCCTCCACCCCGCCATCAGCAGCTGGAGGCTGGCTGCTGGAGGCTGGATGCTGCTCCTCCACCCCGCCATCACCAGCTGGAGGCTGGCTGCAGCTCCTGCACCCCGCCATCAGCTGCTGGAGGCTGCCTGCAGCTCCTGCACCCCGCCATCAGCTGCTGGAGGCTGGCTGCTGCTCCTGCACCCCGCCATCAGCTGCTGGAGGCTGGCTGCTGCTCCTCCACCCCACCATGACCTGCTGGAGGCTGGCTACAGCTCCTCCACCCCGCCATCAGCTGCTGGAGGCTGCCTGCAGCTCCTGCACCCCGCCATCAGCTGCTGGAGGCTGCCTGCAGCTCCTGCACCCCGCCATCAGCTGCTGGAGGCTGGCTTCAGCTCCTCCACCCCGCCATCAACTGCTGGAAGCTGGCTTCTGCTCCTCCACCCCGCCACCAGCTGCTGGAGGCTGGCTGCTGCTCCGGCACCCCGCCATCAGCTGCTGGAGGCTTCTGTTCCTCCACCCCGCCATCAGCAGCTGAAGGCTGGCTGCTGGAGGCTGGCTGCTGCTCCTCCACCCCGCCATCACCAGCTGGAGGCTGGCTGCAGCTCCTGCACCCCGCCATCAGCTGCTGGAGGCTGCCTGGAGCTCCTGCACCCCGCCATCAGCTGCTGGAGGCTTCTGTTCCTCCACCCCGCCATCAGCAGCTGGAGGCTGGCTGCTGGAGGCTGGCTGCTGCTCCTCCACCCCGCCATCACCAGCTGGAGGCTGGCTGCAGCTCCTGCACCCCACCATCAGCTGCTGCAGGCTGCCTGCAGCTCCTGCACCCCGCCATCAGCTGCTGGAGGCTGGCTGCTGCTCCTGCACCCCACCATGACCTGCTGGAGGCTGGCTGCTGCTCCTCCACCCCACCATGACCTGCTGGAGGCTGGCTGCAGCTCCTCCACCCCGCCATCAGCTGCTGGAGGCTGGCTGCTGGAGGCTGGCTGCTGCTCCTCCACCCCGCCATCACCAGCTGGAGGCTGGCTGCAGCTCCTGCACCCCGCCATCAGCTGCTGGAGGCTGCCTGGAGCTCCTGCACCCCGCCATCAGCTGCTGGAGGCTTCTGTTCCTCCACCCCGCCATCAGCAGCTGGAGGCTGGCTGCTGGAGGCTGGCTGCTGCTCCTCCACCCCGCCATCACCAGCTGGAGGCTGGCTGCAGCTCCTGCACCCCGCCATCAGCTGCTGCAGGCTGCCTGCAGCTCCTGCACCCCGCCATCAGCTGCTGGAGGCTGGCTGCTGCTCCTGCACCCCACCATGACCTGCTGGAGGCTGGCTGCTGCTCCTCCACCCCACCATGACCTGCTGGAGGCTGGCTGCAGCTCCTCCACCCCGCCATCAGCTGCTGGAGGCTGCCTGCAGCTCCTGCACCCCGCCATCAGCTGCTGGAGGCTGCCTGCAGCTCCTGCACCCCGCCATCAGCTGCTGGAGGCTGGCTGCAGCTCCTCCACCCCGCCATCAGCTGCTGGAGGCTGGCTTCTGCTCCTCCACCCCGCCACCAGCTGCTGGAGGCTGGCTGCTGCTCCGGCACCCCGCCATCAGCTGCTGGAGGCTTCTGTTCCTCCACCCCGCCATCAGCAGCTGGAGGCTGGCTGCTGGACGCTGGCTGCTGCTCCTCCACCCCGCCATCACCAGCTGGAGGCTGGCTGCAGCTCCTGCACCCCGCCATCAGCTGCTGGAGGCTGCCTGGAGCTCCTGCATCCCGCCATCAGCTGCTGGAGGCTTCTGTTCCTCCACCCCGCCATCAGCAGCTGGAGGCTGGCTGCTGGAGGCTGGCTGCTGCTCCTCCACCCCGCCATCACCAGCTGGAGGCTGGCTGCAGCTCCTGCACCCCGCCATCAGCTGCTGGAGGCTGCCTGCAGCTCCTGCACCCCGCCATCAGCTGCTGGAGGCTGGATGCTGCTCCTGCACCCCGCCATCAGCTGCTGGAGGCTGGCTGCTGCTCCTCCACCCCACCATGACCTGCTGGAGGCTGGCTGCAGCTCCTTCAGCTCGCCATCAGCTGCTGGAGGCTGCCTGCAGCTCCTGCACCCCGCCATCAGCTGCTGGAGGCTGCCTGCAGCTCCTGGACCCCGCCATCAACTGCTGGAGGCTGGCTGCAGCTCCTCCACCCCGCCATCAGCTGCTGGAGGCTGGCTTCTGCTCCTCCACCCCGCAACCAGCTGCTGGAGGCTGCCTGCAGCTCCTGCACCCCGCCATCAGCTGCTGGAGGCTGCCTGCAGCTCCTGGCCCGCCATCAGCTGCTGGAGGCTGGCTGCAGCTCCTCCACCCCGCCATCTGCTGCTGGAGGCTGGCTTCTGCTCCTCCACCCCGCCATCAGCTGCTGGAGGCTGGCTGCTGCTCCTGCACCCCGCCATGAGCTGCTGGAGGCTTCTGTTCTTCCACCCCGCCATCAGCAGCTGGAGGCTGGCTGCTGGAGGCTGGCTGCAGCTCCTGCACCCCGCCATCAGCTGCTGGAGGCTGCCTGGAGCTCCTGCACCCCGCCATCAGCTGCTGGAGGCTTCTGTTCCTCCACCCCGCCATCAGCAGCTGGAGGCTGGCTGCTGGAGGCTGGCTGCTGCTCCTCCACCCTGCCATCCCCAGCTGGAGGCTGGCTGCAGCTCCTGCACCCCGCCATCAGCTGCTGGAGGCTGCCTGCAGCTCCTGCACCCCGCCATCAGCTGCTGGATGCTTCTGTTCCTCCACCCCGCCATCAGCAGCTGGAGGCTGGCTGCTGCTCCTCCACCCCGCCATCACCAGCTGGAGGCTGGCTGCAGCTCCTGCACCCCGCCATCAGCTGCTGGAGGCTGGCTGCTGCTCCTCCACCCCACCATGACCTGCTGGAGGATGGCTGCAGCTTCTCCATCGCGCCATCAGCTGCTGGAGGCTTCTGTTCCTCCACCCCGCCATCAGCAGCTGGAGGCTGGCTGCTGGAGGCTGGCTGCTGCTCCTCCACCCCGCCATCACCAGCTGGAGGCTGGCTGCTGCTCCTGCACCCCGCCATCAGCTGCTGGAGGCTGGCTGCTGCTCCTCCACCCCACCATGACCTGCTGGAGGCTGGCTGCAGCTCCTCCACCCCGCCATCACCAGCTGGAGGCTGGCTGCAGCTCCTGCACCCCGCCATCAGCTGCTGGAGGCTTCTGTTCCTCCACCCCGCCATCAGCAGCTGGAGGCTGGCTGCTGGAGGCTGGCTGCTGCTCCTCCACCCCGCCATCACCAGCTGGAGGCTGGCTGCAGCTCCTGCACCCCGCCATCAGCTGCTGGAGGCTGCCTGCAGCTCCTGCACCCCGCCATCAGCTGCTGGAGGCTGGCTGCTGCTCCTGCACCCCGCCATCAGCTGCTTGAGGCTGGCTGCTGCTCCTCCACCCCACCATGACCTGCTGGAGGCTGGCTGCAGCTCCTCCACCCCGCCATCAGCTGCTGGAGGCTGCCTGCAGCTCCTGCACCCCGCCATCAGCTGCTGGAGGCTGCCTGCAGCTCCTGCACCCCGCCATCAGCTGCTGGAGGCTGGCTGCAGCCCCTCCACCCCGCCATCAGCTGCTGGAGGCTGGCTTCTGCTCCTCCACCCCGCCACCAGCTGCTGGAGGCTGGCTGCTGCTCCTGCACCCCGCCATCAGCTGCTGGAGGCTTCTGTTCCTCCACCCCGCCATCAGCAGCTGGAGGCTGGCTGCTGGAGGCTGGCTGCTGCTCCTCCACCCCGCCATCAGCTGCTGGAGGCTGGCTTCTGCTCCTCCACCCCGCCATCACCAGCTGGAGGCTGGCTGAAGCTCCTGCACCCCTCCATCAGCTGCTGGAGGCTGCCTGCAGCTCCTGCACCCCGCCATCAGCTGCTGGAGGCTGGCTGCTGCTCCTGCACCCCGCCATCAGCTGCTGGAGGCTGGCTGCTGCTCCTCCACCCCACCATGACCTACTGGAGGCTGGCTGCAGCTCCTCCACCCCGCCATCAGCTGCTGGAGGCTGCCTGCAGCTCCTGCACCCCGCCATCAGCTGCTGGAGGCTGCCTGCAGCTCCTGCACCCCGCCATCAGCTGCTGGAGGCTGGCTGCAGCTCCTCCACCCCGCCATCAGCTGCTGGAGGCTGGCTTCTGCTCCTCCACCCCGCCACCAGCTGCTGGAGGCTGGCTGCTGCTCCTGCACCCCACCATGACCTACTGGAGGCTGGCTGCAGCTCCTCCACCCCGCCATCAGCTGCTGGAGGCTGCCTGCAGCTCCTGCACCCCGTCATCAGCTGCTGGAGGCTGCCTGCAGCTCCTGCACCCCGCCATCAGCTGCTGGAGGCTGGCTGCAGCTCCTCCACCCCGCCATCAGGTGCTGGAGGCTGGCTTCAGCTCCACCACCCCGCCACCAGCTGCTGGAGGCTGGCTGCTGCTCCTGCACCCCGCCATCAGCTGCTGGAGGCTTCTGTTTTTCCACCCCGCCATCAGCAGCTGGAGGCTGGCTGCTGGAGGCTGGCTGCTGCTCCTCCACCCCGCCATCAGCTGCTGGAGGCTGCCTGCAGCTCCTGCACCCCGCCATCAGCTGCTGGAGGCTGGCTGCTGCTCCTGCACCCCGCCATCAGCTGCTGGAGGCTGGCTGCTGCTCCTCCACCCCACCATGACCTGCTGGAGGCTGGCTGCAGCTCCTGCACCCCGCCATCAGCTGCTGGAGGCTTCTGTTCCTCCACCCCGCCATCAGCAGATGGAGGCTGGCTGCTGGAGGCTGGCTGCTGCTCCTCCACCCCGCCATCACCAGCTGGAGGCTGGCTGCAGCTCCTGCACCCCGCCATCAGCTGCTGGAGGCTGCCTGGAGCTCCTGCACCCCGCCATCAGCTGCTGGAGGCTTCTGTTCCTCCACCCCGCCATCAGCAGCTGGAGGCTGGCTGCTGGAGGCTGGCTGCTGCTCCTCCACCCCGCCACCACCAGCTGGAGGCTGGCTGCAGCTCCTGCACCCCGCCATCAGCTGCTGGAGGCTGCCTGCAGCTCCTGCACCCCGCCATCAGCTGCTGGAGGCTGGCTGCTGCTCCCGCACCCCGCCATCATCTGCTGGAGGCTGGCTGCTGCTCCTCCACGCCACCATGACCTGCTGGAGGCTGGCTGCAGCTCCTCCACCCCGCCATCAGCTGCTGGAGGCTGCCTGCAGCTCCTGCACCCCGCCATCAGCTGCTGGAGGCTGCCTGCAGCTCCTGCACCCCGCCATCAGCTGCTGGAGGCTGGCTGCAGCTCCTCCACCCCGCCATCAGCTGCTGGAGGCTGGCTTCTGCTCCTCCACCCCGCCACCAGCTGCTGGAGGCTGGCTGCTGCTCCTGCACCCCGCCATCAGCTGCTGGAGGCTTCTGTTCCTCCACCCCGCCATCAGCTGCTGGAGGCTGCCTGGAGCTCCTGCACCCCGCCATCAGCTGCTGGATGCTTCTGTTCCTCCACCCCGCCATCAGCAGCTGGAGGCTGGCTGCTGGAGGCTGGCTGCTGCTCCTCCACCCTGCCATCACCAGCTGGAGGCTGGCTGCAGCTCCTGCACCCCGCCATCAGCTGCTGGAGGCTGCCTGCAGCTCCTGCACCCCGCCATCAGCTGCTGGAGGCTGGCTGCTGCTCCTGCACCCCGCCATCAGCTGCTGGAGGCTGGCTGCTGCTCCTCCACCCCACCATGACCTGCTGGAGGCTGGCTGCAGCTCCTCCACCCCGCCATCAGCTGCTGGAGGCTGCCTGCAGCTCCTGCACCCCGCCATCAGCTGCTGGAGGCTGCCTGCAGCTCCTGCACCCCGCCATCAGCTGCTGGAGGCTGGCTGCTGCTCCTGCACCCCGCCATCAGCTGCTGGAGTCTGCCTGCAGCTCCTGCACCCCGCCATCAGCTGCTGGAGGCTGGCTGCAGCTCCTCCACCCCGCCATCAGCTGCTGGAGGCTGGCTGCTGCTCCTGCACCCCGCCATCAGCTGCTGGAGGCTTCTGTTCCTCCACCCCGCCATCAGCAGCTGGAGTCTGGCTGCTGGAGGCTGGCTGCTGCTCCTCCAACCCGCCATCACCAGCTGGAGGCTGGCTGCAGCTCCTGCACCCCGCCATCAGCTGCTGGAGGCTGCCTGCAGCTCCTGCACCCCGCCATCAGCTGCTGGAGGCTGGCTGCTGCTCCTGCACCCCGCCATCAGCTGCTGGAGGCTGGCTGCTGCTCCTCCACCCCACCATGACCTGCTGGAGGCTGCCTGCAGCTCCTCCACCCCGCCATCAGCTGCTGGAGGCTGCCTGCAGCTCCTGCACCCCGCCATCAGCTGCTGGAGGCTGCCTGCAGCTCCTGCACACCGCCATCAGCTGCTGGAGGCTGGCTTCTGCTCCTCCACCCCACCACCAGCTGCTGGAGGCTGGCTGCTGCTCCTGCACCCCGCCATCAGCTGCTGGAGGCTTCTGTTTTTCCACCCCGCCATCAGCAGCTGGAGGCTGGCTGCTGGAGGCTGGCTGCTGCTCCTCCACCCCGCCATCACCAGCTGGAGGCTGGCTGCAGCTCCTGCACCCCGCCATCAGCTGCTGGAGGCTGCCTGCAGCTCCTGCACCCCGCCACCAGCTGCTGGAGGCTGGCTGCTGCTCCTGCACCCCGCCATCAGCTGCTGGAGGCTGGCTGCTGCTCCTCCACCCCACCATGACCTGCTGGAGGCTGGCTGCAGCTCCTCCATCCCGCCATCAGCTGCTGGAGGCTGCCTGCAGCTCCTGCACCCCGCCATCAGCTGCTGGAGGCCGCCTGAAGCTCCTGCACCCCGCCATCAGCTGCTGGAGGCTGGCTGCAGCTCCTCCACCCCGCCATCAGCTGCTGGAGGCTGGCTGCTGCTCCTCCACCCCGCCATCAGCTGCTGGAGGCTTCTGTTCCTCCACCCCGCCATCAGCAGCTGGAGGCTGGCTGCTGGAGGCTGGCTGCTGCTCCTCCACCCCGCCATCACCAGCTGGAGGCTGCCTGCAGCTCCTGCACCCCACCATCAGCTGCTGGAGGCTGCCTGCAGCTCCTGCACCCCGCCATCAGCTGCTGGAGGCTGGCTGCAGCTCCTCCACCCCGCCATCAGCTGCTGGAGGCTGGCTTCTGCTCCTCCACCCCGCCATCAGCAGCTGGAGGCTGGCTAATGGAGGCTGGCTGCTGCTCCTCCACCCCGCCATCACCATCTGGAGGCTGGCTGCAGCTCCTGCACCCCGCCATCAGCTGCTGGAGGCTGCCTGGAGCTCCTGCACCCCGCCATCAGCTGCTGGAGGCTTCTGTTCCTCCACCCCGCCATCAGCAGCTGCAGGCTGGCTGCTGGAGGCTGGCTGCTGCTCCTCCACCCCGCCATCACCAGCTGGAGGCTGGCTGCAGCTCCTGCACCCCGCCATCAGCTGCTGGAGGCTGCCTGCAGCTCCTGCACCCCGCCATCAGCTGCTGGAGGCTTCTGTTCCTCCACCCCGCCATCAGCAGCTGGAGGCTGGCTGCTGGAGGCTGGCTGCTGCTCCTCCACCCCGCCATCACCAGCTGGAGGCTGGCTGCAGCTCCTGCACCCCGCCATCAGCTGCTGGAGGCTGCCTGCAGCTCCTGCACCCCGCCATCAGCTGCTGGAGGCTGCCTGCAGCTCCTGCACCCCGCCATCAGCTGCTGGAGGCTGGCTGCAGCTCCTCCACCCCGCCATCAGCTGCTGGAGGCTGGCTTCTGCTCCTCCACCCCGCCACCAGCTGCTGGAGGCTGGCTGCTGCTCCTGCACCCCGCCATCAGCTGCTGGAGGCTTCTGTTCCTCCACCCCGCCATCAGCAGCTGGAGGCTGGCTGCTTGAGGCTGGCTGCTGCTCCTCCACCCCGCCTTCACCAGCTGGAGGCTGGCTGCAGCTCCTGCACCCCGCCATCAGCTGCTGGAGGCTGCCTGGAGCTCCTGCAGCCCGCCATCAGCTGCTGGAGGCTTCTGTTCCTCCACCCCGCCATCAGCAGCTGGAGGCTGGCTGCTGGAGGCTGGCTGCTGCTCCTCCACCCCGCCATCACCAGCTGGAGGCTGGCTGCAGCTCCTGCACCCCGCCATCAGCTGCTGGAGGCTGCCTGCAGCTCCTGCACCCCGCCATCAGCTGCTGGAGGCTGGCTACTGCTCCTGCACCCCGCCATCAGCTGCTGGAGGCTAGCTGCTGCTCCTCCACCCCACCATGACCTGCTGGAGGCTGGCTGCAGCTCCTCCACCCCGCCATCAGCTGCTGGAGGCTGCCTGCAGCTCCTGCACCCCGCCATCAGCTGCTGGAGGCTGGCTGCAGCTCCTGCACCCCGCCATCAGCTAGTGGAGGCTGGCTGCAGCTCCTCCACCCCGCCATCAGCTGCTGGAGGCTGGCTGCTGCTCCGGCACCCCGCCATCAGCTGCTGGAGGCTTCTGTTCCTCCACCCCGCCATCAGCAGCTGGAGGCTGGCTTCTGCTCCTCCACCCCGCCACCAGCTGCTGGAGGCTGGCTGCTGCTCCTGCACCCCGCCATCAGATGCTGGAGGCTTCTGTTCCTCCACCCCGCCATCAGCAGCTGGAGGCTGGCTGCTGGAGGCTGGCTGCTGCTTCTCCACCCCGCCATCACCAGCTGGAGGCTGGCTGCAGCTCCTGCACCCCGCAATCAGCTGCTGGAGGCTGCCTGGAGCTCCTGCACCCCGCCATCAGCTGCTGGAGGCTTCTGTTCCTCCACCCCACCATCAGCAGCTGGAGGCTGGCTGCTGGAGGCTGGCTGCTGCTCCTCCACCCCGCCATCACCAGCTGGAGGCTGGCTGCAGCTCCTGCACCCCGCCATCAGCTGCTGGAGGCTGCCTGCAGCTCCTGCACCCCGCCATCAGCTGCTGGAGGCTGGCTGCTGCTCCTCCACCCCGCCATCAGCTGCTGGAGGCTGCCTGGAGCTCCTGCACCCCGCCATCAGCTGCTGGAGGCTTCTGTTCCTCCACCCCGCCATCAGCATCTGGAGGCTGGCTGCTGGAGGCTGGCTGCTGCTCCTCCACCCCGCCATCACCAGCTGGAGGCTGGCTGCAGCTCCTGCACCCCGCCATCAGCTGCTGGAGGCTGCCTGCAGCTCCTGCACCCCGCCATCAGCTGCTGGAGGCTGGCTGCTGCTCCTCCACCCCGCCATCACCAGCTGGAGGCTGGCTGCAGCTCCTGCACCCCGCCATCAGCTGCTGGAGGCTGCCTGGAGCTCCTGCACCCCGCCATCAGCTGCTGGAGGCTTCTGTTCCTCCACCCCGCCATCAGCAGCTGGAGGCTGGCTGCTGGAGGCTGGCTGCTGCTCCTCCACCCCGCCATCACCAGCTGGAGGATGGCTGCAGCTCCTGCACCCCGCCATCAGCTGCTGGAGGCTGCCTGCAGCTCCTGCACCCCGCCATCAGCTGCTGGAGGCTTCTGTTCCTCCACCCCGCCATCAGCAGCTGGAGGCTGGCTGCTGGAGGCTGGCTGCTGCTCCTCCACCCCGCCATCACCAGCTGGAGGCTGGCTGCAGCTCCTGCACCCCGCCATCAGCTGCTGGAGGCTGCCTGGAGCTCCTGCATCCCGCCATCAGCTGCTGGAGGCTTCTGTTCCTCCACCCCGCCATCAGCAGCTGGAGGCTGGCTGCTGGAGGCTGGCTGCTGCTCCTCCACCCCGCCATCACCAGCTGGAGGCTGCCTGCAGCTCCTGCACCCCGCCATCAGCTGCTGGAGGCTGGCTGCTGCTCCTCCACCCCACCATGACCTGCTGGAGGCTGGCTGCAGCTCCTCCACCCCGCCATCAGGTGCTGGAGGCTGCCTGCAGCTCCTGCACCCCGCCATCAGCTGCTGGAGGCTGCCTGCAGCTCCTGCACCCCGCCATCAGCTGCTGGAGGCTGGCTGCAGCTCCTCCACCCCGCCATCAGCTGCTGGAGGCTGGCTTCTGCTCCTCCACCCCGCCACCAGCTGCTGGAGGCTGGCTGCTGCTCCTGCACCCCGCTATCAGCTGCTGGAGGCTTCTGTTCCTCCACCCCGCCATCAGCAGCTGGAGGCTGGCTGCTGGAGGCTGGCTGCTGCTCCTCCACCCCGCCATCACCAGCTGGAGGCTGGCTGCAGCTCCTGCACCCCGCCATCAGCTGCTGGAGGCTGCCTGGAGCTCCTGCACCCCGCCGTCAGCTGCTGGAGGCTTCTGTTCCTCCACCCCGCCATCAGCAGCAAGGAGGCTGGCTGCTGGAGGCTGGCTGCTGCTCCTCCACCCCGCCATCACCAGCTGGAGGCTGGCTGCAGCTCCTGCACCCCGCCATCAGCTGCTGGAGGATGCCTGCAGCTCCTTCTCCCCGCCATCAGCTGCTGGAGGCTGGCTGCTGCTCCTGCACCCCGCCATCAGCTGCTGGAGGCTGGCTGCTGCTCCTCCACCCCACCATGACATGCTGGAGGCTGGCTGCAGCTCCTCCACCCCGCCATCAGCTGCTGGAGGCTGCCTGCAGCTCCTGCACCCCGCCATCAGCTGCTGGAGGCTGTCTGCAGCTCCTTCACCCCGCCATCAGCTGCTGGAGGCTGGCTGCAGCTCCTCCACCCCGCAATCAGCTGCTGGAGGCTGGCTTCTGCTCCTCCACCCCGCCACCAGCTGCTGGAGGCTGGCTGCTGCTCCTGCACCCCGCCATCAGCTGCTGGAGGCTTCTGTTCCACCACCCCGCCATCAACAGCTGGAGAATGGCTGCTGGAGGCTCGCTGCTGCTCCTCCACCCCGCCATCACCAGCTGTAGGCTGGCTGCAGCTCCTGCACCCCGCCATCAGCTGCTGGAGGCTGCCTGGAGCTCCTGCACCCCGCCATCAGCTGCTGGAGGCTTCATTTCCTCCACCCCGCCATCAGCAGCTGGAGGCTGGCTGCTGGAGGCTGGCTGCTGCTCCTCCACCCCGCAATCACCAGCTGGAGGCTGGCTGCAGCTCCTGCACCCCGCCACCAGCTGCTGGAGGCTGCCTGCAGCTCCTGCACCCCGCCATCAGCTGCTGGAGGCTGGCTGCTGCTCCTGCACCCCGCCATCAGCCGCTGGAGGCTGGCTGCTGCTCCTCCACCCCACCATGACCTGCTGGAGGCTGGCTGCAGCTCCTCCACCCCGCCATCAGCTGCTGGAGGCTGCCTGCAGCTCCTGCACCCCGCCATCAGCTGCTGGAGGCTGCCTGCAGCTCCTGCACCCCGCCATCAGCTGCTGGAGGCTGGCTGCTGCTCCTGCACCCCGGCATCACCAGCTGGAGGCTGGCTGCAGCTCCTGCACCCCGCCATCAGCTGCTGGAGGCTGCCTGCAGCTCCTGCACCCCGCCATCAGCTGCTGGAGGCTGCCTGCAGCTCCTGCACCCCGCCATCAGCTGCTGGAGGCTGGCTGCTGCTCCTCCACCCCGCCATCACCAGCTGGAGGCTGGCTGCAGCTCCTGCACCCCGCCATCAGCTGCTGGAGGCTGCCTGCTGCTCCTGCACCCCGCCATCAGCTGCTGGAGGCTTCTGTTCCTCCACCCCGCCATCAGCAGCTGGAGGCTGGCTGCTGGAGGCTGGATGCTGCTCCTCCACCCCGCCATCACCAGCTGGAGGCTGGCTGCAGCTCCTGCACCCCGCCATCAGCTGCTGGAGGCTGCCTGCAGCTCCTGCACCCCGCCATCAGCTGCTGGAGGCTGGCTGCTGCTCCTGCACCCCACCATCAGCTGCTGGAGGCTGGCTGCTGCTCCTCCACCCCACCATGACCTGCTGGAGGCTGGCTACAGCTCCTCCACCCCGCCATCAGCTGCTGGAGGCTGCCTGCAGCTCCTGCACCCCGCCATCAGCTGCTGGAGGCTGGCTGCAGCTCCTGCACCCCGCCATCAGCTAGTGGAGGCTGGCTGCAGCTCCTCCACCCCGCCATCAGCTGCTGGAGTTTGGCTGCTGCTCCGGCACCCCGCCATCAGCTGCTGGAGGCTTCTGTTCCTCCACCCCGCCATCAGCAGCTGGAGGCTGGCTGCTGGAGGCTGGCTGCTGCTCCTCCACCCCGCCATCACCAGCTGGAGGCTGGCTGCAGCTCCTGCACCCCGCCATCAGCTGCTGGAGGCTGCCTGGAGCTCCTGCACCCCGCCATCAGCTGCTGGAGGCTTCTGTTCCTCCACCCCACCATCAGCAGCTGGAGGCTGGCTGCTGGAGGCTGGCTGCTGCTCCTCCACCCCGCCATCACCAGCTGGAGGCTGGCTGCAGCTCCTGCACCCCGCCATCAGCTGCTGGAGGCTGCCTGCAGCTCCTGCACCCCGCCATCAGCTGCTGGAGGCTGGCTGCTGCTCCTCCACCCCGCCATCAGCTGCTGGAGGCTGCCTGGAGCTCCTGCACCCCGCCATCAGCTGCTGGAGGCTTCTGTTCCTCCACCCCGCCATCAGCATCTGGAGGCTGGCTGCTGGAGGCTGGCTGCTGCTCCTCCACCCCGCCATCACCAGCTGGAGGCTGGCTGCAGCTCCTGCACCCCGCCATCAGCTGCTGGAGGCTGCCTGCAGCTCCTGTACCCCGCCATCAGCTGCTGGAGGCTGGCTGCTGCTCCTCCACCCCGCCATCACCAGCTGGAGGCTGGCTGCAGCTCCTGCACCCCGCCATCAGCTGCTGGAGGCTGCCTGGAGCTCCTGCACCCCGCCATCAGCTGCTGGAGGCTTCTGTTCCTCCACCCCGCCATCAGCAGCTGGAGGCTGGCTGCTGGAGGCTGGCTGCTGCTCCTCCACCCCGCCATCACCAGCTGGAGGATGGCTGCAGCTTCTGCACCCCGCCATCAGCTGCTGGAGGCTGCCTGCAGCTCCTACACCCCGCCATCAGCTGCTGGAGGCTTCTGTTCCTCCACCCCGCCATCAGCAGCTGGAGGCTGGCTGCTGGAGGCTGGCTGCTGCTCCTCCACCCCGCCATCACCAGCTGGAGGCTGGCTGCAGCTCCTGCACCCCGCCATCAGCTGCTGGAGGCTGCCTGGAGCTCCTGCACCCCGCCATCAGCTGCTGGAGGCTTCTGTTCCTCCACCCCGCCATCAGCAGCTGGAGGCTGGCTGCTGGAGGCTGGCTGCTGCTCCTCCACCCCGCCATCACCAGCTGGAGGCTGCCTGCAGCTCCTGCACCCCGCCATCAGCTGCTGGAGGCTGGCTGCTGCTCCTCCACCCCACCATGACCTGCTGGAGGCTGGCTGCAGCTCCTCCACCCCGCCATCAGGTGCTGGAGGCTGCCTGCAGCTCCTGCACCCCGCCATCAGCTGCTGGAGGCTGCCTGCAGCTCCTGCACCCCGCCATCAGCTGCTGGAGGCTGGCTGCAGCTCCTCCACCCCGCCATCAGCTGCTGGAGGCTGGCTTCTGCTCCTCCACCCCGCCACCAGCTGCTGGAGGCTGGCTGCTGCTCCTGCACCCCGCCATCAGCTGCTGGAGGCTTCTGTTCCTCCACCCCGCCATCAGCAGCTGGAGGCTGGCTGCTGGAGGCTGGCTGCTGCTCCTCCACCCCGCCATCACCAGCTGGAGGCTGGCTGCAGCGCCTGCACCCCGCCATCAGCTGCTGGAGGCTGCCTGGAGCTCCTGCACCCCGCCATCAGCTGCTGGAGGCTTCTGTTCCTCCACCCCGCCATCAGCAGCTGGAGGCTGGCTGCTGGAGGCTGGCTGCTGCTCCTCCACCCCGCCATCACCAGCTGGAGGCTGGCTGCAGCTCCTGCACCCCGCCATCAGCTGCTGGAGGATGCCTGCAGCTCCTTCTCCCCGCCATCAGCTGCTGGAGGCTGGCTGCTGCTCCTGCACCCCGCCATCAGCTGCTGGAGGCTGGCTGCTGCTCCTCCACCCCACCATGACATGCTGGAGGCTGGCTGCAGCTGCTCCACCCCGCCATCAGCTGCTGGAGGCTGCCTGCAGCTCCTGCACCCCGCCATCAGCTGCTGGAGGCTGGCTGCAGCTCCTCCACCCCGCAATCAGCTGCTGGAGGCTGGCTTCTGCTCCTCCACCCCGCCACCAGCTGCTGGAGGCTGGCTGCTGCTCCTGCACCCCGCCATCAGCTGCTGGAGGCTTCTGTTCCTCCACCCCGCCATCAGCAGCTGGAGGCTGGCTGCTAGAGGCTCGCTGCTGCTCCTCCACCCCGCCATCACCAGCTGTAGGCTGGCTGCAGCTCCTGCACCCCGCCATCAGCTGCTGGAGGCTGCCTGGAGCTCCTGCACCCCGCCATCAGCTGCTGGAGGCTTCATTTCCTCCACCCCGCCATCAGCAGCTGGAGGCTGGCTGCTGGAGGCTGGCTGCTGCTCCTCCACCCCGCAATCACCAGCTGGAGGCTGGCTGCAGCTCCTGCACCCCGCCACCAGCTGCTGGAGGCTGCCTGCAGCTCCTGCACCCCGCCATCAGCTGCTGGAGGCTGGCTGCTGCTCCTGCACCCCGCCATCAGCCGCTGGAGGCTGGCTGCTGCTCCTCCACCCCACCATGACCTGCTGGAGGCTGGCTGCAGCTCCTCCACCCCGCCATTAGCTGCTGGAGGCTGCCTGCAGCTCCTGCACCCCGCCATCAGCTGCTGGAGGCTGCCTGCAGCTCCTCCACCCCGCCATCACCAGCTGGAGGCTGGCTGCAGCTCCTGCACCCCGCCATCAGCTGCTGGAGGCTGGCTGCTGCTCCTCCACCCCGCCATCACCAGCTGGAGGCTGGCTGCAGCTCCTGCACCCCGCCATAAGCTGCTGGAGGCTGCCTGCAGCACCTGCACCACGCCATCAGCAGCTGGAGGCCGCCTGTAGCTCCTGCACACCGCCATCAACTGCTGGAGGCTGGCTGCTGCTCCTCCACCCCGCCATCACCAGCTGGAGGCTGGCTGCAGCTCCTGCACCCCGCCATCAGCTGCTGGAGGCTGCCTGCTGCTCCTGCACCCCGCCATCAGCTGCTGGAGGCTGGCTGCTGCTCCTGCACCCCGCCATCAGCTGCTGGAGGCTGGCTGCTGCTCCTCCACCCCACCATGACCTGCTGGAGGCTGGCTACAGCTCCTCCACCCCGCCATCAGCTGCTGGAGGCTGCCTGCAGCTCCTGCACCCCGCCATCAGCTGCTGGAGGCTGCCTGCAGCTCCTGCACCCCGCCATCAGCTGCTGGAGGCTGGCTTCAGCTCCTCCACCCCGCCATCAACTGCTGGAAGCTGGCTTCTGCTCCTTCACCCCGCCACCAGCTGCTGGAGGCTGGCTGCTGCTCCGGCACCCCGCCATCAGCTGCTGGAGGCTTCTGTTCCTCCACCCCGCCATCAGCAGCTGAAGGCTGGCTGCTGGAGGCTGGCTGCTGCTCCTCCACCCCGCCATCACCAGCTGGAGGCTGGCTGCAGCTCCTGCACCCCGCCATCAGCTGCTGGAGGCTGCCTGGAGCTCCTGCACCCCGCCATCAGCTGCTGGAGGCTTCTGTTCCTCCACCCCGCCATCAGCAGCTGGAGGCTGGCTGCTGGAGGCTGGCTGCTGCTCCTCCACCCCGCCATCACCAGCTGGAGGCTGGCTGCAGCTCCTGCACCCCACCATCAGCTGCTGCAGGCTGCCTGCAGCTCCTGCACCCCGCCATCAGCTGCTGGAGGCTGGCTGCTGCTCCTGCACCCCACCATGACCTGCTGGAGGCTGGCTGCTGCTCCTCCACCCCACCATGACCTGCTGGAGGCTGGCTGCAGCTCCTCCACCCCGCCATCAGCTGCTGGAGGCTGGCTGCTGGAGGCTGGCTGCTGCTCCTCCACCCCGCCATCACCAGCTGGAGGCTGGCTGCAGCTCCTGCACCCCGCCATCAGCTGCTGGAGGCTGCCTGGAGCTCCTGCACCCCGCCATCAGCTGCTGGAGGCTTCTGTTCCTCCACCCCGCCATCAGCAGCTGGAGGCTGGCTGCTGGAGGCTGGCTGCTGCTCCTCCACCCCGCCATCACCAGCTGGAGGCTGGCTGCAGCTCCTGCACCCCGCCATCAGCTGCTGCAGGCTGCCTGCAGCTCCTGCACCCCGCCATCAGCTGCTGGAGGCTGGCTGCTGCTCCTGCACCCCACCATGACCTGCTGGAGGCTGGCTGCTGCTCCTCCACCCCACCATGACCTGCTGGAGGCTGGCTGCAGCTCCTCCACCCCGCCATCAGCTGCTGGAGGCTGCCTGCAGCTCCTGCACCCCGCCATCAGCTGCTGGAGGCTGCCTGCAGCTCCTGCACCCCGCCATCAGCTGCTGGAGGCTGGCTGCAGCTCCTCCACCCCGCCATCAGCTGCTGGAGGCTGGCTTCTGCTCCTCCACCCCGCCACCAGCTGCTGGAGGCTGGCTGCTGCTCCGGCACCCCGCCATCAGCTGCTGGAGGCTTCTGTTCCTCCACCCCGCCATCAGCAGCTGGAGGCTGGCTGCTGGACGCTGGCTGCTGCTCCTCCACCCCGCCATCACCAGCTGGAGGCTGGCTGCAGCTCCTGCACCCCGCCATCAGCTGCTGGAGGCTGCCTGGAGCTCCTGCATCCCGCCATCAGCTGCTGGAGGCTTCTGTTCCTCCACCCCGCCATCAGCAGCTGGAGGCTGGCTGCTGGAGGCTGGCTGCTGCTCCTCCACCCCGCCATCACCAGCTGGAGGCTGGCTGCAGCTCCTGCACCCCGCCATCAGCTGCTGGAGGCTGCCTGCAGCTCCTGCACCCCGCCATCAGCTGCTGGAGGCTGGATGCTGCTCCTGCACCCCGCCATCAGCTGCTGGAGGCTGGCTGCTGCTCCTCCACCCCACCATGACCTGCTGGAGGCTGGCTGCAGCTCCTTCAGCTCGCCATCAGCTGCTGGAGGCTGCCTGCAGCTCCTGCACCCCGCCATCAGCTGCTGGAGGCTGCCTGCAGCTCCTGCACCCCGCCATCAACTGCTGGAGGCTGGCTGCAGCTCCTCCACCCCGCCATCAGCTGCTGGAGGCTGGCTTCTGCTCCTCCACCCCGCAACCAGCTGCTGGAGGCTGCCTGCAGCTCCTGCACCCCGCCATCAGCTGCTGGAGGCTGCCTGCAGCTCCTGGCCCGCCATCAGCTGCTGGAGGCTGGCTGCAGCTCCTCCACCCCGCCATCTGCTGCTGGAGGCTGGCTTCTGCTCCTCCACCCCGCCATCAGCTGCTGGAGGCTGGCTGCTGCTCCTGCACCCCGCCATGAGCTGCTGGAGGCTTCTGTTCTTCCACCCCGCCATCAGCAGCTGGAGGCTGGCTGCTGGAGGCTGGCTGCAGCTCCTGCACCCCGCCATCAGCTGCTGGAGGCTGCCTGGAGCTCCTGCACCCCGCCATCAGCTGCTGGAGGCTTCTGTTCCTCCACCCCGCCATCAGCAGCTGGAGGCTGGCTGCTGGAGGCTGGCTGCTGCTCCTCCACCCTGCCATCCCCAGCTGGAGGCTGGCTGCAGCTCCTGCACCCCGCCATCAGCTGCTGGAGGCTGCCTGCAGCTCCTGCACCCCGCCATCAGCTGCTGGATGCTTCTGTTCCTCCACCCCGCCATCAGCAGCTGGAGGCTGGCTGCTGCTCCTCCACCCCGCCATCACCAGCTGGAGGCTGGCTGCAGCTCCTGCACCACGCCATCAGCTGCTGGAGGCTGGCTGCTGCTCCTCCACCCCACCATGACCTGCTGGAGGATGGCTGCAGCTTCTCCATCGCGCCATCAGCTGCTGGAGGCTTCTGTTCCTCCACCCCGCCATCAGCAGCTGGAGGCTGGCTGCTGGAGGCTGGCTGCTGCTCCTCCACCCCGCCATCACCAGCTGGAGGCTGGCTGCTGCTCCTGCACCCCGCCATCAGCTGCTGGAGGCTGGCTGCTGCTCCTCCACCCCGCCATCAGCAGCTGGAGGCTGGCTGCTGGAGGCTGGCTGCTGCTCCTCCACCCCGCCATCACCAGCTGGAGGCTGGCTGCAGCTCCTGCACCCCGCCATCAGCTGCTGGAGGCTGCCTGCAGCTCCTGCACCCCGCCATCAGCTGCTGGAGGCTGGCTGCTGCTCCTGCACCCCGCCATCAGCTGCTTGAGGCTGGCTGCTGCTCCTCCACCCCACCATGACCTGCTGGAGGCTGGCTGCAGCTCCTCCACCCCGCCATCAGCTGCTGGAGGCTGCCTGCAGCTCCTGCACCCCGCCATCAGCTGCTGGAGGCTGCCTGCAGCTCCTGCACCACGCCATCAGCTGCTGGAGGCTGGCTGCAGCCCCTCCACACCGCCATCAGCTGCTGGAGGCTGGCTTCTGCTCCTCCACCCCGCCACCAGCTGCTGGAGGCTGGCTGCTGCTCCTGCACCCCGCCATCAGCTGCTGGAGGCTTCTGTTCCTCCACCCCGCCATCAGCAGCTGGAGGCTGGCTGCTGGAGGCTGGCTGCTGCTCCTCCACCCCGCCATCAGCTGCTGGAGGCTGGCTTCTGCTCCTCCACCCCGCCATCACCAGCTGGAGGCTGGCTGAAGCTCCTGCACCCCTCCATCAGCTGCTGGAGGCTGCCTGCAGCTCCTGCACCCCGCCATCAGCTGCTGGAGGCTGGCTGCTGCTCCTGCACCCCGCCATCAGCTGCTGGAGGCTGGCTGCTGCTCCTCCACCCCACCATGACCTACTGGAGGCTGGCTGCAGCTCCTCCACCCCGCCATCAGCTGCTGGAGGCTGCCTGCAGCTCCTGCACCCCGCCATCAGCTGCTGGAGGCTGCCTGCAGCTCCTGCACCCCGCCATCAGCTGCTGGAGGCTGGCTGCAGCTCCTCCAACCCGCCATCAGCTGCTGGAGGCTGGCTTCTGCTCCTCCACCCCGCCACCAGCTGCTGGAGGCTGGCTGCTGCTCCTGCACCCCACCATGACCTACTGGAGGCTGGCTGCAGCTCCTCCACCCCGCCATCAGCTGCTGGAGGCTGCCTGCAGCTCCTGCACCCCGTCATCAGCTGCTGGAGGCTGCCTGCAGCTCCTGCACCCCGCCATCAGGTGCTGGAGGCTGGCTGCAGCTCCTCCACCCCGCCATCAGGTGCTGGAGGCTGGCTTCAGCTCCACCACCCCGCCACCAGCTGCTGGAGGCTGGCTGCTGCTCCTGCACCCCGCCATCAGCTGCTGGAGGCTTCTGTTTTTCCACCCCGCCATCAGCAGCTGGAGGCTGGCTGCTGGAGGCTGGCTGCTGCTCCTCCACCCCGCCATCAGCTGCTGGAGGCTGCCTGCAGCTCCTGCACCCCGCCATCAGCTGCTGGAGGCTGGCTGCTGCTCCTGCACCCCGCCATCAGCTGCTGGAGGCTGGCTGCTGCTCCTCCACCCCACCATGACCTGCTGGAGGCTGGCTGCAGCTCCTGCACCCCGCCATCAGCTGCTGGAGGCTTCTGTTCCTCCACCCCGCCATCAGCAGATGGAGGCTGGCTGCTGGAGGCTGGCTGCTGCTCCTCCACCCCGCCATCACCAGCTGGAGGCTGGCTGCAGCTCCTGCACCCCGCCATCAGCTGCTGGAGGCTGCCTGGAGCTCCTGCACCCCGCCATCAGCTGCTGGAGGCTTCTGTTCCTCCACCCCGCCATCAGCAGCTGGAGGCTGGCTGCTGGAGGCTGGCTGCTGCTCCTCCACCCCGCCACCACCAGCTGGAGGCTGGCTGCAGCTCCTGCACCCCGCCATCAGCTGCTGGAGGCTGCCTGCAGCTCCTGCACCCCGCCATCAGCTGCTGGAGGCTGGCTGCTGCTCCCGCACCCCGCCATCATCTGCTGGAGGCTGGCTGCTGCTCCTCCACGCCACCATGACCTGCTGGAGGCTGGCTGCAGCTCCTCCACCCCGCCATCAGCTGCTGGAGGCTGCCTGCAGCTCCTGCACCCCGCCATCAGCTGCTGGAGGCTGCCTGCAGCTCCTGCACCCCGCCATCAGCTGCTGGAGGCTGGCTGCAGCTCCTCCACCCCGCCATCAGTTGCTGGAGGCTGGCTTCTGCTCCTCCACCCCGCCACCAGCTGCTGGAGGCTGGCTGCTGCTCCTGCACCCCGCCATCAGCTGCTGGAGGCTTCTGTTCCTCCACCCCGTCATCAGCTGCTGGAGGCTGCCTGGAGCTCCTGCACCCCGCCATCAGCTGCTGGATGATTCTGTTCCTCCACCCCGCCATCAGCAGCTGGAGGCTGGCTGCTGGAGGCTGGCTGCTGCTCCTCCACCCTGCCATCACCAGCTGGAGGCTGGCTGCAGCTCCTGCACCCCGCCATCAGCTGCTGGAGGCTGCCTGCAGCTCCTGCACCCCGCCATCAGCTGCTGGAGGCTGGCTGCTGCTCCTGCACCCCGCCATCAGCTGCTGGAGGCTGGCTGCTGCTCCTCCACCCCACCATGACCTGCTGGAGGCTGGCTGCAGCTCCTCCACCCCGCCATCAGCTGCTGGAGGCTGCCTGCAGCTCCTGCACCCCGCCATCAGCTGCTGGAGGCTGCCTGCAGCTCCTGCACCCCGCCATCAGCTGCTGGAGGCTGGCTGCTGCTCCTGCACCCCGCCATCAGCTGCTGGAGTCTGCCTGCAGCTCCTGCACCCCGCCATCAGCTGCTGGAGGCTGGCTGCAGCTCCTCCACCCCGCCATCAGCTGCTGGAGGCTGGCTGCTGCTCCTGCACCCCGCCATCAGCTGCTGGAGGCTTCTGTTCCTCCACCCCGCCATCAGCAGCTGGAGTCTGGCTGCTGGAGGCTGGCTGCTGCTCCTCCAACCCGCCATCACCAGCTGGAGGCTGGCTGCAGCTCCTGCACCCCGCCATCAGCTGCTGGAGGCTGCCTGCAGCTCCTGCACCCCGCCATCAGCTGCTGGAGGCTGGCTGCTGCTCCTGCACCCCGCCATCAGCTGCTGGAGGCTGGCTGCTGCTCCTCCACCCCACCATGACCTGCTGGAGGCTGCCTGCAGCTCCTCCACCCCGCCATCAGCTGCTGGAGGCTGCCTGCAGCTCCTGCACCCCGCCATCAGCTGCTGGAGGCTGCCTGCAGCTCCTGCACACCGCCATCAGCTGCTGGAGGCTGGCTTCTGCTCCTCCACCCCACCACCAGCTGCTGGAGGCTGGCTGCTGCTCCTGCACCCCGCCATCAGCTGCTGGAGGCTTCTGTTTTTCCACCCCGCCATCAGCAGCTGGAGGCTGGCTGCTGGAGGCTGGCTGCTGCTCCTCCACCCCGCCATCACCAGCTGGAGGCTGGCTGCAGCTCCTGCACCCCGCCATCAGCTGCTGGAGGCTGCCTGCAGCTCCTGCACCCCGCCACCAGCTGCTGGAGGCTGGCTGCTGCTCCTGCACCCCGCCATCAGCTGCTGGAGGCTGGCTGCTGCTCCTCCACCCCACCATGACCTGCTGGAGGCTGGCTGCAGCTCCTCCATCCCGCCATCAGCTGCTGGAGGCTGCCTGCAGCTCCTGCACCCCGCCATCAGCTGCTGGAGGCCGCCCGAAGCTCCTGCACCCCGCCATCAGCTGCTGGAGGCTGGCTGCAGCTCCTCCACCCCGCCATCAGCTGCTGGAGGCTGGCTTCTGCTCCTCCACCCCGCCACCAGCTGCTGGAGGCTGGCTGATGCTCCTGCACCCCACCATCAGCTGCTGGAGGCTTCTGTTCCTCCACCCCGCCATCAGCAGCTGGAGGCTGGCTGCTGGAGGCTGGCTGCTGCTTCTCCACCCCGCCATCACCAGCTGGAGGCTGGCTGCAGCTCCTGCACCCCACCATCAGCTGCTGGAGGCTTTCTGGAGCTCCTGCACCCCGCCATCAGCTGCTGGAGGCTTCTGTTCCTCCACCCCGCCATCAGCAGCTGGAGGCTGGCTGCTGCTCCTCCACCCCGCCATCACCAGCTGGAGGCTGGCTGCAGCTCCTGCACCCCGCCATCAGCTGCTGGAGGCTGCCTGCAGCTCCTGCACCCCGCCATCAGCTGCTGGAGGCTTCTGTTCCTCCACCCCGCCATCAGCAGCTGGAGTCTGGCTGCTGGAGGCTGGCTGCTGCTCCTCCAACCCGCCATCACCAGCTGGAGGCTGGCTGCAGCTCCTGCACCCCGCCATCAGCTGCTGGAGGCTGCCTGCAGCTCCTGCACCCCGCCATCAGCTGCTGGAGGCTGGCTGCTGCTCCTGCACCCCGCCATCAGCTGCTGGAGGCTGGCTGCTGCTCCTCCACCCCACCATGACCTGCTGGAGGCTGCCTGCAGCTCCTCCACCCCGCCATCAGCTGCTGGAGGCTGCCTGCAGCTCCTGCACCCCGCCATCAGCTGCTGGAGGCTGCCTGCAGCTCCTGCACCCCGCCATCAGCTGCTGGAGGCTAGCTTCTGCTCCTCCACCCCGCCACCAGCTGCTGGAGGCTGGCTGCTGCTCCTGCACCCCGCCATCAGCTGCTGGAGGCTTCTGTTTTTCCACCCCGCCATCAGCAGCTGGAGGCTGGCTGCTGGAGGCTGGCTGCTGCTCCTCCACCCCGCCATCACCAGCTGGAGGCTGGCTGCAGCTCCTGCACCCCGCCATCAGCTGCTGGAGGCTGCCTGCAGCTCCTGCACCCCGCCACCAGCTGCTGGAGGCTGGCTGCTGCTCCTGCACCCCGCCATCAGCTGCTGGAGGCTGGCTGCTGCTCCTCCACCCCACCATGACCTGCTGGAGGCTGGCTGCAGCTCCTCCATCCCGCCATCAGCTGCTGGAGGCTGCCTGCAGCTCCTGCACCCCGCCATCAGCTGCTGGAGGCTTCTGTTCCTCCACCCCGCCATCAGCAGCTGGAGGCTGGCTGCTGGAGGCTGGCTGCTGCTTCTCCACCCCGCCATCACCAGCTGGAGGCTGGCTGCAGCTCCTGCACCCCACCATCAGCTGCTGGAGGCTGCCTGGAGCTCCTGCACCCCGCCATCAGCTGCTGGAGGCTTCTGTTCCTCCACCCCGCCATCAGCAGCTGGAGGCTGGCTGCTGCTCCTCCACCCCGCCATCACCAGCTGGAGGCTGGCTGCAGCTCCTGCACCCCGCCATCAGCTGCTGGAGGCTGCCTGCAGCTCCTGCACCCCGCCATCAGCTGCTGGAGGCTGCCTGCAGCTCCTGCACCCCGCCATCAGCTGCTGGAGGCTGGCTGCTGCTCCTGCACCCCGCCATCAGCTGCTGGAGGCTGGCTGCTGCTCCTCCACCACACCATGACCTGCTGGAGGCTGGCTGCAGCTCCTCCATCCCGCCATCAGCTGCTGGAGGCTGCCTGCAGCTCCTGCACCCCGCCATCAGCTGCTGGAGGCTGGCTGCAGCTCCTCCACCCCGCCATCAGCAGCTGGAGGCTGGCTTCTGCTCCTCCACCCTGCCACCAGCTGGTGGAGGCTGGCTGCTGCTCCGGCACCCCGCCATCAGCTTCTGGAGGCTTCTGTTCCTCCACCCCGCCATCACCAGCTGGAGGCTGGCTGCAGCTCCTGCACCCCGCCATCAGCTGCTGGAGGCTGCCTGGAGCTCCTGCACCCCGCCATCAGCTGCTGGAGGCTTCTGTTCCTCCACCCCGCCATCAGCAGCAGGAGGCTGGCTGCTGGAGGCTGGCTGCTGCTCCTCCACCCCGCCATCACCAGCTGGAGTCTGGCTGCAGCTCCTGCACCCCGCCATCAGCTGCTGGAGTCTGCCTGCAGCTCCTGCACCCCCCCATCAGCTGCTGGAGGCTGGCTGCTGCTCCTGCATCCCGCCATCAGCTGCTGGAGGCTGGCTGCTGCTCCTCCACCCCACCATGACCTGCTGGAGGCTGGCTGCAGCTCCTCCAGCTCGCCATCAGCTGCTGGAAGCTGCCTGCAGCTCCTGCACCCCGCCATCAGCTGCTGGAGGCTGCCTGCAGCTCCTGCACCCCGCCATCAGCTGCTGGAGGCTGGCTGCAGCTCCTCCACCCCGCCATCAGCTGCTGGAGGCTGGCTTCTGCTCCTCCACCCCGCCACCAGCTGCTGGAGGCTGGCTGCTGCTCCTGCACCCCACCATCAGCTGCTGGAGGCTTCCGTTCCTCCACCCCGCCATCAGCAGCTGGAGGCTGGCTGCTGGAGGCTGGCTGCTGCTCCTCCTCCCCGCCATCACCAGCTGGAGGCTGGCTGCAGCTCCTGCACCCCGCCATCAGCTGCTGGAGGCTGCCTGGAGCTCCTGCACCCCGCCATCAGCTGCTGGAGGCTTCTGTTCCTCCACCCCGCCATCAGCAGCTAGAGGCTGGCTGCTGGAGGCTGGCTGCTGCTCCTCCACCCCGCCATCACCAGCTGGAGGCTGCCTGCAGCTCCTGCACCCCACCATCAGCTGCTGGAGGCTGCCTGCAGCTCCTGCACCCCGCCATCAGCTGCTGGAGGCTGGCTGCAGCTCCTCCACCCCGCCATCAGCTGCTGGAGGCTGGCTTCTGCTCCTCCACCCCGCCATCAGCAGCTGGAGGCTGGCTAATGGAGGCTGGCTGCTGCTCCTCCACCCCGCCATCACCATCTGGAGGCTGGCTGCAGCTCCTGCACCCCGCCATCAGCTGCTGGAGGCTGCCTGGAGCTCCTGCACCCCGCCATCAGCTGCTGGAGGCTTCTGTTCCTCCACCCCGCCATCAGCAGCTGGAGGCTGGCTGCTGGAGGCTGGCTGCTGCTCCTCCACCCCGCCATCACCAGCTGGAGGCTGGCTGCAGCTCCTGCACCCCGCCATCAGCTGCTGGAGGCTTCTGTTCCTCCACCCCGCCATCAGCAGCTGGAGGCTGGCTGCTGGAGGCTGGCTGCTGCTCCTCCACCCCGCCATCACCAGCTGGAGGCTGGCTGCAGCTCCTGCACCCCGCCATCAGCTGCTGGAGGCTGCCTGCAGCTCCTGCACCCCGCCATCAGCTGCTGGAGGCTGCCTGCAGCTCCTGCACCCCGCCATCAGCTGCTGGAGGCTGCCTGCAGCTCCTGCACCCCGCCATGAGCTGCTGGAGGCTGGCTGCAGCTCCTCCACCCCGCCATCAGCTGCTGGAGGCTGGCTTCTGCTCCTCCACCCCGCCACCAGCTGCTGGAGGCTGGCTGCTGCTCCTGCACCCCGCCATCAGCTGCTGGAGGCTTCTGTTCCTCCACCCCGCCATCAGAAGCTGGAGGCTGGCTGCTGGAGGCTGGCTGCTGCTCCTCCACCCCGCCATCACCATCTGGAGGCTGGCTGCAGCTCCTGCACCCCGCCATCAGCTGTTGGAGGCTGCCTGGAGCTCCTGCACCCCGCCATCAGCTGCTGGAGGCTTCTGTTCCTCCACCCCGCCATCAGCAGCTGAAGGCTGGCTGCTGGAGGCTGGCTGCTGCTCCTCCACCCCGCCATCACCAGCTGGAGGCTGGCTGCAGCTCCTGCACCCCGCCATCAGCTGCTGGAGGCTGCCTGCACCCCGCCATCAGCTGCTGGAGGCTTCTGTTCCTCCACCCCGCCGTCAGCAGCTGGAGGCTGGCTGCTGGAGGCTGGCTGCTGCTCCTCCACCCCGCCATCACCAGCTGGAGGCTGGCTGCAGCTCCTGCACCCCGCCATCAGCTGCTGGAGGCTGCCTGCAGCTCCTGCACCCCGCCATCAGCTGCTGGAGGCTGCCTGCAGCTCCTGCACCCCGCCATGAGCTGCTGGAGGCTGGCTGCAGCTCCTCCACCCCGCCATCAGCTGCTGGAGGCTGGCTTCTGCTCCTCCACCCCGCCACCAGCTGCTGGAGGCTGGCTGCTGCTCCTGCACCCCGCCATCAGCTGCTGGAGGCTTCTGTTCCTCCACCCCGCCATCAGCAGCTGGAGGCTGGCTGCTTGAGGCTGGCTGCTGCTCCTCCACCCCGCCATCACCAGCTGGAGGCTGGCTGCAGCTCCTGCACCCCGCCATCAGCTGCTGGAGGCTGCCTGGAGCTCCTGCACCCCGCCATCAGCTGCTGGAGGCTTCTGTTCCTCCACCCCGCCATCAGCAGCTGGAGGCTGGCTGCTGGAGGCTGGCTGCTGCTCCTCCACCCCGCCATCACCAGCTGGAGGCTGGCTGCAGCTCCTGCACCCCGCCATCAGCTGCTGGAGGCTGCCTGCAGCTCCTGCACCCCGCCATCAGCTGCTGGAGGCTGGCTGCTGCTCCAGCACCCCGCCATCAGCTGCTGGAGGCTGGCTGCTGCTCCTCCACCCCACCATGACCTGCTGGAGGCTGGCTGCAGCTCCTCCACCCCGCCATCAGCTGCTGGAGGCTGCCTGCAGCTCCTGCACCCCGCCATCAGCTGCTGGAGGCTGGCTGCAGCTCCTGCACCCCGCCATCAGCTGCTGGAGGCTGGCTGCAGCTCCTCCACCCCGCCATAAGCTGCTGGAGGCTTCTGTTCCTCCACCCCGCCATCAGCAGCTGGAGGCTGGCTTCTGCTCCTCCACCCCGCCACCAGCTGCTGGAGGCTGGCTGCTGCTCCTGCACCCCGCCATCAGCTGCTGGAGGCTTCTGTTCCTCCACCCCGCCATCAGCAGCTGGAGGCTGGCTGCTGGAGGCTGGCTGCTGCTCCTCCACCCCGCCATCACCAGCTGGAGGCTGGCTGCAGCTCCTGCACCCCGCCATCAGCTGCTGGAGGCTGCCTGCAGCTCCTGCACCCCGCCATCAGCTGCTGGAGGCTGCCTGCAGCTCCTGCACCCCGCCATCAGCTGCTGGAGGCTGCCTGTAGCTCCTGCACCCCGCCATGAGCTGCTGGAGGCTGGCTGCAGCTCCTCCACCCCGCCATCAGCTGCTGGAGGCTGGCTTCTGCTCCTCCACCCCGCCACCAGCTGCTGGAGGCTGGCTGCTGCTCCTGCACCCCGCCATCAGCTGCTGGAGGCTTCTGTTCCTCCACCCCGCCATCAGCAGCTGGAGGCTGGCTGCTTGAGGCTGGCTGCTGCTCCTCCACCCCGCTATCACCAGCTGGAGGCTGGCTGCAGCTCCTGCACCCCGCCATCAGCTGCTGGAGGCTGCCTGGAGCTCCTGCACCCCGCCATCAGCTGCTGGAGGCTTCTGTTCCTCCACCCCGCCATCAGCAGCTGGAGGCTGGCTGCTGGAGGCTGGCTGCTGCTCCTCCACCCCGCCATCACCAGCTGGAGGCTGGCTGCAGCTCCTGCACCCCGCCATCAGCTGCTGGAGGCTGCCTGCAGCTCCTGCACCCCGCCATCAGCTGCTGGAGGCTGGCTGCTGCTCCAGCACCCCGCCATCAGCTGCTGGAGGCTGGCTGCTGCTCCTCCACCCCACCATGACCTGCTGGAGGCTGGCTGCAGCTCCTGCACCCCGCCATCAGCTGCTGGAGGCTGCCTGCAGCTCCTGCACCCCGCCATCAGCTGCTGGAGGCTTCTGTTCCTCCACCCCACCATCAGCAGCTGGAGGCTTGCTGCTGGAGGCTGGCTGCTGCTCCTCCACCCCGCCATCACCAGCTGGAGGCTGGCTGCAGCTCCTGCACCCCGCCATCAGCTGCTGGAGGCTGCCTGCAGCTCCTGCACCCCGCCATCAGCTGCTGGAGGCTGGCTGCTGCTCCTCCACCCCGCCATCACCAGCTGGAGGCTGGCTGCAGCTCCTCCACCCCGCCATCAGCTGCTGGAGGCTGCCTGGAGCTCCTGCACCCCGCCATCAGCTGCTGGAGGCTTCTGTTCCTCCACCCCGCCATCAGCATCTGGAGGCTGGCTGCTGGAGGCTGGCTGCTGCTCCTCCACCCCGCCATCACCAGCTGGAGGCTGGCTGCAGCTCCTGCACCCCGCCATCAGCTGCTGGAGACTGCCTGCAGCTCCTGCACCCCGCCATCAGCTGCTGGAGGCTGGCTGCTGCTCCTCCACCCCGCCATCACCAGCTGGAGGCTGGCTGCAGCTCCTGCACCCCGCCATCAGCTGCTGGAGGCTGCCTGGAGCTCCTGCACCCCGCCATCAGCTGCTGGAGGCTTCTGTTCCTCCACCCCGCCATCAGCAGCTGGAGGCTGGCTTCTGGAGGCTGGCTGCTGCTCCTCCACCCCGCCATCACCAGCTGGAGGATGGCTGCAGCTCCTGCACCCCGCCATCAGCTGCTGGAGGCTGCCTGCAGCTCCTGCACCCCGCCATCAGCTGCTGGAGGCTTCTGTTCCTCCACCCCGCCATCAGCAGCTGGAGGCTGGCTGCTGCTCCTCCACCCCGCCATCACCAGCTGGAGGCTGCCTGCAGCTCCTGCACCCCGCCATCAGCTGCTGGAGGCTGGCTGCTGCTCCTCCACCCCACCATGACCTGCTGGAGGCTGGCTGCAGCTCCTCCACCCCGCCATCAGGTGCTGGAGGCTGCCTGCAGCTCCTGCACCCCGCCATCAGCTGCTGGAGGCTGCCTGCAGCTCCGGCACCCCGCCATCAGCTGCTGGAGGCTGCCTGGAGCTCCTGCACCCCGCCATCAGCTGCTGGAGGCTTCTGTTCCTCCACCCCGCCATCAGCAGCTGGAGGCTGGCTGCTGGAGGCTGGCTGCTGCTCCTCCACCCCGCCATCACCAGCTGGAGGCTGGCTGCAGCTCCTGCACCCCGCCATCAGCTGCTGGAGGCTGCCTGCAGCTCCTGCACCCCGCCATCAGCTGCTGGAGGCTGGCTGCTGCTCCAGCACCCCGCCATCAGCTGCTGGAGGCTGGCTGCTGCTCCTCCACCCCACCATGACCTGCTGGAGGCTGGCTGCAGCTCCTCCACCCCGCCATCAGCTGCTGGAGGCTGCCTGCAGCTCATGCACCCCGCCATCAGCTGCTGGAGGCTGGCTGCAGCTCCTCCACCCCGCCATCAGCTGCTGGAGGCTTCTGTTCCTCCACCCCGCCATCAGCAGCTGGAGGCTGGCTTCTGCTCCTCCACCCCGCCACCAGCTGCTGGAGGCTGGCTGCTGCTCCTGCATCCCGCCATCAGCTGCTGGAGGCTTCTGTTCCTCCACCCCGCCATCAGCAGCTGGAGGCTGGCTGCTGGAGGCTGGCTGCTGCTCCTCCACCCCGCCATCACCAGCTGGAGGCTGGCTGCAGCTCCTGCACCCCGCCATCAGCTGCTGGAGGCTGCCTGGAGCTCCTGCACCCCGCCATCAGCTGCTGGAGGCTGGCTGCTGGAGGCTGGCTGCTGCTCCTCCACCCCGCCATCACCAGCTGGAGGCTGGCTGCAGCTCCTGCACCCCGCCATCAGCTGCTGGAGGCTGCCTGCAGCTCCTGCACCCCGCCATCAGCTGCTGGAGGCTGGCTGCTGCTCCTCCACCCCGCCATCACCAGCTGGAGGCTGGCTGCAGCTCCTCCACCCCGCCATCAGCTGCTGGAGGCTGCCTGGAGCTCCTGCACCCCGCCATCAGCTGCTGGAGGCTTCTGTTCCTCCACCCCGCCATCAGCATCTGGAGGCTGGCTGCTGGAGGCTGGCTGCTGCTCCTCCACCCCGCCATCACCAGCTGGAGGCTGGCTGCAGCTCCTGCACCCCGCCATCAGCTGCTGGAGGCTGCCTGCAGCTCCTGCACCCCGCCATCAGCTGCTGGAGGCTGGCTGCTGCTCCTCCACCCCGCCATCACCAGCTGGAGGCTGGCTGCAGCTCCTGCACCCCGCCATCAGCTGCTGGAGGCCTTCCTGGAGCTCCTGCACCCCGCCATCAGCTGCTGGAGGCTTCTGTTCCTCCACCCCGCCATCAGCAGCTGGAGGCTGGCTGCTGGAGGCTGGCTGCTGCTCCTCCACCCCGCCATCACCAGCTGGAGGATGGCTGCAGCTCCTGCACCCCGGCATCAGCTGCTGGAGGCTGCCTGCAGCTCCTGCACCCCGCCATCAGCTGCTGGAGGCTTCTGTTCCTCCACCCCGCCATCAGCAGCTGGAGGCTGGCTGCTGCTCCTCCACCCCGCCATCACCAGCTGGAGGCTGCCTGCAGCTCCTGCACCCCGCCATCAGCTGCTGGAGGCTGGCTGCTGCTCCTCCACCCCACCATGACCTGCTGGAGGCTGGCTGCAGCTCCTCCACCCCGCCATCAGGTGCTGGAGGCTGCCTGCAGCTCCTGCACCCCGCCATCAGCTGCTGGAGGCTGCCTGCAGCTCCGGCACCCCGCCATCAGCTTCTGGAGGCTGGCTGCAGCTCCTCCACCCCGCCATCAGCTGCTGGAGGCTGGCTTCTGCTCCTCCACCCCGTCACCAGCTGCTGGAGGCTGGCTGCTGCTCCTGCACCCCGCCATCAGCTGCTGGAGGCTTCTGTTCCTCCACCCCGCCATCAGCAGCTGGAGGCTGGCTGCTGGAGGCTGGCTGCTGCTCCTCCACCCCGCCATCACCAGCTGGAGGCTGGCTGCAGCTCCTGCACCCCGCCATCAGCTGCTGGAGGCTGCCTGGAGCTCCTGCACCCCGCCATCAGCTGCTGGAGGCTTCTGTTCCTCCACCCCGCCATCAGCAGCTGGAGGCTGGCTGCTGGAGGCTGGCTGCTGCTCCTCCACCCCGCCATCACCAGCTGGAGGCTGGCTGCAGCTCCTGCACCCCGCCATCAGCTGCTGGAGGCTGCCTGCAGCTCCTTCTCCCCGCCATCAGCTGCTGGAGGCTGGCTGCTGCTCCTGCACGCCGCCATCAGCTGCTGGAGGCTGGCTGCTGCTCCTCCACCCCACCATGACTTGCTGGAGGCTGGCTGCAGCTCCTCCACCCCGCCATCAGCTGCTGGAGGCTGCCTGCAGCTCCTGCACCCCGCCATCAGCTGCTGGAGGCTGCCTGCAGCTCCTGCACCCCACCATCAGCTGCTGGAGGCTGGCTGCAGCTCCTCCACCCCGCCATCAGCTGCTGGAGGCTGGCTTCTGCTCCTCCACCCCGCCACCAGCTGCTGGAGGCTGGCTGCTGCTCCTGCACCCCGCCATCAGCTGCTGGAGGCTTCCGTTCCTCCACCCCGCCATCAGCAGCTGGAGGCTGGCTGCTGGAGGCTGGCTGCTGCTCCTCCACCCCGCCATCACCAGCTGGAGGCTGGCTGCAGCTCCTGCACCCCGCCATCAGCTGCTGGAGGCTGCCTGGAGCTCCTGCACCCCGCCATCAGCTGCTGGAGGCTTCTGTTCCTCCACCCCGCCATCAGCAGCTGGAGGCTGGCTGCTGGAGGCTGGCTGCTGCTCCTCCACCCCGCCATCACCAGCTTGAGGCTGCCTGCAGCTCCTGCACCCCACCATCAGCTGCTGGAGGCTGCCTGCAGCTCCTGCACCCCGCCATCAGCTGCTGGAGGCTGCCTGGAGCTCCTGCACCCCGCCATCAGCTGCTGGAGGCTTCTGTTCCTCCACCCCGCCATCAGCAGCTGGAGGCTGGCTTCTGGAGGCTGGCTGCTGCTCCTCCACCCCGCCATCACCAGCTGGAGGATGGCTGCAGCTCCTGCACCCCGCCATCAGCTGCTGGAGGCTGCCTGCAGCTCCTGCACCCCGCCATCAGCTGCTGGAGGCTTCTGTTCCTCCACCCCGCCATCAGCAGCTGGAGGCTGGCTGCTGCTCCTCCACCCCGCCATCACCAGCTGGAGGCTGCCTGCAGCTCCTGCACCCCGCCATCAGCTGCTGGAGGCTGGCTGCTGCTCCTCCACCCCACCATGACCTGCTGGAGGCTGGCTGCAGCTCCTCCACCCCGCCATCAGGTGCTGGAGGCTGCCTGCAGCTCCTGCACCCCGCCATCAGCTGCTGGAGGCTGCCTGCAGCTCCGGCACCCCGCCATCAGCTGCTGGAGGCTGCCTGGAGCTCCTGCACCCCGCCATCAGCTGCTGGAGGCTTCTGTTCCTCCACCCCGCCATCAGCAGCTGGAGGCTGGCTGCTGGAGGCTGGCTGCTGCTCCTCCACCCCGCCATCACCAGCTGGAGGCTGGCTGCAGCTCCTGCACCCCGCCATCAGCTGCTGGAGGCTGCCTGCAGCTCCTGCACCCCGCCATCAGCTGCTGGAGGCTGGCTGCTGCTCCAGCACCCCGCCATCAGCTGCTGGAGGCTGGCTGCTGCTCCTCCACCCCACCATGACCTGCTGGAGGCTGGCTGCAGCTCCTCCACCCCGCCATCAGCTGCTGGAGGCTGCCTGCAGCTCATGCACCCCGCCATCAGCTGCTGGAGGCTGGCTGCAGCTCCTCCACCCCGCCATCAGCTGCTGGAGGCTTCTGTTCCTCCACCCCGCCATCAGCAGCTGGAGGCTGGCTTCTGCTCCTCCACCCCGCCACCAGCTGCTGGAGGCTGGCTGCTGCTCCTGCATCCCGCCATCAGCTGCTGGAGGCTTCTGTTCCTCCACCCCGCCATCAGCAGCTGGAGGCTGGCTGCTGGAGGCTGGCTGCTGCTCCTCCACCCCGCCATCACCAGCTGGAGGCTGGCTGCAGCTCCTGCACCCCGCCATCAGCTGCTGGAGGCTGCCTGGAGCTCCTGCACCCCGCCATCAGCTGCTGGAGGCTGGCTGCTGGAGGCTGGCTGCTGCTCCTCCACCCCGCCATCACCAGCTGGAGGCTGGCTGCAGCTCCTGCACCCCGCCATCAGCTGCTGGAGGCTGCCTGCAGCTCCTGCACCCCGCCATCAGCTGCTGGAGGCTGGCTGCTGCTCCTCCACCCCGCCATCACCAGCTGGAGGCTGGCTGCAGCTCCTCCACCCCGCCATCAGCTGCTGGAGGCTGCCTGGAGCTCCTGCACCCCGCCATCAGCTGCTGGAGGCTTCTGTTCCTCCACCCCGCCATCAGCATCTGGAGGCTGGCTGCTGGAGGCTGGCTGCTGCTCCTCCACCCCGCCATCACCAGCTGGAGGCTGGCTGCAGCTCCTGCACCCCGCCATCAGCTGCTGGAGGCTGCCTGCAGCTCCTGCACCCCGCCATCAGCTGCTGGAGGCTGGCTGCTGCTCCTCCACCCCGCCATCACCAGCTGGAGGCTGGCTGCAGCTCCTGCACCCCGCCATCAGCTGCTGGAGGCTGCCTGGAGCTCCTGCACCCCGCCATCAGCTGCTGGAGGCTTCTGTTCCTCCACCCCGCCATCAGCAGCTGGAGGCTGGCTGCTGGAGGCTGGCTGCTGCTCCTCCACCCCGCCATCACCAGCTGGAGGATGGCTGCAGCTCCTGCACCCCGGCATCAGCTGCTGGAGGCTGCCTGCAGCTCCTGCACCCCGCCATCAGCTGCTGGAGGCTTCTGTTCCTCCACCCCGCCATCAGCAGCTGGAGGCTGGCTGCTGCTCCTCCACCCCGCCATCACCAGCTGGAGGCTGCCTGCAGCTCCTGCACCCCGCCATCAGCTGCTGGAGGCTGGCTGCTGCTCCTCCACCCCACCATGACCTGCTGGAGGCTGGCTGCAGCTCCTCCACCCCGCCATCAGGTGCTGGAGGCTGCCTGCAGCTCCTGCACCCCGCCATCAGCTGCTGGAGGCTGCCTGCAGCTCCGGCACCCCGCCATCAGCTGCTGGAGGCTGGCTGCAGCTCCTCCACCCCGCCATCAGCTGCTGGAGGCTGGCTTCTGCTCCTCCACCCCGTCACCAGCTGCTGGAGGCTGGCTGCTGCTCCTGCACCCCGCCATCAGCTGCTGGAGGCTTCTGTTCCTCCACCCCGCCATCAGCAGCTGGAGGCTGGCTGCTGGAGGCTGGCTGCTGCTCCTCCACCCCGCCATCACCAGCTGGAGGCTGGCTGCAGCTCCTGCACCCCGCCATCAGCTGCTGGAGGCTGCCTGGAGCTCCTGCACCCCGCCATCAGCTGCTGGAGGCTTCTGTTCCTCCACCCCGCCATCAGCAGCTGGAGGCTGGCTGCTGGAGGCTGGCTGCTGCTCCTCCACCCCGCCATCACCAGCTGGAGGCTGGCTGCAGCTCCTGCACCCCGCCATCAGCTGCTGGAGGCTGCCTGCAGCTCCTTCTCCCCGCCATCAGCTGCTGGAGGCTGGCTGCTGCTCCTGCACGCCGCCATCAGCTGCTGGAGGCTGGCTGCTGCTCCTCCACCCCACCATGACTTGCTGGAGGCTGGCTGCAGCTCCTCCACCCCGCCATCAGCTGCTGGAGGCTGCCTGCAGCTCCTGCACCCCGCCATCAGCTGCTGGAGGCTGCCTGCAGCTCCTGCACCCCGCCATCAGCTGCTGGAGGCTGGCTGCAGCTCCTCCACCCCGCCATCAGCTGCTGGAGGCTGGCTTCTGCTCCTCCACCCCGCCACCAGCTGCTGGAGGCTGGCTGCTGCTCCTGCACCCCGCCATCAGCTGCTGGAGGCTTCCGTTCCTCCACCCCGCCATCAGCAGCTGGAGGCTGGCTGCTGGAGGCTGGCTGCTGCTCCTCCACCCCGCCATCACCAGCTGGAGGCTGGCTGCAGCTCCTGCACCCCGCCATCAGCTGCTGGAGGCTGCCTGGAGCTCCTGCACCCCGCCATCAGCTGCTGGAGGCTTCTGTTCCTCCACCCCGCCATCAGCAGCTGGAGGCTGGCTGCTGGAGGCTGGCTGCTGCTCCTCCACCCCGCCATCACCAGCTTGAGGCTGCCTGCAGCTCCTGCACCCCACCATCAGCTGCTGGAGGCTGCCTGCAGCTCCTGCACCCCGCCATCAGCTGCTGGAGGCTGGCTGCAGCTCCTCCACCCCGCCATCAGCTGCTGGAGGCTGGCTTCTGCTCCTCCACCCCGCCATCAGCAGCTGGAGGCTGGCTAATGGAGGCTGGCTGCTGCTCCTCCACCCCGCCATCACCATCTGGAGGCTGGCTGCAGCTCCTGCACCCCGTCATCAGCTGCTGGAGGCTGCCTGGAGCTCCTGCACCCCGCCATCAGCTGCTGGAGGCTTCTGTTCCTCCACCCCGCCATCAGCAGCTGGAGGCTGGCTGCTGGAGGCTGGCTGCTGCTCCTCTACCCCGCCATCACCAGCTGGAGGCTGGCTGCAGCTCCTGCACCCCGCCATCAGCTGCTGGAGGCTGCCTGCAGCTCCTGCACCCCGCCATCAGCTGCTGGAGGCTGCCTGCAGCTCCTGCACCCCGCCATCCGCTGCTGGAGGCTGCCTGCAGCTCCTGCACCCCGCCATCAGCTGCTGGAGGCTGGCTGCAGCTCCTCCACCCCGCCATCAGCTGCTGGAGGCTGGCTTCTGCTCCTCCACCCCGCCACCAGCTGCTGGAGGCTGGCTGCTGCTCCTGCACCCCGCCATCAGCTGCTGGAGGCTGGCTGCTTGAGGCTGGCTGCTGCTCCTCCACCCCGCCATCACCAGCTGGAGGCGGGCTGCAGCTCCTGCACCCCGCCATCAGCTGCTGGAGGCTGCCTGGAGCTCCTGCACACCGCCATCAGCTGCTGGAGGCTTCTGTTCCTCCACCCCGCCATCAGCAGCTGGAGGCTGGCTGCTGGAGGCTGGCTGCTGCTCCTCCACCCCGCCATCACCAGCTGGAGGCTGGCTGCAGCTCCTGCACCCCGCCATCAGCTGCTGGAGGCTGCCTGCAGCTCCTGCACCCCGCCATCAGCTGCTGGAGGCTGGCTGCTGCTCCTGCACCCCGCCATCAGCTGCTGGAGGCTGGCTGCTGCTCCTCCACCCCACCATGACCTGCTGGAGGCTGGCTGCAGCTCCTCCACCCCGCCATCAGCTGCTGGAGGCTGCCTGCAGCTCCTGCACCCCGCCATCAGCTGCTGGAGGCTGGCTGCAGCTCCTGCAACCCCGCCATCAGCTGCTGGAGGTTGGCTGCAGCTCCTCCACCCCGCCATCAGCTGCTGGAGGCTGGCTGCTGCTCTGGCACCCCGCCATCAGCTGCTGGAGGCTTCTGTTCCTCCACCCCGCCATCAGCAGCTGGAGGCTGGCTTCTGCCCCTCCACCCCGCCACCAGCTGCTGGAGGCTGGCTGCTTCTCCTGCACCCCGCCATCAGCTGCTGGAGGCTTCTGTTCCTCCACCCCGCCATCAGCAGCTGGAGGCTGGCTGCTGGAGGCTGGCTGCTGCTCCTCCACCCCGCCATCACCAGCTGGAGGCTGGCTGCAGCTCCTGCACCCCGCCATCAGCTGCTGGAGGCTGCCTGCAGCTCCTGCACCCCGCCATCAGCTGCTGGAGGCTGGCTGCTGCTCCTCCACCCCGCAATCACCAGCTGGAGGCTGGCTGCAGCTCCTCCACCCCGCCATCAGCTGCTGGAGGCTGCCTGGAGCTCCTGCACCCCGCCATCAGCTGCTGGAGGCTTCTGTTCCTCCACCCCGCCATCAGCATCTGGAGGCTGGCTGCTGGAGGCTGGCTGCTGCTCCTCCACCCCGCCATCACCAGCTGGAGGCTGGCTGCAGCTCCTGCACCCCGCCATCAGCTGCTGGAGGCTGCCTGCAGCTCCTGCACCCCGCCATCAGCTGCTGGAGGCTTCATTTCCTCCACCCCGCCATCAGCAGCTGGAGGCTGGCTGCTGGAGGCTGGCTGCTGCTCCTCCACCCCGCAATCACCAGCTGGAGGCTGGCTGCAGCTCCTGCACCCCGCCACCAGCTGCTGGAGGCTGCCTGCAGCTCCTGCACCCCGCCATCAGCTGCTGGAGGCTGGCTGCTGCTCCTGCACCCCGCCATCAGCCGCTGGAGGCTGGCTGCTGCTCCTCCACCCCACCATGACCTGCTGGAGGCTGGCTGCAGCTCCTCCACCCCGCCATCAGCTGCTGGAGGCTGCCTGCAGCTCCTGCACCCCGCCATCAGCTGCTGGAGGCTGCCTGCAGCTCCTGCACCCCGCCATCAGCTGCTGGAGGCTGGCTGCTGCTCCTCCACCCCGCCATCACCAGCTGGAGGCTGGCTGCAGCTCCTGCACCCCGCCATCAGCTGCTGGAGGCTGCCTGCAGCTCCTGCACCCCGCCATCAGCTGCTGGAGGCTGCCTGCAGCTCCTGCACCCCGCCATCAGCTGCTGGAGGCTGGCTGCTGCTCCTCCACCCCGCCATCACCAGCTGGAGGCTGGCTGCAGCTCCTGCACCCCGCCATCAGCTGCTGGAGGCTGCCTGCTGCTCCTGCACCCCGCCATCAGCTGCTGGAGGCTTCTGTTCCTCCACCCCGCCATCAGCAGCTGGAGGCTGGCTGCTGGAGGCTGGATGCTGCTCCTCCACCCCGCCATCACCAGCTGGAGGCTGGCTGCAGCTCCTGCACCCCGCCATTAGCTGCTGGAGGCTGCCTGCAGCTCCTGCACCCCGCCATCAGCTGCTGGAGGCTGGCTGCTGCTCCTGCACCCCACCATCAGCTGCTGGAGGCTGGCTGCTGCTCCTCCACCCCACCATGACCTGCTGGAGGCTGGCTACAGCTCCTCCACCCCGCCATCAGCTGCTGGAGGCTGCCTGCAGCTCCTGCACCCCGCCATCAGCTGCTGGAGGCTGGCTGCAGCTCCTGCACCCCGCCATCAGCTAGTGGAGGCTGGCTGCAGCTCCTCCACCCCGCCATCAGCTGCTGGAGGCTGGCTGCTGCTCCGGCACCCCGCCATCAGCTGCTGGAGGCTTCTGTTCCTCCACCCCGCCATCAGCAGCTGGAGGCTGGCTTCTGCTCCTCCACCCCGCCACCAGCTGCTGGAGGCTGTCTGCTGCTCCTGCACCCCGCCATCAGATGCTGGTGGCTTCTGTTCCTCCACCCCGCCATCAGCAGCTGGAGGCTGGCTGCTGGAGGCTGGCTGCTGCTCCTCCACCCCGCCATCACCAGCTGGAGGCTGGCTGCAGCTCCTGCACCCCGCCATCAGCTGCTGGAGGCTGCCTGGAGCTCCTGCACCCCGCCATCAGCTGCTGGAGGCTTCTGTTCCTCCACCCCACCATCAGCAGCTGGAGGCTGGCTGCTGGAGGCTGGCTGCTGCTCCTCCACCCCGCCATCACCAGCTGGAGGCTGGCTGCAGCTCCTGCACCCCGCCATCAGCTGCTGGAGGCTGCCTGCAGCTCCTGCACCCCGCCATCAGCTGCTGGAGGCTGGCTGCTGCTCCTCCACCCCGCCATCAGCTGCTGGAGGCTGCCTGGAGCTCCTGCACCCCGCCATCAGCTGCTGGAGGCTTCTGTTCCTCCACCCCGCCATCAGCATCTGGAGGCTGGCTGCTGGAGGCTGGCTGCTGCTCCTCCACCCCGCCATCACCAGCTGGAGGCTGGCTGCAGCTCCTGCACCCCGCCATCAGCTGCTGGAGGCTGCCTGCAGCTCCTGCACCCCGCCATCAGCTGCTGGAGGCTGGCTGCTGCTCCTCCACCCCGCCATCACCAGCTGGAGGCTGGCTGCAGCTCCTGCACCCCGCCATCAGCTGCTGGAGGCTGCCTGGAGCTCCTGCACCCCGCCATCAGCTGCTGGAGGCTTCTGTTCCTCCACCCCGCCATCAGCAGCTGGAGGCTGGCTGCTGGAGGCTGGATGCTGCTCCTCCACCCCGCCATCACCAGCTGGAGGATGGCTGCAGCTCCTGCACCCCGCCATCAGCTGCTGGAGGCTGCCTGCAGCTCCTGCACCCCGCCATCAGCTGCTGGAGGCTTCTGTTCCTCCACCCCGCCATCAGCAGCTGGAGGCTGGCTGCTGGAGGCTGGCTGCTGCTCCTCCACCCCGCCATCACCAGCTGGAGGCTGGCTGCAGCTCCTGCACCCCGCCATCAGCTGCTGGAGGCTGCCTGGAGCTCCTGCACCCCGCCATCAGCTGCTGGAGGCTTCTGTTCCTCCACCCCGCCATCAGCAGCTGGAGGCTGGCTGCTGGAGGCTGGCTGCTGCTCCTCCACCCCGCCATCACCAGCTGGAGGCTGCCTGCAGCTCCTGCACCCCGCCATCAGCTGCTGGAGGCTGACTGCTGCTCCTCCACCCCACCATGACCTGCTGGAGGCTGGCTGCAGCTCCTCCACCCCGCCATCAGGTGCTGGAGGCTGGCTGCAGCTCCTGCACCCCGCCATCAGCTGCTGGAGGCTGCCTGCAGCTCCTGCACCCCGCCATCAGCTGCTGGAGGCTGGCTGCAGCTCCTCCAACCCGCCATCAGCTGCTGGAGGCTGGCTTCTGCTCCTCCACCCCGCCACCAGCTGCTGGAGGCTGGCTGCTGCTCCTGCACCCCGCCATCAGCTGCTGGAGGCTTCTGTTCCTCCACCCCGCCATCAGCAGCTGGAGGCTGGCTGCTGGAGGCTGGCTGCTGCTCCTCCACCCCGCCATCACCAGCTGGAGGCTGGCTGCAGCTCCTGCACCCCGCCATCAGCTGCTGGAGGCTGCCTGGAGCTCCTGCACCCCGCCATCAGCTGCTGGAGGCTTCTGTTCCTCCACCCCGCCATCAGCAGCTGGAGGCTGGCTGCTGGAGGCTGGCTGCTGCTCCTCCACCCCGCCATCACCAGCTGGAGGCTGGCTGCAGCTCCTGCACCCCGCCATCAGCTGCTGGAGGATGCCTGCAGCTCCTTCTCCCCGCCATCAGCTGCTGGAGGCTGGCTGCTGCTCCTGCACCCCGCCATCAGCTGCTGGAGGCTGGCTGCTGCTCCTCCACCCCACCATGACATGCTGGAGGCTGGCTGCAGCTCCTCCACCCCGCCATCAGCTGCTGGAGGCTGCCTGCAGCTCCTGCAACCCGCCATCAGCTGCTGGAGGCTGCCTGCAGCTCCTGCACCCCGCCATCAGCTGCTGGAGGCTGGCTGCAGCTCCTCCACCCCGCAATCAGCTGCTGGAGGCTGGCTTCTGCTCCTCCACCCCGCCACCAGCTGCTGGAGGCTGGCTGCTGCTCCTGCACCCCGCCATCAGCTGCTGGAGGCTTCTGTTCCTCCACCCCGCCATCAGCAGCTGGAGGCTGGCTGCTGGAGGCTCGCTGCTGCTCCTCCACCCCGCCATCACCAGCTGTAGGCTGGCTGCAGCTCCTGCACCCCGCCATCAGCTGCTGGAGGCTGCCTGGAGCTCCTGCACCCTGCCATCAGCTGCTGGAGGCTTCATTTCCTCCACCCCGCCATCAGCAGCTGGAGGCTGGCTGCTGGAGGCTGGCTGCTGCTCCTCCACCCCGCAATCACCAGCTGGAGGCTGGCTGCAGCTCCTGCACCCCGCCACCAGCTGCTGGAGGCTGCCTGCAGCTCCTGCACCCCGCCATCAGCTGCTGGAGGCTGGCTGCTGCTCCTGCACCCCGCCATCAGCCGCTGGAGGCTGGCTGCTGCTCCTCCACCCCACCATGACCTGCTGGAGGCTGGCTGCAGCTCCTCCACCCCGCCATCAGCTGCTGGAGGCTGCCTGCAGCTCCTGCACCCCGCCATCAGCTGCTGGAGGCTGCCTGCAGCTCCTGCACCCCGCCATCAGCTGCTGGAGGCTGGCTGCTGCTCCTCCACCCCGCCATCACCAGCTGGAGGCTGGCTGCAGCTCCTGCACCCCGCCATCAGCTGCTGGAGGCTGCCTGCAGCTCCTGCACCCCGCCATCAGCTGCTGGAGGCTGCCTGCAGCTCCTGCACCCCGCCATCAGCTGCTGGAGGCTGGCTGCTGCTCCTCCAACCCGCCATCACCAGCTGGAGGCTGGCTGCAGCTCCTGCACCCCGCCATCAGCTGCTGGAGGCTGCCTGCTGCTCCTGCACCCCGCCATCAGCTGCTGGAGGCTTCTGTTCCTCCACCCCGCCATCAGCAGCTGGAGGCTGGCTGCTGGAGGCTGGATGCTGCTCCTCCACCCCGCCATCACCAGCTGGAGGCTGGCTGCAGCTCCTGCACCCCGCCATCAGCTGCTGGAGGCTGCCTGCAGCTCCTGCACCCCGCCATCAGCTGCTGGAGGCTGGCTGCTGCTCCTGCACCCCGCCATCAGCTGCTGGAGGCTGGCTGCTGCTCCTCCACCCCACCATGACCTGCTGGAGGCTGGCTACAGCTCCTCCACCCCGCCATCAGCTGCTGGAGGCTGCCTGCAGCTCCTGCACCCCGCCATCAGCTGCTGGAGGCTGCCTGCAGCTCCTGCACCCCGCCATCAGCTGCTGGAGGCTGGCTGCAGCTCCTCCACCCCGCCATCAACTGCTGGAAGCTGGCTTCTGCTCCTCCACCCCGCCACCAGCTGCTGGAGGCTGGCTGCTGCTCCGGCACCCCGCCATCAGCTGCTGGAGGCTTCTGTTCCTCCACCCCGCCATCAGCAGCTGGAGGCTGGCTGCTGGAGGCTGGCTGCTGCTCCTCCACCCCGCCATCACCAGCTGGAGGCTGGCTGCAGCTCCTGCACCCCGCCATCAGCTGCTGGAGGCTGCCTGGAGCTCCTGCACCCCGCCATCAGCTGCTGGAGGCTTCTGTTCCTCCACCCCGCCATCAGCAGCTGGAGGCTGGCTGCTGCTCCTCCACCCCGCCATCACCAGCTGGAGGCTGGCTGCAGCTCCTGCACCCCGCCATCAGCTGCTGCAGGCTGCCTGCAGCTCCTGCATCCCGCCATCAGCTGCTGGAGGCTGGCTGCTGCTCCTGCACCCCACCATGACCTGCTGGAGGCTGGCTGCAGCTCCTCCACCCCGCCATCAGCTGCTGGAGGCTGGCTGCAGCTCCTCCACCCCGCCATCAGCTGCTGGAGGCTGGCTGCTGCTCCTCCACCCCACCATGACCTGCTGGAGGCTGGCTGCAGCTCCTCCACCCCGCCATCAGCTGCTGGAGGCTGCCTGCAGCTCCTGCACCCCGCCATCAGCTGCTGGAGGCTGCCTGCAGCTCCTGCACCCCGCCATCAGCTGCTGGAGGCTGGCTGCAGCTCCTCCACCCCGCCATCAGCTGCTGGAGGCTGGCTTCTGCTCCTCCACCCCGCCACCAGCTGCTGGAGGCTGGCTGCTGCTCCGGCACCCCGCCATCAGCTGCTGGAGGCTTCTGTTCCTCCACCCCGCCATGAGCTGCTGGAGGCTTCTGTTCTTCCACCCCGCCATCAGCAGCTGGAGGCTGGCTGCTGGAGGCTGGCTGCAGCTCCTGCACCCCGCCATCAGCTGCTGGAGGCTGCCTGGAGCTCCTGCACCCCGCCATCAGCTGCTGGAGGCTGCCTGGAGCTCCTGCACCCCGCCATCAGCTGCTGGAGGCTTCTGTTCCTCCACCCCGCCATCAGCAGCTGGAGGCTGGCTGCTGGAGGCTGGCTGCTGCTCCTCCACCCTGACATCCCCAGCTGGAGGCTGGCTGCAGCTCCTGCACCCCGCCATCAACTGCTGGAGGCTGCCTGCAGCTCCTGCACCCCGCCATCAGCTGCTGGAGGCTTCTGTTCCTCCACCCCGCCATCAGCAGCTGGAGGCTGGCTGCTGCTCCTCCACCCCGCCATCACCAGCTGGAGGCTGGCTGCAGCTCCTGCACCCCGCCATCAGCTGCTGGAGGCTGCCTGGAGCTCCTGCACCCCGCCATCAGCTGCTGGAGGCTGGCTGCTGCTCCTGCACCCCGCCATCAGCTGCTGGAGGCTTGCTGCTGCTCCTCCACCCCACCATGACCTGCTGGAGGCTGGCTGCAGCTCCTCCATCGCGCCATCAGCTGCTGGAGGCTTCTGTTCCTCCACCCCGCCATCAGCAGCTGGAGGCTGGCTGCTGGAGGCTGGCTGCTGCTCCTCCACCCCGCCATCACCAGCTGGAGACTGGCTGCAGCTCCTGCACCCCGCCATCAGCTGCTGGAGGCTGCCTGGAGCTCCTGCACCCCGCCATCAGCTGCTGGAGGCTTCTGTTCCTCCACCCCGCCATCAGCAGCTGGAGGCTGGCTGCTGCTCCTCCACCCCGCCATCACCAGCTGGAGGCTGGCTGCTGCTCCTGCACCCCGCCATCAGCTGCTGGAGGCTGGCTGCTGCTCCTCCACCCCACCATGACCTGCTGGAGGCTGGCTGCAGCTCCTCCACCCCGCCATCACCAGCTGGAGGCTGGCTGCAGCTCCTGCACCCCGCCATCAGCTGCTGGAGGCTGCCTGGAGCTCCTGCACCCCGCCATCAGCTGCTGGAGGCTTCTGTTCCTCCACCCCGCCATCAGCAGCTGGAGGCTGGCTGCTGCTCCTCCACCCCGCCATCACCAGCTGGAGGCTGGCTGCAGCTCCTGCACCCCGCCATCAGCTGCTGGAGGCTGCCTGCAGCTCCTGCACCCCGCCATCAGCTGCTGGAGGCTGGCTGCTGCTCCTGCACCCCGCCATCAGCTGCTTGAGGCTGGCTGCTGCTCCTCCACCCCACCATGACCTGCTGGAGGCTGGCTGCAGCTCCTCCACCCCGCCATCAGCTGCTGGAGGCTGCCTGCAGCTCCTGCACCCCGCCATCAGCTGCTGGAGGCTGCCTGCAGCTCCTGCACCCCGCCATCAGCTGCTGGAGGCTGGCTGCAGCTCCTCCACCCCGCCATCAGCTGCTGGAGGCTGGCTTCTGCTCCTCCACCCCGCCACCAGCTGCTGGAGGCTGGCTGCTGCTCCTGCACCCCGCCATCAGCTGCTGGAGGCTTCTGTTCCTCCACCCCGCCATCAGCAGCTGGAGGCTGGCTGCTGGAGGCTGGCTGCTGCTCCTCCACCCCGCCATCACCAGCTGGAGGCTGGCTGAAGCTCCTGCACCCCTCCATCAGCTGCTGGAGGCTGCCTGCAGCTCCTGCACCCCGCCATCAGCTGCTGGAGGCTGGCTGCTGCTCCTGCACCCCGCCATCAGCTGCTGGAGGCTGGCTGCTGCTCCTCCACCCCACCATGACCTACTGGAGGCTGGCTGCAGCTCCTCCACCCCGCCATCATCTTCTGGAGGCTGCCCTCAGCTCCTGCACCCCGCCATCAGCTGCTGGAGGCTGCCTGCAGCTCCTGCACCCCGCCATCAGCTGCTGGAGGCTGGCTGCAGCTCCTCCACCCCGCCATCAGCTGCTGGAGGCTGGCTTCTGCTCCTCCACCCCGCCACCAGCTGCTGGAGGCTGGCTGCTGCTCCTGCACCCCACCATGACCTACTGGAGGCTGGCTGCAGCTCCTCCACCCCGCCATCAGCTGCTGGAGGCTGCCTGCAGCTCCTGCACCCCGTCATCAGCTCCTGGAGGCTGCCTGCAGCTCCTGCACCCCGCAATCAGCTGCTGGAGGCTGGCTGCAGCTCCTCCACCCCGCCATCAGGTGCTGGAGGCTGGCTTCAGCTCCACCACCCCGCCACCAGCTGCTGGAGGCTGGCTGCTGCTCCTGCACCCCGCCATCAGCTGCTGGAGGCTTCTGTTTTTCCACCCCGCCATCAGCAGCTGGAGGCTGGCTGCTGGAGGCTGGCTGCTGCTCCTCCACCCCGCCATCAGCTGCTGGAGGCTGCCTGCAGCTCCTGCACCCCGCCATCAGCTGCTGGAGGCTGGCTGCTGCTCCTGCACCCCGCCATCAGCTGCTGGAGGCTGGCTGCTGCTCCTCCACCCCACCATGACCTGCTGGAGGCTGGCTGCAGCTCCTGCACCCCGCCATCAGCTGCTGGAGGCTTCTGTTCCTCCACCCCGCCATCAGCAGATGGAGGCTGGCTGCTGGAGGCTGGCTGCTGCTCCTCCACCCCGCCATCACCAGCTGGAGGCTGGCTGCAGCTCCTGCACCCCGCCATCAGCTGCTGGAGGCTGCCTGGAGCTCCTGCACCCCGCCATCAGCTGCTGGAGGCTTCTGTTCCTCCACCCCGCCATCAGCAGCTGGAGGCTGGCTGCTGGAGGCTGGCTGCTGCTCCTCCACCCCGCCACCACCAGCTGGAGGCTGGCTGCAGCTCCTGCACCCCGCCATCAGCTGCTGGAGGCTGCCTGTAGCTCCTGCACCCCGCCATCAGCTGCTGGAGGCTGGCTGCTGCTCCCGCACCCCGCCATCATCTGCTGGAGGCTGGCTGCTGCTCCTCCACGCCACCATGACCTGCTGGAGGCTGGCTGCAGCTCCTCCACCCCGCCATCAGCTGCTGGAGGCTGGCTGCAGCTCCTCCACCCCGCCATCAGCTTCTGGAGGCTGCCTGCAGCTCCTGCACCCCGCCATCAGCTGCTGGAGGCTGCCTGCAGCTCCTGCACCCCGCCATCAGCTGCTGGAGGCTGGCTGCAGCTCCTCCACCCCGCCATCAGCTGCTGGAGGCTGGCTTCTGCTCCTCCACCCCGCCACCAGCTGCTGGAGGCTGGCTGCTGCTCCTGCACCCCACCATGACCTACTGGAGGCTGGCTGCAGCTCCTCCACCCCGCCATCAGCTGCTGGAGGCTGCCTGCAGCTCCTGCACCCCGTCATCAGCTCCTGGAGGCTGCCTGCAACTCCTGCACCCCGCAATCAGCTGCTGGAGGCTGGCTGCAGCTCCTCCACCCCGCCATCAGGTGCTGGAGGCTGGCTTCAGCTCCACCACCCCGCCACCAGCTGCTGGAGGCTGGCTGCTGCTCCTGCACCCCGCCATCAGCTGCTGGAGGCTTCTGTTTTTCCACCCCGCCATCAGCAGCTGGAGGCTGGCTGCTGGAGGCTGGCTGCTGCTCCTCCACCCCGCCATCAGCTGCTGGAGGCTGCCTGCAGCTCCTGCACCCCGCCATCAGCTGCTGGAGGCTGGCTGCTGCTCCTGCACCCCGCCATCAGCTGCTGGAGGCTGGCTGCTGCTCCTCCACCCCACCATGACCTGCTGGAGGCTGGCTGCAGCTCCTGCACCCCGCCATCAGCTGCTGGAGGCTTCTGTTCCTCCACCCCGCCATCAGCAGATGGAGGCTGGCTGCTGGAGGCTGGCTGCTGCTCCTCCACCCCGCCATCACCAGCTGGAGGCTGGCTGCAGCTCCTGCACCCCGCCATCAGCTGCTGGAGGCTGCCTGGAGCTCCTGCACCCCGCCATCAGCTGCTGGAGGCTTCTGTTCCTCCACCCCGCCATCAGCAGCTGGAGGCTGGCTGCTGGAGGCTGGCTGCTGCTCCTCCACCCCGCCACCACCAGCTGGAGGCTGGCTGCAGCTCCTGCACCCCGCCATCAGCTGCTGGAGGCTGCCTGCAGCTCCTGCACCCCGCCATCAGCTGCTGGAGGCTGGCTGCTGCTCCCGCACCCCGCCATCATCTGCTGGAGGCTGGCTGCTGCTCCTCCACGCCACCATGACCTGCTGGAGGCTGGCTGCAGCTCCTCCACCCCGCCATCAGCTGCTGGAGGCTGCCTGCAGCTCCTGCACCCCGCCATCAGCTGCTGGAGGCTGCCTGCAGCTCCTGCACCCCGCCATCAGCTGCTGGAGGCTGGCTGCAGCTCCTCCACCCCGCCATCAGCTGCTGGAGGCTGGCTTCTGCTCCTCCACCCCGCCACCAGCTGCTGGAGGCTGGCTGCTGCTCCTGCACCCCGCCATCAGCTGCTGGAGGCTTCTGTTCCTCCACCCCGCCATCAGCAGCTGGAGGCTGGCTGCTGGAGGCTGGCTGCTGCTCCTCCACCCCGCCATCACCAGCTGGAGACTGGCTGCAGCTCCTGCACCCCGCCATCAGCTGCTGGAGGCTGCCTGGAGCTCCTGCACCCCGCCATCAGCTGCTGGAGGCTTCTGTTCCTCCACCCCGCCATCAGCAGCTGGAGGCTGGCTGCTGCTCCTCCACCCCGCCATCACCAGCTGGAGGCTGGCTGCTGCTCCTGCACCCCGCCATCAGCTGCTGGAGGCTGGCTGCTGCTCCTCCACCCCACCATGACCTGCTGGAGGCTGGCTGCAGCTCCTCCACCCCGCCATCACCAGCTGGAGGCTGGCTGCAGCTCCTACACCCCGCCATCAGCTGCTGGAGGCTGCCTGGAGCTCCTGCACCCCGCCATCAGCTGCTGGAGGCTTCTGTTCCTCCACCCCGCCATCAGCAGCTGGAGGCTGGCTGCTGCTCCTCCACCCCGCCATCACCAGCTGGAGGCTGGCTGCAGCTCCTGCACCCCGCCATCAGCTGCTGGAGGCTGCCTGCAGCTCCTGCACCCCGCCATCAGCTGCTGGAGGCTGGCTGCTGCTCCTGCACCCCGCCATCAGCTGCTTGAGGCTGGCTGCTGCTCCTCCACCCCACCATGACCTGCTGGAGGCTGGCTGCAGCTCCTCCACCCCGCCATCAGCTGCTGGAGGCTGCCTGCAGCTCCTGCACCCCGCCATCAGCTGCTGGAGGCTGCCTGCAGCTCCTGCACCCCGCCATCAGCTGCTGGAGGCTGGCTGCAGCTCCTCCACCCCGCCATCAGCTGCTGGAGGCTGGCTTCTGCTCCTCCACCCCGCCACCAGCTGCTGGAGGCTGGCTGCTGCTCCTGCACCCCGCCATCAGCTGCTGGAGGCTTCTGTTCCTCCACCCCGCCATCAGCAGCTGGAGGCTGGCTGCTGGAGGCTGGCTGCTGCTCCTCCACCCCGCCATCACCAGCTGGAGGCTGGCTGAAGCTCCTGCACCCCTCCATCAGCTGCTGGAGGCTGCCTGCAGCTCCTGCACCCCGCCATCAGCTGCTGGAGGCTGGCTGCTGCTCCTGCACCCCGCCATCAGCTGCTGGAGGCTGGCTGCTGCTCCTCCACCCCACCATGACCTACTGGAGGCTGGCTGCAGCTCCTCCACCCCGCCATCAGCTTCTGGAGGCTGCCTGCAGCTCCTGCACCCCGCCATCAGCTGCTGGAGGCTGCCTGCAGCTCCTGCACCCCGCCATCAGCTGCTGGAGGCTGGCTGCAGCTCCTCCACCCCGCCATCAGCTGCTGGAGGCTGGCTTCTGCTCCTCCACCCCGCCACCAGCTGCTGGAGGCTGGCTGCTGCTCCTGCACCCCACCATGACCTACTGGAGGCTGGCTGCAGCTCCTCCACCCCGCCATCAGCTGCTGGAGGCTGCCTGCAGCTCCTGCACCCCGTCATCAGCTCCTGGAGGCTGCCTGCAGCTCCTGCACCCCGCAATCAGCTGCTGGAGGCTGGCTGCAGCTCCTCCACCCCGCCATCAGGTGCTGGAGGCTGGCTTCAGCTCCACCACCCCGCCACCAGCTGCTGGAGGCTGGCTGCTGCTCCTGCACCCCGCCATCAGCTGCTGGAGGCTTCTGTTTTTCCACCCCGCCATCAGCAGCTGGAGGCTGGCTGCTGGAGGCTGGCTGCTGCTCCTCCACCCCGCCATCAGCTGCTGGAGGCTGCCTGCAGCTCCTGCACCCCGCCATCAGCTGCTGGAGGCTGGCTGCTGCTCCTGCACCCCGCCATCAGCTGCTGGAGGCTGGCTGCTGCTCCTCCACCCCACCATGACCTGCTGGAGGCTGGCTGCAGCTCCTGCACCCCGCCATCAGCTGCTGGAGGCTTCTGTTCCTCCACCCCGCCATCAGCAGATGGAGGCTGGCTGCTGGAGGCTGGCTGCTGCTCCTCCACCCCGCCATCACCAGCTGGAGGCTGGCTGCAGCTCCTGCACCCCGCCATCAGCTGCTGGAGGCTGCCTGGAGCTCCTGCACCCCGCCATCAGCTGCTGGAGGCTTCTGTTCCTCCACCCCGCCATCAGCAGCTGGAGGCTGGCTGCTGGAGGCTGGCTGCTGCTCCTCCACCCCGCCACCACCAGCTGGAGGCTGGCTGCAGCTCCTGCACCCCGCCATCAGCTGCTGGAGGCTGCCTGCAGCTCCTGCACCCCGCCATCAGCTGCTGGAGGCTGGCTGCTGCTCCCGCACCCCGCCATCATCTGCTGGAGGCTGGCTGCTGCTCCTCCACGCCACCATGACCTGCTGGAGGCTGGCTGCAGCTCCTCCACCCCGCCATCAGCTGCTGGAGGCTGCCTGCAGCTCCTGCACCCCGCCATCAGCTGCTGGAGGCTGCCTGCAGCTCCTGCACCCCGCCATCAGCTGCTGGAGGCTGGCTGCAGCTCCTCCACCCCGCCATCAGCTGCTGGAGGCTGGCTTCTGCTCCTCCACCCCGCCACCAGCTGCTGGAGGCTGGCTGCTGCTCCTGCACCCCGCCATCAGCTGCTGGAGGCTTCTGTTCCTCCACCCCGCCATCAGCTGCTGGAGGCTGCCTGGAGCTCCTGCACCCCGCCATCAGCTGCTGGATGCTTCTGTTCCTCCACCCCGCCATCAGCAGCTGGAGGCTGGCTGCTGGAGGCTGGCTGCTGCTCCTCCACCCTGCCATCACCAGCTGGAGGCTGGCTGCAGCTCCTGCACCCCGCCATCAGCTGCTGGAGGCTGCCTGCAGCTCCTGCACCCCGCCATCAGCTGCTGGAGGCTGGCTGCTGCTCCTGCACCCCGCCATCAGCTGCTGGAGGCTGGCTGCTGCTCCTCCACCCCACCATGACCTGCTGGAGGCTGGCTGCAGCTCCTCCACCCCGCCATCAGCTGCTGGAGGCTGCCTGCAGCTCCTGCACCCCGCCATCAGCTGCTGGAGGCTGCCTGCAGCTCCTGCACCCCGCCATCAGCTGCTGGAGGCTGGCTGCTGCTCCTGCACCCCGCCATCAGCTGCTGGAGTCTGCCTGCAGCTCCTGCACCGCGCCATCAGCTGCTGGAGGCTGGCTGCAGCTCCTCCACCCCGCCATCAGCTGCTGGAGGCTGGCTGCTGCTCCTGCACCCCGCCATCAGCTGCTGGAGGCTTCTGTTCCTCCACCCCGCCATCAGCAGCTGGAGGCTGGCTGCTGGAGGCTGGCTGCTGCTCCTCCAACCCGCCATCACCAGCTGGAGGCTGGCTGCAGCTCCTGCACCCCGCCATCAGCTGCTGGAGGCTGCCTGCAGCTCCTGCACCCCGCCATCAGCTGCTGGAGGCTGGCTGCTACTCCTGCACCCCGCCATCAGCTGCTGGAGGCTGGCTGCTGCTCCTCCACCCCACCATGACCTGCTGGAGGCTGCCTGCAGCTCCTCCACCCCGCCATCAGCTGCTGGAGGCTGCCTGCAGCTCCTGCACCCCGCCATCAGCTGCTGGAGGCTGCCTGCAGCTCCTGCACCCCGCCATCAGCTGCTGGAGGCTGGCTGCAGCTCCTCCACCCCGCCATCAGCTGCTGGAGGCTGCCTGCAGCTCCTGCACCCCGCCATCAGCTGCTGGAGGCTGCCTGCAGCTCCTGCACCCCGCCATCAGCTGCTGGAGGCTGGCTGCAGCTCCTCCACCCCGCCATCAGCTGCTGGAGGCTGGCTTCTGCTCCTCCACCCCGCCACCAGCTGCTGGAGGCTGGCTGCTGCTCCGGCACCCCGCCATCAGCTGCTGGAGGCTTCTGTTCCTCCACCCCGCCATCAGCAGCTGGAGGCTGGCTGCTGGACGCTGGCTGCTGCTCCTCCACCCCGCCATCACCAGCTGGAGGCTGGCTGCAGCTCCTGCACCCCGCCATCAGCTGCTGGAGGCTGCCTGGAGCTCCTGCATCCCGCCATCAGCTGCTGGAGGCTTCTGTTCCTCCACCCCGCCATCAGCAGCTGGAGGCTGGCTGCTGCTCCTCCACCCCGCCATCACCAGCTGGAGGCTGGCTGCAGCTCCTGCACCCCGCCATCAGCTGCTGGAGGCTGCCTGCAGCTCCTGCACCCCGCCATCAGCTGCTGGAGGCTGGCTGCTGCTCCTGCACCCCGCCATCAGCTGCTGGAGGCTGGCTGCTGCTCCTCCACCCCACCATGACCTGCTGGAGGCTGGCTGCTGCTCCTGCACCCCACCATCAGCCGCTCGAGGCTGGCTGCTGCTCCTCCACCCCACCATGACCTGCTGGAGGCTGGCTGCATCTCCTCCACCCCGCCATCAGCTGCTGGAGGCTGCCTGCAGCTCCTGCACCCCGCCATCAGCTGCTGGAGGCTGCCTGCAGCTCCTGCACCCCGCCATCAGCTGCTGGAGGCTGGCTGCTGCTCCTCCACCCCGCCATCACCAGCTGGAGGCTGGCTGCAGCTCCTGCACCCCGCCATCAGCTGCTGGAGGCTGCCTGCAGCTCCTGCACCCCGCCATCAGCTGCTGGAGGCTGCCTGCAGCTCCTGCACCCCGCCATCAGCTGCTGGAGGCTGGCTGCTGCTCCTCCAACCCGCCATCACCAGCTGGAGGCTGGCTGCAGCTCCTGCACCCCGCCATCAGCTGCTGGAGGCTGCCTGCTGCTCCTGCACCCCGCCATCAGCTGCTGGAGGCTTCTGTTCCTCCACCCCGCCATCAGCAGCTGGAGGCTGGCTGCTGGAGGCTGGATGCTGCTCCTCCACCCCGCCATCACCAGCTGGAGGCTGGCTGCAGCTCCTGCACCCCGCCATCAGCTGCTGGAGGCTGCCTGCAGCTCCTGCACCCCGCCATCAGCTGCTGGAGGCTGGCTGCTGCTCCTGCACCCCGCCATCAGCTGCTGGAGGCTGGCTGCTGCTCCTCCACCCCACCATGACCTGCTGGAGGCTGGCTACAGCTCCTCCACCCCGCCATCAGCTGCTGGAGGCTGCCTGCAGCTCCTGCACCCCGCCATCAGCTGCTGGAGGCTGCCTGCAGCTCCTGCACCCCGCCATCAGCTGCTGGAGGCTGGCTGCAGCTCCTCCACCCCGCCATCAACTGCTGGAAGCTGGCTTCTGCTCCTCCACCCCGCCACCAGCTGCTGGAGGCTGGCTGCTGCTCCGGCACCCCGCCATCAGCTGCTGGAGGCTTCTGTTCCTCCACCCCGCCATCAGCAGCTGGAGGCTGGCTGCTGGAGGCTGGCTGCTGCTCCTCCACCCCGCCATCACCAGCTGGAGGCTGGCTGCAGCTCCTGCACCCCGCCATCAGCTGCTGGAGGCTGCCTGGAGCTCCTGCACCCCGCCATCAGCTGCTGGAGGCTTCTGTTCCTCCACCCCGCCATCAGCAGCTGGAGGCTGGCTGCTGGAGGCTGGCTGCTGCTCCTCCACCCCGCCATCACCAGCTGGAGGCTGGCTGCAGCTCCTGCACCCCGCCATCAGCTGCTGCAGGCTGCCTGCAGCTCCTGCACCCCGCCATCAGCTGCTGGAGGCTGGCTGCTGCTCCTGCACCCCACCATGACCTGCTGGAGGCTGGCTGCAGCTCCTCCACCCCGCCATCAGCTGCTGGAGGCTGGCTGCTGCTCCTCCACCCCACCATGACCTGCTGGAGGCTGGCTGCAGCTCCTCCACCCCGCCATCAGCTGCTGGAGGCTGCCTGCAGCTCCTGCACCCCGCCATCAGCTGCTGGAGGCTGCCTGCAGCTCCTGCACCCCGCCATCAGCTGCTGGAGGCTGGCTTCTGCTCCTCCACCCCGCCACCAGCTGCTGGAGGCTGGCTGCTGCTCCGGCACCCCGCCATCAGCTGCTGGAGGCTTCTGTTCCTCCACCCCGCCATCAGCAGCTGGAGGCTGGCTGCTGGACGCTGGCTGCTGCTCCTCCACCCCGCCATCACCAGCTGGAGGCTGGCTGCAGCTCCTGCACCCCGCCATCAGCTGCTGGAGGCTGCCTGGAGCTCCTGCATCCCGCCATCAGCTGCTGGAGGCTTCTGTTCCTCCACCCCGCCATCAGCAGCTGGAGGCTGGCTGCTGGAGGCTGGCTGCTGCTCCTCCACCCCGCCATCACCAGCTGGAGGCTGGCTGCAGCTCCTGCACCCCACCATCAGCTGCTGGAGGCTGCCTGCAGCTCCTGCACCCCGCCATCAGCTGCTGGAGGCTGGCTGCTGCTCCTGCACCCCGCCATCAGCTGCTGGAGGCTGGCTGCTGCTCCTCCACCCCACCATGACCTGCTGGAGGCTGGCTGCAGCTCCTTCAGCTCGCCATCAGCTGCTGGAGGCTGCCTGCAGCTCCTGCACCCCGCCATCAGCTGCTGGAGGCTGCCTGCAGCTCCTGCACCCCGCCATCAACTGCTGGAGGCTGGCTGCAGCTCCTCCACCCCGCCATCAGCTGCTGGAGGCTGGCTTCTGCTCCTCCACCCCACCATGACCTGCTGGAGGCTGGCTGCAGCTCCTTCAGCTCGCCATCAGCTGCTGGAGGCTGCCTGCAGCTCCTGCACCCCGCCATCAACTGCTGGAGGCTGGCTGCAGCTCCTCCACCCCGCCACCAGCTGCTGGAGGCTGGCTGCTGCTCCGGCACCCCGCCATCAGCTGCTGGAGGCTTCTGTTCCTCCACCCCGCCATCAGCAGCTGGAGGCTGGCTGCTGGACGCTGGCTGCTGCTCCTCCACCCCGCCATCACCAGCTGGAGGCTGGCTGCAGCTCCTGCACCCCGCCATCAGCTGCTGGAGGCTGCCTGGAGCTCCTGCATCCCGCCATCAGCTGCTGGAGGCTTCTGTTCCTCCACCCCGCCATCAGCAGCTGGAGGCTGGCTGCTGCTCCTCCACCCCGCCATCACCAGCTGGAGGCTGGCTGCAGCTCCTGCACCCCGCCATCAGCTGCTGGAGGCTGCCTGCAGCTCCTGCACCCCGCCATCAGCTGCTGGAGGCTGGCTGCTGCTCCTGCACCCCGCCATCAGCTGCTGGAGGCTGGCTGCTGCTCCTGCACCCCGCCATCAGCTGCTGGAGGCTGGCTGCTGCTCCTCCACCCCACCATGACCTGCTGGAGGCTGGCTGCTGCTCCTGCACCCCACCATCAGCCGCTCGAGGCTGGCTGCTGCTCCTCCACCCCACCATGACCTGCTGGAGGCTGGCTGCATCTCCTCCACCCCGCCATCAGCTGCTGGAGGCTGCCTGCAGCTCCTGCACCCCGCCATCAGCTGCTGGAGGCTGCCTGCAGCTCCTGCACCCCGCCATCAGCTGCTGGAGGCTGGCTGCTGCTCCTCCACCCCGCCATCACCAGCTGGAGGCTGGCTGCAGCTCCTGCACCCCGCCATCAGCTGCTGGAGGCTGCCTGCAGCTCCTGCACCCCGCCATCAGCTGCTGGAGGCTGCCTGCAGCTCCTGCACCCCGCCATCAGCTGCTGGAGGCTGGCTGCTGCTCCTCCAACCCGCCATCACCAGCTGGAGGCTGGCTGCAGCTCCTGCACCCCGCCATCAGCTGCTGGAGGCTGCCTGCTGCTCCTGCACCCCGCCATCAGCTGCTGGAGGCTTCTGTTCCTCCACCCCGCCATCAGCAGCTGGAGGCTGGCTGCTGGAGGCTGGATGCTGCTCCTCCACCCCGCCATCACCAGCTGGAGGCTGGCTGCAGCTCCTGCACCCCGCCATCAGCTGCTGGAGGCTGCCTGCAGCTCCTGCACCCCGCCATCAGCTGCTGGAGGCTGGCTGCTGCTCCTGCACCCCGCCATCAGCTGCTGGAGGCTGGCTGCTGCTCCTCCACCCCACCATGACCTGCTGGAGGCTGGCTACAGCTCCTCCACCCCGCCATCAGCTGCTGGAGGCTGCCTGCAGCTCCTGCACCCCGCCATCAGCTGCTGGAGGCTGCCTGCAGCTCCTGCACCCCGCCATCAGCTGCTGGAGGCTGGCTGCAGCTCCTCCACCCCGCCATCAACTGCTGGAAGCTGGCTTCTGCTCCTCCACCCCGCCACCAGCTGCTGGAGGCTGGCTGCTGCTCCGGCACCCCGCCATCAGCTGCTGGAGGCTTCTGTTCCTCCACCCCGCCATCAGCAGCTGGAGGCTGGCTGCTGGAGGCTGGCTGCTGCTCCTCCACCCCGCCATCACCAGCTGGAGGCTGGCTGCAGCTCCTGCACCCCGCCATCAGCTGCTGGAGGCTGCCTGGAGCTCCTGCACCCCGCCATCAGCTGCTGGAGGCTTCTGTTCCTCCACCCCGCCATCAGCAGCTGGAGGCTGGCTGCTGGAGGCTGGCTGCTGCTCCTCCACCCCGCCATCACCAGCTGGAGGCTGGCTGCAGCTCCTGCACCCCGCCATCAGCTGCTGCAGGCTGCCTGCAGCTCCTGCACCCCGCCATCAGCTGCTGGAGGCTGGCTGCTGCTCCTGCACCCCACCATGACCTGCTGGAGGCTGGCTGCAGCTCCTCCACCCCGCCATCAGCTGCTGGAGGCTGGCTGCTGCTCCTCCACCCCACCATGACCTGCTGGAGGCTGGCTGCAGCTCCTCCACCCCGCCATCAGCTGCTGGAGGCTGCCTGCAGCTCCTGCACCCCGCCATCAGCTGCTGGAGGCTGCCTGCAGCTCCTGCACCCCGCCATCAGCTGCTGGAGGCTGGCTTCTGCTCCTCCACCCCGCCACCAGCTGCTGGAGGCTGGCTGCTGCTCCGGCACCCCGCCATCAGCTGCTGGAGGCTTCTGTTCCTCCACCCCGCCATCAGCAGCTGGAGGCTGGCTGCTGGACGCTGGCTGCTGCTCCTCCACCCCGCCATCACCAGCTGGAGGCTGGCTGCAGCTCCTGCACCCCGCCATCAGCTGCTGGAGGCTGCCTGGAGCTCCTGCATCCCGCCATCAGCTGCTGGAGGCTTCTGTTCCTCCACCCCGCCATCAGCAGCTGGAGGCTGGCTGCTGGAGGCTGGCTGCTGCTCCCGCACCCCGCCATCATCTGCTGGAGGCTGGCTGCTGCTCCTCCACGCCACCATGACCTGCTGGAGGCTGGCTGCAGCTCCTCCACCCCGCCATCAGCTGCTGGAGGCTGGCTGCAGCTCCTCCACCCCGCCATCAGCTTCTGGAGGCTGCCTGCAGCTCCTGCACCCCGCCATCAGCTGCTGGAGGCTGCCTGCAGCTCCTGCACCCCGCCATCAGCTGCTGGAGGCTGGCTGCAGCTCCTCCACCCCGCCATCAGCTGCTGGAGGCTGGCTTCTGCTCCTCCACCCCGCCACCAGCTGCTGGAGGCTGGCTGCTGCTCCTGCACCCCACCATGACCTACTGGAGGCTGGCTGCAGCTCCTCCACCCCGCCATCAGCTGCTGGAGGCTGCCTGCAGCTCCTGCACCCCGTCATCAGCTCCTGGAGGCTGCCTGCAACTCCTGCACCCCGCAATCAGCTGCTGGAGGCTGGCTGCAGCTCCTCCACCCCGCCATCAGGTGCTGGAGGCTGGCTTCAGCTCCACCACCCCGCCACCAGCTGCTGGAGGCTGGCTGCTGCTCCTGCACCCCGCCATCAGCTGCTGGAGGCTTCTGTTTTTCCACCCCGCCATCAGCAGCTGGAGGCTGGCTGCTGGAGGCTGGCTGCTGCTCCTCCACCCCGCCATCAGCTGCTGGAGGCTGCCTGCAGCTCCTGCACCCCGCCATCAGCTGCTGGAGGCTGGCTGCTGCTCCTGCACCCCGCCATCAGCTGCTGGAGGCTGGCTGCTGCTCCTCCACCCCACCATGACCTGCTGGAGGCTGGCTGCAGCTCCTGCACCCCGCCATCAGCTGCTGGAGGCTTCTGTTCCTCCACCCCGCCATCAGCAGATGGAGGCTGGCTGCTGGAGGCTGGCTGCTGCTCCTCCACCCCGCCATCACCAGCTGGAGGCTGGCTGCAGCTCCTGCACCCCGCCATCAGCTGCTGGAGGCTGCCTGGAGCTCCTGCACCCCGCCATCAGCTGCTGGAGGCTTCTGTTCCTCCACCCCGCCATCAGCAGCTGGAGGCTGGCTGCTGGAGGCTGGCTGCTGCTCCTCCACCCCGCCACCACCAGCTGGAGGCTGGCTGCAGCTCCTGCACCCCGCCATCAGCTGCTGGAGGCTGCCTGCAGCTCCTGCACCCCGCCATCAGCTGCTGGAGGCTGGCTGCTGCTCCCGCACCCCGCCATCATCTGCTGGAGGCTGGCTGCTGCTCCTCCACGCCACCATGACCTGCTGGAGGCTGGCTGCAGCTCCTCCACCCCGCCATCAGCTGCTGGAGGCTGCCTGCAGCTCCTGCACCCCGCCATCAGCTGCTGGAGGCTGCCTGCAGCTCCTGCACCCCGCCATCAGCTGCTGGAGGCTGGCTGCAGCTCCTCCACCCCGCCATCAGCTGCTGGAGGCTGGCTTCTGCTCCTCCACCCCGCCACCAGCTGCTGGAGGCTGGCTGCTGCTCCTGCACCCCGCCATCAGCTGCTGGAGGCTTCTGTTCCTCCACCCCGCCATCAGCAGCTGGAGGCTGGCTGCTGGAGGCTGGCTGCTGCTCCTCCACCCCGCCATCACCAGCTGGAGACTGGCTGCAGCTCCTGCACCCCGCCATCAGCTGCTGGAGGCTGCCTGGAGCTCCTGCACCCCGCCATCAGCTGCTGGAGGCTTCTGTTCCTCCACCCCGCCATCAGCAGCTGGAGGCTGGCTGCTGCTCCTCCACCCCGCCATCACCAGCTGGAGGCTGGCTGCTGCTCCTGCACCCCGCCATCAGCTGCTGGAGGCTGGCTGCTGCTCCTCCACCCCACCATGACCTGCTGGAGGCTGGCTGCAGCTCCTCCACCCCGCCATCACCAGCTGGAGGCTGGCTGCAGCTCCTACACCCCGCCATCAGCTGCTGGAGGCTGCCTGGAGCTCCTGCACCCCGCCATCAGCTGCTGGAGGCTTCTGTTCCTCCACCCCGCCATCAGCAGCTGGAGGCTGGCTGCTGCTCCTCCACCCCGCCATCACCAGCTGGAGGCTGGCTGCAGCTCCTGCACCCCGCCATCAGCTGCTGGAGGCTGCCTGCAGCTCCTGCACCCCGCCATCAGCTGCTGGAGGCTGGCTGCTGCTCCTGCACCCCGCCATCAGCTGCTTGAGGCTGGCTGCTGCTCCTCCACCCCACCATGACCTGCTGGAGGCTGGCTGCAGCTCCTCCACCCCGCCATCAGCTGCTGGAGGCTGCCTGCAGCTCCTGCACCCCGCCATCAGCTGCTGGAGGCTGCCTGCAGCTCCTGCACCCCGCCATCAGCTGCTGGAGGCTGGCTGCAGCTCCTCCACCCCGCCATCAGCTGCTGGAGGCTGGCTTCTGCTCCTCCACCCCGCCACCAGCTGCTGGAGGCTGGCTGCTGCTCCTGCACCCCGCCATCAGCTGCTGGAGGCTTCTGTTCCTCCACCCCGCCATCAGCAGCTGGAGGCTGGCTGCTGGAGGCTGGCTGCTGCTCCTCCACCCCGCCATCACCAGCTGGAGGCTGGCTGAAGCTCCTGCACCCCTCCATCAGCTGCTGGAGGCTGCCTGCAGCTCCTGCACCCCGCCATCAGCTGCTGGAGGCTGGCTGCTGCTCCTGCACCCCGCCATCAGCTGCTGGAGGCTGGCTGCTGCTCCTCCACCCCACCATGACCTACTGGAGGCTGGCTGCAGCTCCTCCACCCCGCCATCAGCTTCTGGAGGCTGCCTGCAGCTCCTGCACCCCGCCATCAGCTGCTGGAGGCTGCCTGCAGCTCCTGCACCCCGCCATCAGCTGCTGGAGGCTGGCTGCAGCTCCTCCACCCCGCCATCAGCTGCTGGAGGCTGGCTTCTGCTCCTCCACCCCGCCACCAGCTGCTGGAGGCTGGCTGCTGCTCCTGCACCCCACCATGACCTACTGGAGGCTGGCTGCAGCTCCTCCACCCCGCCATCAGCTGCTGGAGGCTGCCTGCAGCTCCTGCACCCCGTCATCAGCTCCTGGAGGCTGCCTGCAGCTCCTGCACCCCGCAATCAGCTGCTGGAGGCTGGCTGCAGCTCCTCCACCCCGCCATCAGGTGCTGGAGGCTGGCTTCAGCTCCACCACCCCGCCACCAGCTGCTGGAGGCTGGCTGCTGCTCCTGCACCCCGCCATCAGCTGCTGGAGGCTTCTGTTTTTCCACCCCGCCATCAGCAGCTGGAGGCTGGCTGCTGGAGGCTGGCTGCTGCTCCTCCACCCCGCCATCAGCTGCTGGAGGCTGCCTGCAGCTCCTGCACCCCGCCATCAGCTGCTGGAGGCTGGCTGCTGCTCCTGCACCCCGCCATCAGCTGCTGGAGGCTGGCTGCTGCTCCTCCACCCCACCATGACCTGCTGGAGGCTGGCTGCAGCTCCTGCACCCCGCCATCAGCTGCTGGAGGCTTCTGTTCCTCCACCCCGCCATCAGCAGATGGAGGCTGGCTGCTGGAGGCTGGCTGCTGCTCCTCCACCCCGCCATCACCAGCTGGAGGCTGGCTGCAGCTCCTGCACCCCGCCATCAGCTGCTGGAGGCTGCCTGGAGCTCCTGCACCCCGCCATCAGCTGCTGGAGGCTTCTGTTCCTCCACCCCGCCATCAGCAGCTGGAGGCTGGCTGCTGGAGGCTGGCTGCTGCTCCTCCACCCCGCCACCACCAGCTGGAGGCTGGCTGCAGCTCCTGCACCCCGCCATCAGCTGCTGGAGGCTGCCTGCAGCTCCTGCACCCCGCCATCAGCTGCTGGAGGCTGGCTGCTGCTCCCGCACCCCGCCATCATCTGCTGGAGGCTGGCTGCTGCTCCTCCACGCCACCATGACCTGCTGGAGGCTGGCTGCAGCTCCTCCACCCCGCCATCAGCTGCTGGAGGCTGCCTGCAGCTCCTGCACCCCGCCATCAGCTGCTGGAGGCTGCCTGCAGCTCCTGCACCCCGCCATCAGCTGCTGGAGGCTGGCTGCAGCTCCTCCACCCCGCCATCAGCTGCTGGAGGCTGGCTTCTGCTCCTCCACCCCGCCACCAGCTGCTGGAGGCTGGCTGCTGCTCCTGCACCCCGCCATCAGCTGCTGGAGGCTTCTGTTCCTCCACCCCGCCATCAGCTGCTGGAGGCTGCCTGGAGCTCCTGCACCCCGCCATCAGCTGCTGGATGCTTCTGTTCCTCCACCCCGCCATCAGCAGCTGGAGGCTGGCTGCTGGAGGCTGGCTGCTGCTCCTCCACCCTGCCATCACCAGCTGGAGGCTGGCTGCAGCTCCTGCACCCCGCCATCAGCTGCTGGAGGCTGCCTGCAGCTCCTGCACCCCGCCATCAGCTGCTGGAGGCTGGCTGCTGCTCCTGCACCCCGCCATCAGCTGCTGGAGGCTGGCTGCTGCTCCTCCACCCCACCATGACCTGCTGGAGGCTGGCTGCAGCTCCTCCACCCCGCCATCAGCTGCTGGAGGCTGCCTGCAGCTCCTGCACCCCGCCATCAGCTGCTGGAGGCTGCCTGCAGCTCCTGCACCCCGCCATCAGCTGCTGGAGGCTGGCTGCTGCTCCTGCACCCCGCCATCAGCTGCTGGAGTCTGCCTGCAGCTCCTGCACCGCGCCATCAGCTGCTGGAGGCTGGCTGCAGCTCCTCCACCCCGCCATCAGCTGCTGGAGGCTGGCTGCTGCTCCTGCACCCCGCCATCAGCTGCTGGAGGCTTCTGTTCCTCCACCCCGCCATCAGCAGCTGGAGGCTGGCTGCTGGAGGCTGGCTGCTGCTCCTCCAACCCGCCATCACCAGCTGGAGGCTGGCTGCAGCTCCTGCACCCCGCCATCAGCTGCTGGAGGCTGCCTGCAGCTCCTGCACCCCGCCATCAGCTGCTGGAGGCTGGCTGCTACTCCTGCACCCCGCCATCAGCTGCTGGAGGCTGGCTGCTGCTCCTCCACCCCACCATGACCTGCTGGAGGCTGCCTGCAGCTCCTCCACCCCGCCATCAGCTGCTGGAGGCTGCCTGCAGCTCCTGCACCCCGCCATCAGCTGCTGGAGGCTGCCTGCAGCTCCTGCACCCCGCCATCAGCTGCTGGAGGCTGGCTGCAGCTCCTCCACCCCGCCATCAGCTGCTGGAGGCTGCCTGCAGCTCCTGCACCCCGCCATCAGCTGCTGGAGGCTGCCTGCAGCTCCTGCACCCCGCCATCAGCTGCTGGAGGCTGGCTGCAGCTCCTCCACCCCGCCATCAGCTGCTGGAGGCTGGCTTCTGCTCCTCCACCCCGCCACCAGCTGCTGGAGGCTGGCTGCTGCTCCGGCACCCCGCCATCAGCTGCTGGAGGCTTCTGTTCCTCCACCCCGCCATCAGCAGCTGGAGGCTGGCTGCTGGACGCTGGCTGCTGCTCCTCCACCCCGCCATCACCAGCTGGAGGCTGGCTGCAGCTCCTGCACCCCGCCATCAGCTGCTGGAGGCTGCCTGGAGCTCCTGCATCCCGCCATCAGCTGCTGGAGGCTTCTGTTCCTCCACCCCGCCATCAGCAGCTGGAGGCTGGCTGCTGCTCCTCCACCCCGCCATCACCAGCTGGAGGCTGGCTGCAGCTCCTGCACCCCGCCATCAGCTGCTGGAGGCTGCCTGCAGCTCCTGCACCCCGCCATCAGCTGCTGGAGGCTGGCTGCTGCTCCTGCACCCCGCCATCAGCTGCTGGAGGCTGGCTGCTGCTCCTCCACCCCACCATGACCTGCTGGAGGCTGGCTGCTGCTCCTGCACCCCACCATCAGCCGCTCGAGGCTGGCTGCTGCTCCTCCACCCCACCATGACCTGCTGGAGGCTGGCTGCATCTCCTCCACCCCGCCATCAGCTGCTGGAGGCTGCCTGCAGCTCCTGCACCCCGCCATCAGCTGCTGGAGGCTGCCTGCAGCTCCTGCACCCCGCCATCAGCTGCTGGAGGCTGGCTGCTGCTCCTCCACCCCGCCATCACCAGCTGGAGGCTGGCTGCAGCTCCTGCACCCCGCCATCAGCTGCTGGAGGCTGCCTGCAGCTCCTGCACCCCGCCATCAGCTGCTGGAGGCTGCCTGCAGCTCCTGCACCCCGCCATCAGCTGCTGGAGGCTGGCTGCTGCTCCTCCAACCCGCCATCACCAGCTGGAGGCTGGCTGCAGCTCCTGCACCCCGCCATCAGCTGCTGGAGGCTGCCTGCTGCTCCTGCACCCCGCCATCAGCTGCTGGAGGCTTCTGTTCCTCCACCCCGCCATCAGCAGCTGGAGGCTGGCTGCTGGAGGCTGGATGCTGCTCCTCCACCCCGCCATCACCAGCTGGAGGCTGGCTGCAGCTCCTGCACCCCGCCATCAGCTGCTGGAGGCTGCCTGCAGCTCCTGCACCCCGCCATCAGCTGCTGGAGGCTGGCTGCTGCTCCTGCACCCCGCCATCAGCTGCTGGAGGCTGGCTGCTGCTCCTCCACCCCACCATGACCTGCTGGAGGCTGGCTACAGCTCCTCCACCCCGCCATCAGCTGCTGGAGGCTGCCTGCAGCTCCTGCACCCCGCCATCAGCTGCTGGAGGCTGCCTGCAGCTCCTGCACCCCGCCATCAGCTGCTGGAGGCTGGCTGCAGCTCCTCCACCCCGCCATCAACTGCTGGAAGCTGGCTTCTGCTCCTCCACCCCGCCACCAGCTGCTGGAGGCTGGCTGCTGCTCCGGCACCCCGCCATCAGCTGCTGGAGGCTTCTGTTCCTCCACCCCGCCATCAGCAGCTGGAGGCTGGCTGCTGGAGGCTGGCTGCTGCTCCTCCACCCCGCCATCACCAGCTGGAGGCTGGCTGCAGCTCCTGCACCCCGCCATCAGCTGCTGGAGGCTGCCTGGAGCTCCTGCACCCCGCCATCAGCTGCTGGAGGCTTCTGTTCCTCCACCCCGCCATCAGCAGCTGGAGGCTGGCTGCTGGAGGCTGGCTGCTGCTCCTCCACCCCGCCATCACCAGCTGGAGGCTGGCTGCAGCTCCTGCACCCCGCCATCAGCTGCTGCAGGCTGCCTGCAGCTCCTGCACCCCGCCATCAGCTGCTGGAGGCTGGCTGCTGCTCCTGCACCCCACCATGACCTGCTGGAGGCTGGCTGCAGCTCCTCCACCCCGCCATCAGCTGCTGGAGGCTGGCTGCTGCTCCTCCACCCCACCATGACCTGCTGGAGGCTGGCTGCAGCTCCTCCACCCCGCCATCAGCTGCTGGAGGCTGCCTGCAGCTCCTGCACCCCGCCATCAGCTGCTGGAGGCTGCCTGCAGCTCCTGCACCCCGCCATCAGCTGCTGGAGGCTGGCTTCTGCTCCTCCACCCCGCCACCAGCTGCTGGAGGCTGGCTGCTGCTCCGGCACCCCGCCATCAGCTGCTGGAGGCTTCTGTTCCTCCACCCCGCCATCAGCAGCTGGAGGCTGGCTGCTGGACGCTGGCTGCTGCTCCTCCACCCCGCCATCACCAGCTGGAGGCTGGCTGCAGCTCCTGCACCCCGCCATCAGCTGCTGGAGGCTGCCTGGAGCTCCTGCATCCCGCCATCAGCTGCTGGAGGCTTCTGTTCCTCCACCCCGCCATCAGCAGCTGGAGGCTGGCTGCTGGAGGCTGGCTGCTGCTCCTCCACCCCGCCATCACCAGCTGGAGGCTGGCTGCAGCTCCTGCACCCCACCATCAGCTGCTGGAGGCTGCCTGCAGCTCCTGCACCCCGCCATCAGCTGCTGGAGGCTGGCTGCTGCTCCTGCACCCCGCCATCAGCTGCTGGAGGCTGGCTGCTGCTCCTCCACCCCACCATGACCTGCTGGAGGCTGGCTGCAGCTCCTTCAGCTCGCCATCAGCTGCTGGAGGCTGCCTGCAGCTCCTGCACCCCGCCATCAGCTGCTGGAGGCTGCCTGCAGCTCCTGCACCCCGCCATCAACTGCTGGAGGCTGGCTGCAGCTCCTCCACCCCGCCATCAGCTGCTGGAGGCTGGCTTCTGCTCCTCCACCCCACCATGACCTGCTGGAGGCTGGCTGCAGCTCCTTCAGCTCGCCATCAGCTGCTGGAGGCTGCCTGCAGCTCCTGCACCCCGCCATCAACTGCTGGAGGCTGGCTGCAGCTCCTCCACCCCGCCACCAGCTGCTGGAGGCTGGCTGCTGCTCCGGCACCCCGCCATCAGCTGCTGGAGGCTTCTGTTCCTCCACCCCGCCATCAGCAGCTGGAGGCTGGCTGCTGGACGCTGGCTGCTGCTCCTCCACCCCGCCATCACCAGCTGGAGGCTGGCTGCAGCTCCTGCACCCCGCCATCAGCTGCTGGAGGCTGCCTGGAGCTCCTGCATCCCGCCATCAGCTGCTGGAGGCTTCTGTTCCTCCACCCCGCCATCAGCAGCTGGAGGCTGGCTGCTGCTCCTCCACCCCGCCATCACCAGCTGGAGGCTGGCTGCAGCTCCTGCACCCCGCCATCAGCTGCTGGAGGCTGCCTGCAGCTCCTGCACCCCGCCATCAGCTGCTGGAGGCTGGCTGCTGCTCCTGCACCCCGCCATCAGCTGCTGGAGGCTGGCTGCTGCTCCTGCACCCCGCCATCAGCTGCTGGAGGCTGGCTGCTGCTCCTCCACCCCACCATGACCTGCTGGAGGCTGGCTGCTGCTCCTGCACCCCACCATCAGCCGCTCGAGGCTGGCTGCTGCTCCTCCACCCCACCATGACCTGCTGGAGGCTGGCTGCATCTCCTCCACCCCGCCATCAGCTGCTGGAGGCTGCCTGCAGCTCCTGCACCCCGCCATCAGCTGCTGGAGGCTGCCTGCAGCTCCTGCACCCCGCCATCAGCTGCTGGAGGCTGGCTGCTGCTCCTCCACCCCGCCATCACCAGCTGGAGGCTGGCTGCAGCTCCTGCACCCCGCCATCAGCTGCTGGAGGCTGCCTGCAGCTCCTGCACCCCGCCATCAGCTGCTGGAGGCTGCCTGCAGCTCCTGCACCCCGCCATCAGCTGCTGGAGGCTGGCTGCTGCTCCTCCAACCCGCCATCACCAGCTGGAGGCTGGCTGCAGCTCCTGCACCCCGCCATCAGCTGCTGGAGGCTGCCTGCTGCTCCTGCACCCCGCCATCAGCTGCTGGAGGCTTCTGTTCCTCCACCCCGCCATCAGCAGCTGGAGGCTGGCTGCTGGAGGCTGGATGCTGCTCCTCCACCCCGCCATCACCAGCTGGAGGCTGGCTGCAGCTCCTGCACCCCGCCATCAGCTGCTGGAGGCTGCCTGCAGCTCCTGCACCCCGCCATCAGCTGCTGGAGGCTGGCTGCTGCTCCTGCACCCCGCCATCAGCTGCTGGAGGCTGGCTGCTGCTCCTCCACCCCACCATGACCTGCTGGAGGCTGGCTACAGCTCCTCCACCCCGCCATCAGCTGCTGGAGGCTGCCTGCAGCTCCTGCACCCCGCCATCAGCTGCTGGAGGCTGCCTGCAGCTCCTGCACCCCGCCATCAGCTGCTGGAGGCTGGCTGCAGCTCCTCCACCCCGCCATCAACTGCTGGAAGCTGGCTTCTGCTCCTCCACCCCGCCACCAGCTGCTGGAGGCTGGCTGCTGCTCCGGCACCCCGCCATCAGCTGCTGGAGGCTTCTGTTCCTCCACCCCGCCATCAGCAGCTGGAGGCTGGCTGCTGGAGGCTGGCTGCTGCTCCTCCACCCCGCCATCACCAGCTGGAGGCTGGCTGCAGCTCCTGCACCCCGCCATCAGCTGCTGGAGGCTGCCTGGAGCTCCTGCACCCCGCCATCAGCTGCTGGAGGCTTCTGTTCCTCCACCCCGCCATCAGCAGCTGGAGGCTGGCTGCTGGAGGCTGGCTGCTGCTCCTCCACCCCGCCATCACCAGCTGGAGGCTGGCTGCAGCTCCTGCACCCCGCCATCAGCTGCTGCAGGCTGCCTGCAGCTCCTGCACCCCGCCATCAGCTGCTGGAGGCTGGCTGCTGCTCCTGCACCCCACCATGACCTGCTGGAGGCTGGCTGCAGCTCCTCCACCCCGCCATCAGCTGCTGGAGGCTGGCTGCTGCTCCTCCACCCCACCATGACCTGCTGGAGGCTGGCTGCAGCTCCTCCACCCCGCCATCAGCTGCTGGAGGCTGCCTGCAGCTCCTGCACCCCGCCATCAGCTGCTGGAGGCTGCCTGCAGCTCCTGCACCCCGCCATCAGCTGCTGGAGGCTGGCTTCTGCTCCTCCACCCCGCCACCAGCTGCTGGAGGCTGGCTGCTGCTCCGGCACCCCGCCATCAGCTGCTGGAGGCTTCTGTTCCTCCACCCCGCCATCAGCAGCTGGAGGCTGGCTGCTGGACGCTGGCTGCTGCTCCTCCACCCCGCCATCACCAGCTGGAGGCTGGCTGCAGCTCCTGCACCCCGCCATCAGCTGCTGGAGGCTGCCTGGAGCTCCTGCATCCCGCCATCAGCTGCTGGAGGCTTCTGTTCCTCCACCCCGCCATCAGCAGCTGGAGGCTGGCTGCTGGAGGCTGGCTGCTGCTCCTCCACCCCGCCATCACCAGCTGGAGGCTGGCTGCAGCTCCTGCACCCCACCATCAGCTGCTGGAGGCTGCCTGCAGCTCCTGCACCCCGCCATCAGCTGCTGGAGGCTGGCTGCTGCTCCTGCACCCCGCCATCAGCTGCTGGAGGCTGGCTGCTGCTCCTCCACCCCACCATGACCTGCTGGAGGCTGGCTGCAGCTCCTTCAGCTCGCCATCAGCTGCTGGAGGCTGCCTGCAGCTCCTGCACCCCGCCATCAGCTGCTGGAGGCTGCCTGCAGCTCCTGCACCCCGCCATCAACTGCTGGAGGCTGGCTGCAGCTCCTCCACCCCGCCATCAGCTGCTGGAGGCTGGCTTCTGCTCCTCCACCCCACCATGACCTGCTGGAGGCTGGCTGCAGCTCCTTCAGCTCGCCATCAGCTGCTGGAGGCTGCCTGCAGCTCCTGCACCCCGCCATCAGCTGCTGGAGGCTGCCTGCAGCTCCTGGCCCGCCATCAGCTGCTGGAGGCTGGCTGCAGCTCCTCCACCCCGCCATCTGCTGCTGGAGGCTGGCTTCTGCTCCTCCACCCCGCCATCAGCTGCTGGAGGCTGGCTGCTGCTCCTGCACCCCGCCATGAGCTGCTGGAGGCTTCTGTTCTTCCACCCCGCCATCAGCAGCTGGAGGCTGGCTGCTGGAGGCTGGCTGCAGCTCCTGCACCCCGCCATCAGCTGCTGGAGGCTGCCTGGAGCTCCTGCACCCCGCCATCAGCTGCTGGAGGCTGCCTGGAGCTCCTGCACCCCGCCATCAGCTGCTGGAGGCTTCTGTTCCTCCACCCCGCCATCAGCAGCTGGAGGCTGGCTGCTGGAGGCTGGCTGCTGCTCCTCCACCCTGCCATCCCCAGCTGGAGGCTGGCTGCAGCTCCTGCACCCCGCCATCAGCTGCTGGAGGCTGCCTGCAGCTCCTGCACCCCGCCATCAGCTGCTGGAGGCTTCTGTTCCTCCACCCCGCCATCAGCAGCTGGAGGCTGGCTGCTGCTCCTCCACCCCGCCATCACCAGCTGGAGGCTGGCTGCAGCTCCTGCACCCCGCCATCAGCTGCTGGAGGCTGCCTGGAGCTCCTGCACCCCGCCATCAGCTGCTGGAGGCTGGCTGCTGCTCCTGCACCCCGCCATCAGCTGCTGGAGGCTGGCTGCAGCTCCTCTATCGCGCCATCAGCTGCTGGAGGCTTCTGTTCCTCCACCCCGCCATCAGCAGCTGGAGGCTGGCTGCTGGAGGCTGGCTGCTGCTCCTCCACCCCGCCATCACCAGCTGGAGACTGGCTGCAGCTCCTGCACCCCGCCATCAGCTGCTGGAGGCTGCCTGGAGCTCCTGCACCCCGCCATCAGCTGCTGGAGGCTTCTGTTCCTCCACCCCGCCATCAGCAGCTGGAGGCTGGCTGCTGCTCCTCCACCCCGCCATCACCAGCTGGAGGCTGGCTGCTGCTCCTGCACCCCGCCATCAGCTGCTGGAGGCTGGCTGCTGCTCCTCCACCCCACCATGACCTGCTGGAGGCTGGCTGCAGCTCCTCCACCCCGCCATCACCAGCTGGAGGCTGCCTGGAGCTCCTGCACCCCGCCATCAGCTGCTGGAGGCTTCTGTTCCTCCACCCCGCCATCAGCAGCTGGAGGCTGGCTGCTGCTCCTCCACCCCGCCATCACCAGCTGGAGGCTGGCTGCAGCTCCTGCACCCCGCCATCAGCTGCTGAAGGCTGCCTGCAGCTCCTGCACCCCGCCATCAGCTGCTGGAGGCTGGCTGCAGCTCCTGCACCCCGCCATCAGCTGCTTGAGGCTGGCTGCTGCTCCTCCACCCCACCATGACCTGCTGGAGGCTGGCTGCAGCTCCTCCACCCCGCCATCAGCTGCTGGAGGCTGCCTGCAGCTCCTGCACCCCGCCATCAGCTGCTGGAGGCTGCCTGCAGCTCCTGCACCCCGCCATCAGCTGCTGGAGGCTGGCTGCAGCTCCTCCACCCCGCCATCAGCTGCTGGAGGCTGGCTTCTGCTCCTCCACCCCGCCACCAGCTGCTGGAGGCTGGCTGCTGCTCCTGCACCCCGCCATCAGCTGCTGGAGGCTTCTGTTCCTCCACCCCGCCATCAGCAGCTGGAGGCTGGCTGCTGGAGGCTGGCTGCTGCTCCTCCACCCCGCCATCACCAGCTGGAGGCTGGCTGAAGCTCCTGCACCCCTCCATCAGCTGCTGGAGGCTGCCTGCAGCTCCTGCACCCCGCCATCAGCTGCTGGAGGCTGGCTGCTGCTCCTGCACCCCGCCATCAGCTGCTGGAGGCTGGCTGCTGCTCCTCCACCCCACCATGACCTACTGGAGGCTGGCTGCAGCTCCTCCACCCCGCCATCAGCTTCTGGAGGCTGCCTGCAGCTCCTGCACCCCGCCATCAGCTGCTGGAGGCTGCCTGCAGCTCCTGCACCCCGCCATCAGCTGCTGGAGGCTGGCTGCAGCTCCTCCACCCCGCCATCAGCTGCTGGAGGCTGGCTTCTGCTCCTCCACCCCGCCACCAGCTGCTGGAGGCTGGCTGCTGCTCCTGCACCCCACCATGACCTACTGGAGGCTGGCTGCAGCTCCTCCACCCCGCCATCAGCTGCTGGAGGCTGCCTGCAGCTCCTGCACCCCGTCATCAGCTCCTGGAGGCTGCCTGCAGCTCCTGCACCCCGCAATCAGCTGCTGGAGGCTGGCTGCAGCTCCTCCACCCCGCCATCAGGTGCTGGAGGCTGGCTTCAGCTCCACCACCCCGCCACCAGCTGCTGGAGGCTGGCTGCTGCTCCTGCACCCCGCCATCAGCTGCTGGAGGCTTCTGTTTTTCCACCCCGCCATCAGCAGCTGGAGGCTGGCTGCTGGAGGCTGGCTGCTGCTCCTCCACCCCGCCATCAGCTGCTTGGGGCTGCCTGCAGCTCCTGCACCCCGCCATCAGCTGCTGGAGGCTGGCTGCTGCTCCTGCACCCCGCCATCAGCTGCTGGAGGCTGGCTGCTGCTCCTCCACCCCACCATGACCTGCTGGAGGCTGGCTGCAGCTCCTGCACCCCGCCATCAGCTGCTGGAGGCTTCTGTTCCTCCACCCCGCCATCAGCAGATGGAGGCTGGCTGCTGGAGGCTGGCTGCTGCTCCTCCACCCCGCCATCACCAGCTGGAGGCTGGCTGCAGCTCCTGCACCCCGCCATCAGCTGCTGGAGGCTGCCTGGAGCTCCTGCACCCCGCCATCAGCTGCTGGAGGCTTCTGTTCCTCCACCCCGCCATCAGCAGCTGGAGGCTGGCTGCTGGAGGCTGGCTGCTGCTCCTCCACCCCGCCACCACCAGCTGGAGGCTGGCTGCAGCTCCTGCACCCCGCCATCAGCTGCTGGAGGCTGCCTGCAGCTCCTGCACCCCGCCATCAGCTGCTGGAGGCTGGCTGCTGCTCCCGCACCCCGCCATCATCTGCTGGAGGCTGGCTGCTGCTCCTCCACGCCACCATGACCTGCTGGAGGCTGGCTGCAGCTCCTCCACCCCGCCATCAGCTGCTGGAGGCTGCCTGCAGCTCCTGCACCCCGCCATCAGCTGCTGGAGGCTGCCTGCAGCTCCTGCACCCCGCCATCAGCTGCTGGAGGCTGGCTGCAGCTCCTCCACCCCGCCATCAGCTGCTGGAGGCTGGCTTCTGCTCCTCCACCCCGCCACAAGCTGCTGGAGGCTGGCTGCTGCTCCTGCACCCCGCCATCAGCTGCTGGAGGCTTCTGTTCCTCCACCCCGCCATCAGCTGCTGGAGGCTGCCTGGAGCTCCTGCACCCCGCCATCAGCTGCTGGATGCTTCTGTTCCTCCACCCCGCCATCAGCAGCTGGAGGCTGGCTGCTGGAGGCTGGCTGCTGCTCCTCCACCCCGCCATCACCAGCTGGAGACTGGCTGCAGCTCCTGCACCCCGCCATCAGCTGCTGGAGGCTGCCTGGAGCTCCTGCACCCCGCCATCAGCTGCTGGAGGCTTCTGTTCCTCCACCCCGCCATCAGCAGCTGGAGGCTGGCTGCTGCTCCTCCACCCCGCCATCACCAGCTGGAGGCTGGCTGCTGCTCCTGCACCCCGCCATCAGCTGCTGGAGGCTGGCTGCTGCTCCTCCACCCCACCATGACCTGCTGGAGGCTGGCTGCAGCTCCTCCACCCCGCCATCACCAGCTGGAGGCTGGCTGCAGCTCCTACACCCCGCCATCAGCTGCTGGAGGCTGCCTGGAGCTCCTGCACCCCGCCATCAGCTGCTGGAGGCTTCTGTTCCTCCACCCCGCCATCAGCAGCTGGAGGCTGGCTGCTGCTCCTCCACCCCGCCATCACCAGCTGGAGGCTGGCTGCAGCTCCTGCACCCCGCCATCAGCTGCTGGAGGCTGCCTGCAGCTCCTGCACCCCGCCATCAGCTGCTGGAGGCTGGCTGCTGCTCCTGCACCCCGCCATCAGCTGCTTGAGGCTGGCTGCTGCTCCTCCACCCCACCATGACCTGCTGGAGGCTGGCTGCAGCTCCTCCACCCCGCCATCAGCTGCTGGAGGCTGCCTGCAGCTCCTGCACCCCGCCATCAGCTGCTGGAGGCTGCCTGCAGCTCCTGCACCCCGCCATCAGCTGCTGGAGGCTGGCTGCAGCTCCTCCACCCCGCCATCAGCTGCTGGAGGCTGGCTTCTGCTCCTCCACCCCGCCACCAGCTGCTGGAGGCTGGCTGCTGCTCCTGCACCCCGCCATCAGCTGCTGGAGGCTTCTGTTCCTCCACCCCGCCATCAGCAGCTGGAGGCTGGCTGCTGGAGGCTGGCTGCTGCTCCTCCACCCCGCCATCACCAGCTGGAGGCTGGCTGAAGCTCCTGCACCCCTCCATCAGCTGCTGGAGGCTGCCTGCAGCTCCTGCACCCCGCCATCAGCTGCTGGAGGCTGGCTGCTGCTCCTGCACCCCGCCATCAGCTGCTGGAGGCTGGCTGCTGCTCCTCCACCCCACCATGACCTACTGGAGGCTGGCTGCAGCTCCTCCACCCCGCCATCAGCTTCTGGAGGCTGCCTGCAGCTCCTGCACCCCGCCATCAGCTGCTGGAGGCTGCCTGCAGCTCCTGCACCCCGCCATCAGCTGCTGGAGGCTGGCTGCAGCTCCTCCACCCCGCCATCAGCTGCTGGAGGCTGGCTTCTGCTCCTCCACCCCGCCACCAGCTGCTGGAGGCTGGCTGCTGCTCCTGCACCCCACCATGACCTACTGGAGGCTGGCTGCAGCTCCTCCACCCCGCCATCAGCTGCTGGAGGCTGCCTGCAGCTCCTGCACCCCGTCATCAGCTCCTGGAGGCTGCCTGCAGCTCCTGCACCCCGCAATCAGCTGCTGGAGGCTGGCTGCAGCTCCTCCACCCCACCATCAGGTGCTGGAGGCTGGCTTCAGCTCCACCACCCCGCCACCAGCTGCTGGAGGCTGGCTGCTGCTCCTGCACCCCGCCATCAGCTGCTGGAGGCTTCTGTTTTTCCACCCCGCCATCAGCAGCTGGAGGCTGGCTGCTGGAGGCTGGCTGCTGCTCCTCCACCCCGCCATCAGCTGCTGGAGGCTGCCTGCAGCTCCTGCACCCCGCCATCAGCTGCTGGAGGCTGGCTGCTGCTCCTGCACCCCGCCATCAGCTGCTGGAGGCTGGCTGCTGCTCCTCCACCCCACCATGACCTGCTGGAGGCTGGCTGCAGCTCCTGCACCCCGCCATCAGCTGCTGGAGGCTTCTGTTCCTCCACCCCGCCATCAGCAGATGGAGGCTGGCTGCTGGAGGCTGGCTGCTGCTCCTCCACCCCGCCATCACCAGCTGGAGGCTGGCTGCAGCTCCTGCACCCCGCCATCAGCTGCTGGAGGCTGCCTGGAGCTCCTGCACCCCGCCATCAGCTGCTGGAGGCTTCTGTTCCTCCACCCCGCCATCAGCAGCTGGAGGCTGGCTGCTGGAGGCTGGCTGCTGCTCCTCCACCCCGCCACCACCAGCTGGAGGCTGGCTGCAGCTCCTGCACCCCGCCATCAGCTGCTGGAGGCTGCCTGCAGCTCCTGCACCCCGCCATCAGCTGCTGGAGGCTGGCTGCTGCTCCCGCACCCCGCCATCATCTGCTGGAGGCTGGCTGCTGCTCCTCCACGCCACCATGACCTGCTGGAGGCTGGCTGCAGCTCCTCCACCCCGCCATCAGCTGCTGGAGGCTGCCTGCAGCTCCTGCACCCCGCCATCAGCTGCTGGAGGCTGCCTGCAGCTCCTGCACCCCGCCATCAGCTGCTGGAGGCTGGCTGCAGCTCCTCCACCCCGCCATCAGCTGCTGGAGGCTGGCTTCTGCTCCTCCACCCCGCCACCAGCTGCTGGAGGCTGGCTGCTGCTCCTGCACCCCGCCATCAGCTGCTGGAGGCTTCTGTTCCTCCACCCCGCCATCAGCTGCTGGAGGCTGCCTGGAGCTCCTGCACCCCGCCATCAGCTGCTGGATGCTTCTGTTCCTCCACCCCGCCATCAGCAGCTGGAGGCTGGCTGCTGGAGGCTGGCTGCTGCTCCTCCACCCTGCCATCACCAGCTGGAGGCTGGCTGCAGCTCCTGCACCCCGCCATCAGCTGCTGGAGGCTGCCTGAAACTCCTGCACCCCGCCATCAGCTGCTGGAGGCTGGCTGCTGCTCCTGCACCCCGCCATCAGCTGCTGGAGGCTGGCTGCTGCTCCTCCACCCCACCATGACCTGCTGGAGGCTGGCTGCAGCTCCTCCACCCCGCCATCAGCTGCTGGAGGCTGCCTGCAGCTCCTGCACCCCGCCATCAGCTGCTGGAGGCTGCCTGCAGCTCCAGCACCCCGCCATCAGCTGCTGGAGGCTGGCTGCTGCTCCTGCACCCCGCCATCAGCTGCTGGAGTCTGCCTGCAGCTCCTGCACCCCGCCATCAGCTGCTGGAGGCTGGCTGCAGCTCCTCCACCCCGCCATCAGCTGCTGGAGGCTGGCTGCTGCTCCTGCACCCCGCCATCAGCTGCTGGAGGCTTCTGTTCCTCCACCCCGCCATCAGCAGCTGGAGGCTGGCTGCTGGAGGCTGGCTGCTGCTCCTCCAACCCGCCATCACCAGCTGGAGGCTGGCTGCAGCTCCTGCACCCCGCCATCAGCTGCTGGAGGCTGCCTGCAGCTCCTGCACCCCGCCATCAGCTGCTGGAGGCTGGCTGCTACTCCTGCACCCCGCCATCAGCTGCTGGAGGCTGGCTGCTGCTCCTCCACCCCACCATGACCTGCTGGAGGCTGCCTGCAGCTCCTCCACCCCGCCATCAGCTGCTGGAGGCTGCCTGCAGCTCCTGCACCCCGCCATCAGCTGCTGGAGGCTGCCTGCAGCTCCTGCACCCCGCCATCAGCTGCTGGAGGCTGGCTTCTGCTCCTCCACCCCGCCACCAGCTGCTGGAGGCTGGCTGCTGCTCCTGCACCCCGCCATCAGCTGCTGGAGGCTTCTGTTTTTCCACCCCGCCATCAGCAGCTGGAGGCTGGCTGCTGGAGGCTGGCTGCTGCTCCTCCACCACGCCATCACCAGCTGGAGGCTGGCTGCAGCTCCTGCACCCCGCCATCAGCTGCTGGAGGCTGCCTGCAGCTCCTGCACCCCGCCACCAGCGGCTGGAGGCTGGCTGCTGCTCCTGCACCCCGCCATCAGCTGCTGGAGGCTGGCTGCTGCTCCTCCACCCCACCATGACCTGCTGGAGGCTGGCTGCAGCTCCTCCATCCCGCCATCAGCTGCTGGAGGCTGCCTGCAGCTCCTGCACCCCGCCATCAGCTGCTGGAGGCTGCCTGAAGCTCCTGCACCCCGCCATCAGCTGCTGGAGGCTGGCTGCAGCTCCTCCACCCCGCCATCAGCTGCTGGAGGCTGGCTTCTGCTCCTCCACCCCGCCACCAGCTGCTGGAGGCTGGCTGATGCTCCTGCACCCCACCATCAGCTGCTGGAGGCTTCTGTTCCTCCACCCCGCCATCAGCAGCTAGAGGCTGGCTGCTGGAGGCTGGCTGCTGCTCCTCCACCCCGCCATCACCAGCTGGAGGCTGGCTGCAGCTCCTGCACCCCACCATCAGCTGCTGGAGGCTGCCTGGAGCTCCTGCACCCCGCCATCAGCTGCTGGAGGCTTCTGTTCCTCCACCCCGCCATCAGCAGCTGGAGGCTGGCTGCTGCTCCTCCACCCCGCCATCACCAGCTGGAGGCTGGCTGCAGCTCCTGCACCCCGCCATCAGCTGCTGGAGGCTGCCTGCAGCTCCTGCACCCCGCCATCAGCTGCTGGAGGCTGCCTGCAGCTCCTGCACCCCGCCATCAGCTGCTGGAGGGTGGCTGCTGCTCCTGCACCCCGCCATCAGCTGCTGGAGGCTGGCTGCTGCTCCTCCACCACACCATGACCTGCTGGAGGCTGGCTGCAGCTCCTCCACCCCGCCATCAGCTGCTGGAGGCTGCCTGCAGCTCCTGCACCCCGCCATCAGCTGCTGGAGGCTGGCTGCAGCTCCTCCACCCCGCCATCAGCAGCTGGAGGCTGGCTTCTGCTCCTCCACCCTGCCACCAGCTGGTGGAGGCTGGCTGCTGCTCCGGCACCCCGCCATCAGCTTCTGGAGGCTTCTGTTCCTCCACCCCGCCATCACCAGCTGGAGGCTGGCTGCAGCTCCTGCACCCCGCCATCAGCTGCTGGAGGCTGCCTGGAGCTCCTGCACCCCGCCATCAGCTGCTGGAGGCTTCTGTTCCTCCACCCCGCCATCAGCAGCATGAGGCTGGCTGCTGGAGGCTGGCTGCTGCTCCTCCACCCCACCATGACCTGCTGGAGGCTGGCTGCAGCTCCTCCAGCTCGCCATCAGCTGCTGGAGGCTGCCTGCAGCTCCTGCACCCCGCCATCAGCTGCTGGAGGCTGCCTGCAGCTCCTGCTCCCCGCCATCAGCTGCTGGAGGCTGGCTGCAGCTCCTCCACCCCGCCATCAGCTGCTGGAGGCTGGCTTCTGCTCCTCCACCCCGCCACCAGCTGCTGGAGGCTGGCTGCTGCTCCTGCACCCCACCATCAGCTGCTGGAGGCTTCCGTTCCTCCACCCCGCCATCAGCAGCTGGAGGCTGGCTGCTGGAGGCTGGCTGCTGCTCCTCCACCCCGCCATCACCAGCTGGAGGCTGGCTGCAGCTCCTGCACCCCGCCATCAGCTGCTGGAGGCTGCCTGGAGCTCCTGCACCCCGCCATCAGCTGCTGGAGGCTTCTGTTCCTCCACCCCGCCATCAGCAGCTAGAGGCTGGCTGCTGGAGGCTGGCTGCTGCTCCTCCACCCCGCCATCACCAGCTGGAGGCTGCCTGCAGCTCCTGCACCCCACCATCAGCTGCTGGAGGCTGCCTGCAGCTCCTGCACCCCGCCATCAGCTGCTGGAGGCTGGCTGCAGCTCCTCCACCCCGCCATCAGCTGCTGGAGGCTGGCTTCTGCTCCTCCACCCCGCCATCAGCAGCTGGAGGCTGGCTAATGGAGGCTGGCTGCTGCTCCTCCACCCCGCCATCACCATCTGGAGGCTGGCTGCAGCTCCTGCACCCCGCCATCACCATCTGGAGGCTGGCTGCAGCTCCTGCACCCCGCCATCAGCTGCTGGAGGATGCCTGCAGCTCCTTCTCCCCGCCATCAGCTGCTGGAGGCTGGCTGCTGCTCCTGCACCCCGCCATCAGCTGCTGGAGGCTGGCTGCTGCTCCTCCACCCCACCATGACATGCTGGAGGCTGGCTGCAGCTCCTCCACCCCGCCATCAGCTGCTGGAGGCTGCCTGCAGCTCCTGCAACCCGCCATCAGCTGCTGGAGGCTGCCTGCAGCTCCTGCACCCCGCCATCAGCTGCTGGAGGCTGGCTGCAGCTCCTCCACCCCGCAATCAGCTGCTGGAGGCTGGCTTCTGCTCCTCCACCCCGCCACCAGCTGCTGGAGGCTGGCTGCTGCTCCTGCACCCCGCCATCAGCTGCTGGAGGCTTCTGTTCCTCCACCCCGCCATCAGCAGCTGGAGGCTGGCTGCTGGAGGCTCGCTGCTGCTCCTCCACCCCGCCATCACCAGCTGTAGGCTGGCTGCAGCTCCTGCACCCCGCCATCAGCTGCTGGAGGCTGCCTGGAGCTCCTGCACCCTGCCATCAGCTGCTGGAGGCTTCATTTCCTCCACCCCGCCATCAGCAGCTGGAGGCTGGCTGCTGGAGGCTGGCTGCTGCTCCTCCACCCCGCAATCACCAGCTGGAGGCTGGCTGCAGCTCCTGCACCCCGCCACCAGCTGCTGGAGGCTGCCTGCAGCTCCTGCACCCCGCCATCAGCTGCTGGAGGCTGGCTGCTGCTCCTGCACCCCGCCATCAGCCGCTGGAGGCTGGCTGCTGCTCCTCCACCCCACCATGACCTGCTGGAGGCTGGCTGCAGCTCCTCCACCCCGCCATCAGCTGCTGGAGGCTGCCTGCAGCTCCTGCACCCCGCCATCAGCTGCTGGAGGCTGCCTGCAGCTCCTGCACCCCGCCATCAGCTGCTGGAGGCTGGCTGCTGCTCCTCCACCCCGCCATCACCAGCTGGAGGCTGGCTGCAGCTCCTGCACCCCGCCATCAGCTGCTGGAGGCTGCCTGCAGCTCCTGCACCCCGCCATCAGCTGCTGGAGGCTGCCTGCAGCTCCTGCACCCCGCCATCAGCTGCTGGAGGCTGGCTGCTGCTCCTCCAACCCGCCATCACCAGCTGGAGGCTGGCTGCAGCTCCTGCACCCCGCCATCAGCTGCTGGAGGCTGCCTGCTGCTCCTGCACCCCGCCATCAGCTGCTGGAGGCTTCTGTTCCTCCACCCCGCCATCAGCAGCTGGAGGCTGGCTGCTGGAGGCTGGATGCTGCTCCTCCACCCCGCCATCACCAGCTGGAGGCTGGCTGCAGCTCCTGCACCCCGCCATCAGCTGCTGGAGGCTGCCTGCAGCTCCTGCACCCCGCCATCAGCTGCTGGAGGCTGGCTGCTGCTCCTGCACCCCGCCATCAGCTGCTGGAGGCTGGCTGCTGCTCCTCCACCCCACCATGACCTGCTGGAGGCTGGCTACAGCTCCTCCACCCCGCCATCAGCTGCTGGAGGCTGCCTGCAGCTCCTGCACCCCGCCATCAGCTGCTGGAGGCTGCCTGCAGCTCCTGCACCCCGCCATCAGCTGCTGGAGGCTGGCTGCAGCTCCTCCACCCCGCCATCAACTGCTGGAAGCTGGCTTCTGCTCCTCCACCCCGCCACCAGCTGCTGGAGGCTGGCTGCTGCTCCGGCACCCCGCCATCAGCTGCTGGAGGCTTCTGTTCCTCCACCCCGCCATCAGCAGCTGGAGGCTGGCTGCTGGAGGCTGGCTGCTGCTCCTCCACCCCGCCATCACCAGCTGGAGGCTGGCTGCAGCTCCTGCACCCCGCCATCAGCTGCTGGAGGCTGCCTGGAGCTCCTGCACCCCGCCATCAGCTGCTGGAGGCTTCTGTTCCTCCACCCCGCCATCAGCAGCTGGAGGCTGGCTGCTGCTCCTCCACCCCGCCATCACCAGCTGGAGGCTGGCTGCAGCTCCTGCACCCCGCCATCAGCTGCTGCAGGCTGCCTGCAGCTCCTGCATCCCGCCATCAGCTGCTGGAGGCTGGCTGCTGCTCCTGCACCCCACCATGACCTGCTGGAGGCTGGCTGCAGCTCCTCCACCCCGCCATCAGCTGCTGGAGGCTGGCTGCAGCTCCTCCACCCCGCCATCAGCTGCTGGAGGCTGGCTGCTGCTCCTCCACCCCACCATGACCTGCTGGAGGCTGGCTGCAGCTCCTCCACCCCGCCATCAGCTGCTGGAGGCTGCCTGCAGCTCCTGCACCCCGCCATCAGCTGCTGGAGGCTGCCTGCAGCTCCTGCACCCCGCCATCAGCTGCTGGAGGCTGGCTGCAGCTCCTCCACCCCGCCATCAGCTGCTGGAGGCTGGCTTCTGCTCCTCCACCCCGCCACCAGCTGCTGGAGGCTGGCTGCTGCTCCGGCACCCCGCCATCAGCTGCTGGAGGCTTCTGTTCCTCCACCCCGCCATCAGCAGCTGGAGGCTGGCTGCTGGACGCTGGCTGCTGCTCCTCCACCCCGCCATCACCAGCTGGAGGCTGGCTGCAGCTCCTGCACCCCGCCATCAGCTGCTGGAGGCTGCCTGGAGCTCCTGCATCCCGCCATCAGCTGCTGGAGGCTTCTGTTCCTCCACCCCGCCATCAGCAGCTGGAGGCTGGCTGCTGCTCCTCCACCCCGCCATCACCAGCTGGAGGCTGGCTGCAGCTCCTGCACCCCGCCATCAGCTGCTGGAGGCTGCCTGCAGCTCCTGCACCCCGCCATCAGCTGCTGGAGGCTGGCTGCTGCTCCTGCACCCCGCCATCAGCTGCTGGAGGCTGGCTGCTGCTCCTCCACCCCACCATGACCTGCTGGAGGCTGGCTGCTGCTCCTGCACCCCACCATCAGCCGCTGGAGGCTGGCTGCTGCTCCTCCACCCCACCATGACCTGCTGGAGGCTGGCTGCAGCTCCTCCACCCCGCCATCAGCTGCTGGAGGCTGCCTGCAGCTCCTGCACCCCGCCATCAGCTGCTGGAGGCTGCCTGCAGCTCCTGCACCCCGCCATCAGCTGCTGGAGGCTGGCTGCTGCTCCTCCACCCCGCCATCACCAGCTGGAGGCTGGCTGCAGCTCCTGCACCCCGCCATCAGCTGCTGGAGGCTGCCTGCAGCTCCTGCACCCCGCCATCAGCTGCTGGAGGCTGCCTGCAGCTCCTGCACCCCGCCATCAGCTGCTGGAGGCTGGCTGCTGCTCCTCCAACCCGCCATCACCAGCTGGAGGCTGGCTGCAGCTCCTGCACCCCGCCATCAGCTGCTGGAGGCTGCCTGCTGCTCCTGCACCCCGCCATCAGCTGCTGGAGGCTTCTGTTCCTCCACCCCGCCATCAGCAGCTGGAGGCTGGCTGCTGGAGGCTGGATGCTGCTCCTCCACCCCGCCATCACCAGCTGGAGGCTGGCTGCAGCTCCTGCACCCCGCCATCAGCTGCTGGAGGCTGCCTGCAGCTCCTGCACCCCGCCATCAGCTGCTGGAGGCTGGCTGCTGCTCCTGCACCCCGCCATCAGCTGCTGGAGGCTGGCTGCTGCTCCTCCACCCCACCATGACCTGCTGGAGGCTGGCTACAGCTCCTCCACCCCGCCATCAGCTGCTGGAGGCTGCCTGCAGCTCCTGCACCCCGCCATCAGCTGCTGGAGGCTGCCTGCAGCTCCTGCACCCCGCCATCAGCTGCTGGAGGCTGGCTGCAGCTCCTCCACCCCGCCATCAACTGCTGGAAGCTGGCTTCTGCTCCTCCACCCCGCCACCAGCTGCTGGAGGCTTGCTGCTGCTCCGGCACCCCGCCATCAGCTGCTGGAGGCTTCTGTTCCTCCACCCCGCCATCAGCAGCTGGAGGCTGGCTGCTGGAGGCTGGCTGCTGCTCCTCCACCCCGCCATCACCAGCTGGAGGCTGGCTGCAGCTCCTGCACCCCGCCATCAGCTGCTGGAGGCTGCCTGGAGCTCCTGCACCCCGCCATCAGCTGCTGGAGGCTTCTGTTCCTCCACCCCGCCATCAGCAGCTGGAGGCTGGCTGCTGGAGGCTGGCTGCTGCTCCTCCACCCCGCCATCACCAGCTGGAGGCTGGCTGCAGCTCCTGCACCCCGCCATCAGCTGCTGCAGGCTGCCTGCAGCTCCTGCACCCCGCCATCAGCTGCTGGAGGCTGGCTGCTGCTCCTGCACCCCACCATGACCTGCTGGAGGCTGGCTGCAGCTCCTCCACCCCGCCATCAGCTGCTGGAGGCTGGCTGCTGCTCCTCCACCCCACCATGACCTGCTGGAGGCTGGCTGCAGCTCCTCCACCCCGCCATCAGCTGCTGGAGGCTGCCTGCAGCTCCTGCACCCCGCCATCAGCTGCTGGAGGCTGCCTGCAGCTCCTGCACCCCGCCATCAGCTGCTGGAGGCTGGCTTCTGCTCCTCCACCCCGCCACCAGCTGCTGGAGGCTGGCTGCTGCTCCGGCACCCCGCCATCAGCTGCTGGAGGCTTCTGTTCCTCCACCCCGCCATCAGCAGCTGGAGGCTGGCTGCTGGACGCTGGCTGCTGCTCCTCCACCCCGCCATCACCAGCTGGAGGCTGGCTGCAGCTCCTGCACCCCGCCATCAGCTGCTGGAGGCTGCCTGGAGCTCCTGCATCCCGCCATCAGCTGCTGGAGGCTTCTGTTCCTCCACCCCGCCATCAGCAGCTGGAGGCTGGCTGCTGGAGGCTGGCTGCTGCTCCTCCACCCCGCCATCACCAGCTGGAGGCTGGCTGCAGCTCCTGCACCCCACCATCAGCTGCTGGAGGCTGCCTGCAGCTCCTGCACCCCGCCATCAGCTGCTGGAGGCTGGCTGCTGCTCCTGCACCCCGCCATCAGCTGCTGGAGGCTGGCTGCTGCTCCTCCACCCCACCATGACCTGCTGGAGGCTGGCTGCAGCTCCTTCAGCTCGCCATCAGCTGCTGGAGGCTGCCTGCAGCTCCTGCACCCCGCCATCAGCTGCTGGAGGCTGCCTGCAGCTCCTGCACCCCGCCATCAACTGCTGGAGGCTGGCTGCAGCTCCTCCACCCCGCCATCAGCTGCTGGAGGCTGGCTTCTGCTCCTCCACCCCGCCATCACCAGCTGGAGGCTGGCTGCAGCTCCTGCACCCCGCCATCAGCTGCTGGAGGCTGCCTGGAGCTCCTGCATCCCGCCATCAGCTGCTGGAGGCTTCTGTTCCTCCACCCCGCCATCAGCAGCTGGAGGCTGGCTGCTGGAGGCTGGCTGCTGCTCCTCCACCCCGCCATCACCAGCTGGAGGCTGGCTGCAGCTCCTGCACCCCGCCATCAGCTGCTGGAGGCTGCCTGCAGCTCCTGCACCCCGCCATCAGCTGCTGGAGGCTGGCTGCTGCTCCTGCACCCCGCCATCAGCTGCTGGAGGCTGGCTGCTGCTCCTCCACCCCACCATGACCTGCTGGAGGCTGGCTGCAGCTCCTTCAGCTCGCCATCAGCTGCTGGAGGCTGCCTGCAGCTCCTGCACCCCGCCATCAGCTGCTGGAGGCTGCCTGCAGCTCCTGGCCCGCCATCAGCTGCTGGAGGCTGGCTGCAGCTCCTCCACCCCGCCATCTGCTGCTGGAGGCTGGCTTCTGCTCCTCCACCCCGCCATCAGCTACTGGAGGCTGGCTGCTGCTCCTGCACCCCGCCATGAGCTGCTGGAGGCTTCTGTTCTTCCACCCCGCCATCAGCAGCTGGAGGCTGGCTGCTGGAGGCTGGCTGCAGCTCCTGCACCCCGCCATCAGCTGCTGGAGGCTGCCTGGAGCTCCTGCACCCCGCCATCAGCTGCTGGAGGCTGCCTGGAGCTCCTGCACCCCGCCATCAGCTGCTGGAGGCTTCTGTTCCTCCACCCCGCCATCAGCAGCTGGAGGCTGGCTGCTGGAGGCTGGCTGCTGCTCCTCCACCCTGACATCCCCAGCTGGAGGCTGGCTGCAGCTCCTGCACCCCGCCATCAGCTGCTGGAGGCTGCCTGCAGCTCCTGCACCCCGCCATCAGCTGCTGGAGGCTTCTGTTCCTCCACCCCGCCATCAGCAGCTGGAGGCTGGCTGCTGCTCCTCCACCCCGCCATCACCAGCTGGAGGCTGGCTGCAGCTCCTGCACCCCGCCATCAGCTGCTGGAGGCTGCCTGGAGCTCCTGCACCCCGCCATCAGCTGCTGGAGGCTGGCTGCTGCTCCTGCACCCCGCCATCAGCTGCTGGAGGCTTGCTGCTGCTCCTCCACCCCACCATGACCTGCTGGAGGCTGGCTGCAGCTCCTCCATCGCGCCATCAGCTGCTGGAGGCTTCTGTTCCTCCACCCCGCCATCAGCAGCTGGAGGCTGGCTGCTGGAGGCTGGCTGCTGCTCCTCCACCCCGCCATCACCAGCTGGAGACTGGCTGCAGCTCCTGCACCCCGCCATCAGCTGCTGGAGGCTGCCTGGAGCTCCTGCACCCCGCCATCAGCTGCTGGAGGCTTCTGTTCCTCCACCCCGCCATCAGCAGCTGGAGGCTGGCTGCTGCTCCTCCACCCCGCCATCACCAGCTGGAGGCTGGCTGCTGCTCCTGCACCCCGCCATCAGCTGCTGGAGGCTGGCTGCTGCTCCTCCACCCCACCATGACCTGCTGGAGGCTGGCTGCAGCTCCTCCACCCCGCCATCACCAGCTGGAGGCTGGCTGCAGCTCCTGCACCCCGCCATCAGCTGCTGGAGGCTGCCTGGAGCTCCTGCACCCCGCCATCAGCTGCTGGAGGCTTCTGTTCCTCCACCCCGCCATCAGCAGCTGGAGGCTGGCTGCTGCTCCTCCACCCCGCCATCACCAGCTGGAGGCTGGCTGCAGCTCCTGCACCCCGCCATCAGCTGCTGGAGGCTGCCTGCAGCTCCTGCACCCCGCCATCAGCTGCTGGAGGCTGGCTGCTGCTCCTGCACCCCGCCATCAGCTGCTTGAGGCTGGCTGCTGCTCCTCCACCCCACCATGACCTGCTGGAGGCTGGCTGCAGCTCCTCCACCCCGCCATCAGCTGCTGGAGGCTGCCTGCAGCTCCTGCACCCCGCCATCAGCTGCTGGAGGCTGCCTGCAGCTCCTGCACCCCGCCATCAGCTGCTGGAGGCTGGCTGCAGCTCCTCCACCCCGCCATCAGCTGCTGGAGGCTGGCTTCTGCTCCTCCACCCCGCCACCAGCTGCTGGAGGCTGGCTGCTGCTCCTGCACCCCGCCATCAGCTGCTGGAGGCTTCTGTTCCTCCACCCCGCCATCAGCAGCTGGAGGCTGGCTGCTGGAG